>NC_135329.1:170174702-170485802 GCF_023851605.1 Tamandua tetradactyla
TTTGTTTAGGAAAATATATCTTTATTTTATAAAACATGCTGTTTATGTTGATATGTAAATGTAATTATTTTAGTATGCTATTGTTATATCAATCGAATCAATATTTTTAAAATGTCTAAGTTTCAATTTCTAATATGGTCAATATTGATAAATGTCACTTTCACAAACAAAAGGTTTTTGAGGTCCTTCTTCATTTTTACCATCAGAAAAAGTCTAAGAACCAGTTTGAGAACTACTGCCCTAATCATAGTGTCCACTGTGACATTGGTCACCCTGTAGGCCATTCTGTATGTTATCCCCTCCCATGTTTAGAGAATTCGTCACCTGTTGAGTCTAGAGCAGCGGAAGTGTCAAATACTCATGTTCCCAGCATCCCTTGCAGCGAGGGCAGGAGCAGTTGTCTTAAGCTCTATCAACTACATGTTCCATTTAAGCATTTAAATCTGGAGCAAGTGAGGCTGAGCCCATGAGCAACTCTCTGAGATGGAAGCAGGAGTAGCAAGGAGATGAGGTCCTGGAAGCAGCAGTTCTTGTGGCACGTCTGGGTCTACTGCTGTAGGTGATCAGCAGTAGCATACAATCCTTTGCTTCAGCGGTAGTGTTGTTTTCACCTGAACGATTCGAGAACAAGACTTTGATATTGTTCCTTTAATTTGTCCTCACCCTGGTTCTTCAATTTGGGCCTCTTTTTGATGAGCTACTCATTCCTTTTAAATACATTCTTTTGGGACTCCAATCAGCTAGAGATCCTTAATTATTTGCAATGAGTGACGGCTGCTACTTAAAACCGGTTTCTTAACTTCTATAGTTACATATCCTGACAGTTTAAAATCGGCCCTTCTGAAATTCTACAAACAAACCGTGCTTCATTACAGGAAAGGGAAAGCAAAATAAATTTGCCCTTTACCTGCTACAGAAAACGAAGACTATGTAAATAAACTAAATGATTAATCATTTTAAAAGATAAAAAATAATCTTGGCATTCTAGTCTAGCTATAAGCTTTTACCTAGACTTGGAATTGTGATCCAACTTTGAAGCAGCAGAATGTAAGATTTTCATTGTTGCTTCCCCGTTGTTCAATTTCTATAAAATGGGAAAGAGGCTCTGAAGAGAATGACTGATGACGTCATGCCATGTGCTTAGAGCATTGTAAATCATTTCAAGTACCTCCAGCTGTTCTGAGCCAATCAAAACAGAAACGTTCTAACGCATTTGAGAGTATCTTGTTTTATAGAGTGCTTAAGGAAGGCATGAAAAGTATAGTAGATTTCAAATGTACCAGCTTATCCAGAAAGAATTCTGAAACTGGTTTCTATTAGGTTGCTTTTCATTATCATTTAATGTGATATATAAAATAAAATGCTTTTCTTTTTGGAGCTTCTAGGACCTGGAATGAGTCTTCCTTGTAGAATTTTCTAAGCACATTTTAAAGTGTGTTTGTTCTAGCCACCATCTTGCTAGGCTTTAAAGGTGAAAAGTACGCCAGTCAGTTGGGCCTTTCAGATATTCCCATTTCATGTTCACTCAGATGATTATGGTCTTAAATTAGTTTTGACTAGAAAAAGCACCATCTGTTACAATTGGAAAATGAACTCTGGTTGAGGATTCTTTGAAATGGTATTTTGAAATAATTTAGGGAAAACACACGAGGGAAGCAACTCATTGCTATTCACACTCACACCCTTTGGTTGTCAAGGTTTGAGTTTAGAGGTTCCGGGAGCTGCGTTCTGATATTTCTACAATTTAACTTCCCAGAGAAAAGGTGTGTTTATAGGAGAAGTCAACAACAGCAGAAAGCAAAAATCAGTACCCTCCACCTTCAAAGAAAGATGAAGAAGCAAAAAACAGGTACTTGTAATGACCAATTACAATCGATTTCTTGCAAGCTGAAACAGGCAGAGGGGTGCAACTTTTTCAATATGAGGTTTTGAAGTACTTTGTAGTTAATTATCTTGGTGTACTTGAGAGAAGCTGCACAGGCATAAAATCTTTTGTCTTTTAGTCCTTCCTGTTTCTCACCTCTATAGTTTTTTTTCCCTTTTTTTTTTTTTTCTTCCTACAAAGAACAGGAAATTAGAGAAATACCGATTTGATCTTGTCCAAAGGCAGTAATTTCTTCTTGTTCAGTTTCAGCCTAGGATAGCGGCATATTTCTCTCTGCCCAAATAAATTACACAAATGATCAGAATGGGTTAGTTTTGAATCATATTTAATTATCTTTTAATCTTCTAATTCTTGAGTTCTTCTCACTCTATCTCTGAAAAGATGAGTCTTTAACGTAAAAATAGGCTATAGCTTTGAGACACTTTCCATTACCCATTGACCTAGAAAAATCCCCTTCTAGCAGCTCAGTTCTGAGCAGGTCTAAAAAGGTTCTAGGCCAGCCATGCATGCTAAATGTGGCATCAGATATACTCAACTTAATAGCACCTCAAATCTGTGTAGCATTTTAGAGTTCATACAGGGCTTTCATGTAGAATATTTTATCTGAGCCTCAACAACCCTGAGATTATTGTAAATGGGTCTGGTAGAATCACATTTTGCAGATGAGAAAAGATGCCGAGAGTTAAGCAATTGTCCCACCAAGTTCAGGTTCAGGGCTCTAGAACTGGGGATTGTGGACCCTTCTGGGCTGCTCTTGGAGAAAGGACTATGCAGAAAGCAAAATAATCTAACCTGCTTTTGCCCCTCTCCTCTTTTCTACTTTGTTCTGAAACATCATAGGAGGCCTGACAATTGAGCAGCCATGGACAATGGGGAGGAAAGGAAAATTTAATTTGTCAGGAAGACCCAAAGCCCAGATGGCAAGCCAAGCCGAGCCATGTGGCTATCTCACCTGTAGCATTAGGAGCACTGATCTGCCCCAAAAACTTGGTGCTCACACTCCTCCACTGGCTGGACCTGCCCACACCCAACTGTTGCCCTGGATTGCCTGAGGTGGTTTTGGGTGGGATCAAAGAAAATCAGGCATGATTAACTCCCTGAAGTAATCACATTTAATACAAAACCAAGAATTCCAAACCAATAGCCAGGAGGACTTCAAGGAAGATATTTAAGAGAAAGGAATGTACCTCTTGTACAAAGGATTAATGACTTAATAGTGAGATGACAGAAGGAATGTTCTGGATAAAGTATGGTTATACTTTTTCATGTAAGAAGCTATGCATCTGCAATTTCATCTAAACCTTCTAACCCAATCTTGAGGTAGGCATCATTATTCTTATTTCTCAGAGGAGGAAACTCAGGCTCAGAATTTGAGTGGCCAATTTGAGTTCAATCAGGTACTAAGTGAGGCAGAATTTGAATGCATGCTACCCCAATTCCATGTTCTGTCACGACACCAAAGTACCTTGTAAGTAGAGGTTACTACTCTATAATTTACATTTTTTATTTCCCCTCATGTCCCAACTCCATAACTCGACATTCAAGCTCCACAACTATGAGTTTGAATGGAAATCTACTTCATTGACAGTCTAATTGTTAAGGTACAGGAAGGAAACAAGAACTTCTGAGATGAAGAAAAGATGTGACAATGTCCCCATGTGAGAAGAAAGATTCTCTTAGCAGTGCTTGTGACTCTTAGGTACACTTTATAATTACTTTGGAGGTTGTAAGATTGCAATGACAGGATACTGCAGGAGTCTTCCCTCTGCTTTTCCAAAGTCTGGCTCCTTTTCCACCTTCAGTTTTCAGCTTACATCTCACATTCTCTGGGAGGCTTCCCCTGTCAGTTCCCATTCCCTGTTCTTTCCTTGTTCTTTACAGTACTCTTTATCATGATTACTAATTGTGGATATATATATTTTTATTGTCTGTCTTCTCTGTGAGATTGTAAACTTCCCAAAGGCAGGAACCATGACTGCTTTATTAGCAGTATTTCTCCAGCACCTATCATGGTGTCTGGCACAAAGTATCAACTCAATAAACATTGATTGAATGGATGGATGCATGGAGAGATAGATAGATAGATAGACAGATCCCAGATTTCTTTCCATGTAGACTTGAGGAAGTAGGTGAATTGGTCATTTGATCTAGAGAATATTGGATGACTTTTTGGGTCAGGGTAGGTCAATCAACCTTTCTCAACAAATAGGCCTAAGATCTGGGGTCCTCCAAAAGATAATAGGTAGGAACTATGAGGCCAGTCCACAGCGATAGAAAAGGGAAGCAAAGTCACATATACTGAGCAGTTACTAAATAAAAAGCAATATGCCAGATATATATTATCTCTTTTAACATATAGGAGGAAGGAATTATCTTTATTTTGCAGGTGAGAAAGTGAGACCGTGGTTGGTGAGGTTGTCAAAATGAAACAAAATGACTGGCAGGATATGGAGCCAGATCTGTCATACTTCAAAGGGCATACTTTTTTTTTTTTTCCAAACAAACCCACTTAATTTAAATTGTTTTGTATTGACCTGTAACTTACATAGCAGAAATGCACATATTTTAAATTTAAAGACTGATAAATTTTAAATATATATGTACCCTTGTAACAAACACCCAAATCAAGATCTAAAGCACTTTTAGCCTTCTCACCCCAGAAATTTCCTTGTACTTCTTGCCGTTCATTATGTCTAGGACAACCATTGTTCAGACTTCATATTGTCCACTGTTGCCTATTTTTAAACTTCATATTGATAGACTCTCACCACTGTCTACTCTTTTGTGTTGGGCTTCTTTTGTCTGAGATTCATCCATACTGATGCATGTAGCAGTAGTTAATTCTTTTTCATATCTGAGCTATATTCCAGTGAATTAATGTAATCAAAATTTATTTATTCTACTGTTGCTAGATATTTGTGTTGTTTCCAGTTTTATGAATAAAGCGCTATAAATATTTTTGATGGTGGACATAAGGACTCAGAAAGGAAACTGCTGTCAAAGCTATATTTATATTGGTTTTAGTAGATGCTGCCAAAGTTTTTCAAAGTGATTACTTCAATTTATACTCTCCCCAGCAATGCAGGAGAATCCCATTTGTCCACATTCATGTCAACTCTTGCTGTTATCAGTCCTTTCAATTTTAGTAAGAGCCAAGGGAAGGACTTTTTCCCCCTTGGCCAGAGCCACAGAGACGTCTAGCAAGGCCTTGTCAATGTGAGTCCACATTTAGAACATCAAAACAGGACTTTTTCAGGTTAGGTAAGTAATGGCAGAAGACAGAGATCAGACAACTGTGGGCACAATCATCGTATTTTGAGTACTTTTCTGTGAGCCAGACACAGTGCTTAATGCTTTATATATAATGCATTAGTTAGGATTGCTGGGTTATAAAGTAAAAGACTCCAACCTGAGTTAGTATTGGTCTCTTAAGAGCACTCATTTAACAGATAAACATTTGGTATTTTATGGAACCCAAGGCTAGGACTCAGCCTAGAATCAGGAACCAGAAGTTTGTCAGAAATATAAGCTGCCCTCTCTTTATTCCCCTGTTGTCTCAGTCTTCTCTCTCTGCTCTGGACATGTAGGGTATGGAATGTTTTGGAGTGTTACATCTCTTCTGTTCACAACTCAACCCAGACAGAGAATGAAATTTGCTCATTCCCCATTTTAAATCTTCCTGGAAAGCTTCATGATTACCCTAGCTTGAGTCAGGTACCCATCCCTGATTCAACTGGGCAGTAGTGGGATCATGTAACAAAACCATGGCTGTTGGGGGATCATACCATGTGGATAAGGTAAACTTCCAGAAAAGGACTTGAGAGTTAGGCCGGTAACCTGAGTGGTGTTCATATCAATCTTCTTTAATCCTCTGGGTAATCTATAAAGCAGGTGTAATTTTCCCCATTTTACAGATGAGTAAACCAAAGTTGAGACAGGTTAAAAAACCTACTTAAAGCCATAAATCTAACAAGTGGTAGGGACAAGATATGAATCTAGGAATGTCTTACACCCAAAGCCCATTCTTGTTACGTTTATATATGCTTCCAGGGCTGGGGCAGTAGTGAAATGAAAATGTAGAGCTGCTCAGAACCAGGGAGAAAAAGAAAAAGGGAGTGTGGGTCACCCAGGGAGAAGGACAAAATGCAGAGGAGAAGAGCTCCATCAACCCCAGCAATCCTGAGTATGGCATGAACCCAAGTAAATGTATCTATTTACTCCTTGAGGATACAATCAATTATGTTGATCTTTATGTTCCCAGAACCCAGTACCATCCAGGAAGTGCCTTGCAAACTAATTAAAGATTTGGTTTATCACGAAAATCTAGAATGTTTCTGGTGCAGGAGCTATCACAGCTTGGACCTTTATTGGACATCTCTCATTGGCTCCCAGGGCTGCCTTCTTCTGGAAGGATCATCCTCCCTCTTTTGCCATCCCTCAGCCTTCTGCTTACACCAGCAACCTGCCAGTCAAGCTCAGTGACCGGCCATATGACCCAAGAGAGGCCAATCAGAGTCTTTCCCCAGGAGTTTTTCAAGGGCAGGTGTCAGGGGAAGTTGTCTTTTCTCTTAGGGTTGGGAAGCTGTAAGATGTAACCTCAGAGCTGTTGGCAGTCATGTCTCTCGGGGAGAGAAGTGTGAGAGAATGAAGCTCACACCCAATGAGAAGCACAGATGAAAGGTAGCAAAAGGCTGCAGGCTGAGTTCCCAGATCTAGAAGCTGAGGCCCCCAGGGTTCCACCTGTACTGGTGATTCTTCCTTTAAGCCTACCAGCTCCCCCAGTAGCTAGTTGCTTTCTGAACTTAGAACCAAAAGGGGTCATCTGACTAATTTAGGACTCCAGATTGCTGTACAGCTGTAGGGGACATGATTCATATTGTCGTCTGTCTGAATGGCACCCCCTTAGTGCTGAGGTCACGATATGGGGTGGCCATGACTCTAGGAAACACCTGTGGAAGAGCACTACAAAAGGGAAAAGCAGAGGGAGAGTGAGTGAGTGACTGAGCAAGAGTTCGCAAAACACATAAGATGGGGAAAAAAACTTTAGAGGGGCCAGAGTAAAGCTGGTTAACCAAGGACGTTGGCCACTTTCTCACCTGAGCCTTTCACTTTAATACCTTGGTTCCCAAAGACAACCCAGAGTTCTGAGCCAAATGGTTTTACCAGTCAACAGCAAAACATGATGAGGGAAATGGCAATATGGTGATTATTAATAAAGCTCAATTGACTTAAAGGACAACTCTTTAATCTGAGAGTGCCCATCTCTTCATGTGTGTGAATTGAAACGTATTTTTTTGATATAATATTTATAAGAGTGGATGCTAACTGCTAATTGTTATTGGTTTTTTTAACTACATGTGACATTTGCAGCACAAGGTCTTTCATATGTCTCACCAACCCCATTTTTCCTTTTGGGACAAGTGGGGGGCTGAATTGTACTGCCACATGACATCCAGGTGAGAACACCACCGCCCCACACCAATCCCCAAAATTTGTACACTTTCAACCTTTTATATGAGAACAGCCCCTGGGTTGGCATCCTATTTATTATTAAAGTAGCAAGAATTTTAGGAAGACTTGTGTACCTGGTTTCCCGGTACATTGCTAATTCAAGGCAGCAAAATAGTACATGAGAAGGAAACATTTGAGTAAACTATATAGCAAAATGAAGTTTTAGCCAACTAAGAAAGAGGATTGGAAAAGTTTTAATGGTAAAGCATAGCACGGATCGTTTGTTTGGGGATAAAGCAGTTGAAAATTTCAGTATAATATTATATTTGATGTCTATAAGGGTGACTCTAAGTCATCAACCAATATATTTTGTCTAATATATCCAATTTAAGATACTAGAAATGTATGTATCTTTTAAAATATTTCCATACGAATAAACATTTTTAAATTTTCACATTCAGGGATTTTTTTCATAAATTGGCAGAGCTTTTTTTTTTTTAGGGAGAATCATTTATTTCCTGAGAAAAGCAGGTAAGTGGGTTATTCCTCTAAGAATTCAAAGGAGAAATCCATGCATCACATGGATTGAACAGTGTGCCCCAGTGTGGACATATTCTGGATCTTGGTCCTCATTCTGGTGGGTTTGGACCCACTTTTCATGATGTTACTTCAGTTAAGGTGTGGCCTGACTGAATCAGATGGGGCTTTAATCTGGTTTATTGGAGTCCTTCATAAGCAGAGTGAAGTGAGATGGACAAAGCCACGTGAAGCAGCCAGAAGCTGGAATTCAATGGAACCCAGAAGAGAAAGGAGAAGATGTCGCCGTGCACCATGCGCCAAAATGTCCCAGTCTTCTGGGACGTTACCTTGCTCATGCATGGATTTTGGATTCTCCTAGCTTCAAAACCCAAAGCCAATAAATTCCCATAGTTTAAGCCAACCCATTACATGGTATTTGTTCTAGTAGCTAAGAAACTAAAGCGATCATATTATTATTTGACAAATAATTATTATGCATGGCTTGAATGATAAATTTAGTTAACAACAGCGTGAAATTGGTCCTTTAGAACTTTGCGCACTCATCTGTAAAATGAGTTAACTACTCCGAAATCTTTTTAGGCATGGCACCACAATAGCTGGTCTCCAAATCTCTGGTTCTTCCTTATTTCATTAGGTATTTTTCTCTAGTCTATAATTTTCTTTCTGCTTAAAACTTCATTTGCTTTTAATACAAAGTATCACATTTACTAACTATAACTATAACACAATATATTGCTTAGAATGGAACCATAGCTTCCATATCAAGCAAATATTCTACCCATTTGCTCAATTGTTTGTGCTCTTTTTTTTGCATGGGCAGGCACCAGGAATCGAACCCAGGTCTCCGGCATGGCAGGTGAGAGAGTTCTGCTACTGAGCCACCATCGCACTGCCCATGTTCATTTTTTATAAGTGCTATTTCGTCATATTTAAAGACTGATTGCTGATTACCCTACAAATAAAGAATCATTAATGTATTAATTCAGGGGCTTATGTTACTAGTTTGGCTTTTAGAACTAATTTTTTCCTCATAAGCCCAGTTATTTAGATTTTAATTGACTTTATTTTTTTGTCCAGTTTGAGATTTACAAGATAGTAAGAACGTTCTCATATACCCCTCTCAGTTTCCTCTATAATTAATATCTTACATGAGTGTGGTAGTTTTGTTACAATAATAAACCAATATTGATTCATTATTATTAAGTGACCGCTACACATATTCAGATTCCCTTAGCATTTATCTTTTGTCCTTTCCTGTTCCAGGATCCGTTCCAGGATCCCATGTTAAATTTAGTAGCCATGTTTCCTTAGGCTCCTCTTGGCTGAGAGAGGTTCTCATACTTCTCTCGTTTTTGATGACCTTGGCAGCTTTGAGGAATACTGGTATTTTCTAGACTGCTCCTCTGCTGGGATTTATAAAATGCATATCTGATGATTAGATTTGGATGATGTGTTTTGGGGCAGAAGACCCCAGAGATAAAATGCATTCTTATCACATCATATCTAGGGGACACATTATCACTGTCGGTATTGTCCTCAATCACCTGGCTGAAGTAGAGCTTATCAAGATTTCTCCACTACAAAGTTTCTCTTTTTCCCCTCTTTCTATACTGTGCCTTGGAAAAGAAGTTATGCACAGTCCACATTTAAAGGGTGGGGATTTATGGTCCCTTCCTTGATGGAGAAGTATCTACATCAATTATTTGGAGATCTTCTGCCTAGGAGATTTGTCTCTTCTCCCCCCTTTATTAATTAATCAGCATGAACTCACGGATATTTATTTTATTTTCTGGCTTAGGTTCTGAAACTGCTTTATTTATTTGGTTGCTGAAATTTGTTCCAGGTTTGGGAACTCTTGTAGTTGGCTCCTGTATACTTTTGACATATTCTGTTATTGTAGGGTAATTTGTTTTGTTTTTATTTTTAGCTCTTCTTTACTTTCTGGCACTCCAAGATCTTTCATATTTCCTGCCCCAGTCCTAGAATCAGTTGTGTTTTTTCCCAGAACTGGGGCTATTTTTTGAAATTTGATTTTCTGTCTTAACTAAGGGTCTTAAGTAAGGACGCATCAAAGTTGATGAGGAAACATTTACTAGTATGTACACATATAGCCATCACTACACACAAGCTGTAGTGGCTACTTAGAAGAGATGTGTACATACACTAGCCACACGGTGTCGGGGTTCAGGCCTGGTTATGAGATTCAGACAGTCTTCACCCTTCTTTAAACATTTTTTTATGAGTGCTAGAACAGACAGGATTAATTGCAGATGAGAGAAAACTAATCCAAACATTTTTAGTTCCAAATCATCAGTACTATTGTGTGAGGAGGAGACTCTGATGATAAAAGCATTGTTTCTCAAACCAATGTGCTCCTAGCCCAGGGGGCACAGGGGCCTGCCAAGGAATAGGCAGAATCAAAGGGGTATCTTCCTGGATCATCAAATTTATCTAAGATTTAAGAGACTATTAATGCTCTTAATGCTAATGGAAAAGACTGTTTCAAAATTAAAACTAAGTTTGATGGAGGGAAAATTTTAAAATACATAAAACACATAATTTATATGGCAGGATAAGCTTCAAACTACATCCCCATATTTGGAAGGTCTTGTCACAATTGAGGATCTGACATAAAGTTTAAGAAAGGCAGATATGGTTTCCTAATTGAGAATAGAGTAATAGTAAATTAGCACTAATTGGTGAATAGTGTTGTGCCAACAATTAGAATTAATTGCTTTGTTTGAGGAAGCCAATTACTCAAGAAAAGAATTGACCCCTAAGGGAAGTGCTTCCCGTTCTCCCTCATTTCATTCTGAACAACTGTTGGTCTGGATCAATCAAATTCAAGAACCAAGACTCAGGTTCTGTTCTCTTTGGGGATTTCATCACTTGAGATTTCTTTTGCATTTCCAGGCCTTGAAACTGGAAGCCATGGGGAGCTGATTGTTTCTTCAGTGGAGGGGGCTGCCCAGCCTGCGGCAGATCTGGTCATCTAAGTTTTGCATTCTCCCATTATTTTGGAATAGTCAGAAGGACTTGTGCTGGTTCCATTCAGGGACTCCTCTCCCCTGTGAAGACCTGGGGTGGGAATCTGAACTACTCTGCTCTAAGCATAGGAAAGATATTCTCTTCTCTTTTGTTGACTCTGTCTTCCTGGAACTTTCCTTTCTCTCAAAGTAAATGCAGAGGGCCGAGCTGTGAGTGTGGGCTGAAGAAGAAAGACATAAGAAGCCTTTTGACCTGTTTGTCATCTGAGGCTTGATTCTACTGCAAAGGAGGCCCTTCAAAAGGTTTAATCTAATTCTAAGAGACTGTGTTGGGCATTGGGGCAAAACCCTCACAGTAACTTTTAAAAAAAGCAATCTTTACTTCGCCTTGAACTAGAGAATTTCATTTAGGGGTGGAGAAAGGAAGAAGGATATGCTGGCAATCTTGTGACAAAATTCAAGAATTTAGATTTTGGATCCATTTCCAAATGCCACTGAATACCAATCTAGACTACTCAAGTATTTTGTGTGGCAAGAGGTAGTATTTATAACATTATTATAGATTGTCAAGGAAATATATTATTATAATGATTTATGCTTTGGGAAATTGCTGACTTTTCCCTTCTAAATGGACATCAGTGACTAAACATCTTTTGGAAGGATATATTCATATGAGGATTTATAAATAATGGAACAAATGAAATGTGTGAGACTTGAATATCAGTGTAAATATCATCTCTTTATCAGATGTCCTCATTTCAATTTATTCTTATGATCCCAAAGTTTACTTTGCTTGACAAATGAAATACTAGTTATCTAGTACCTAATAATAGTAAGTTTTTTATTTAAATGGAAAAAGTCATTGATAGATAATCATTTTTTTGACCAAGAAGGGGAGGAAAGTATGAACAAAAAATCTTTTCCATTTCTTGATGAATTGTTTCAGGTTTAAGGATGAAATAGGGAAAAACAAACAAAACAAAACAAAAACATGAAAGACTTCCTGGGAGCTATTGGCAGGGTGGTGGGAATTATGCATTGTAAAAACATTTACTAATTAAGTGGGTTTCAAGTTTACCTTGAAAGAGTATCATGAAGACAGATAAACTAGTCATAATAAAAGCTCATTGAGGTCAAGGGTATAGAGGGAATGTTATGGCACAAAAAAATAGGAAGTTAGGAATATGGATGCAGTCTCTTGCTCTTCCTTTTCAATACCAATGTCAAAATTTATTCAGTTATAGAGAATTAATCTTCTACCTTAACTACTCTGGTATAATGGATGAGCTCCATTTCCAGCCTGATATATATCGAGTTTAATGGCACATCTGTTCCATGAAATCTTGACAGGGAATCTCTTAACTGGTATGAATTAACCTAAGTTGACTTGGGGTAACAAGATATTGGTAAGCCTAAATCATGTTCAAGTGTATCCTTTAGTGATTGTCTGTTCCCATAGTATTCATCCACCTTTCTCCTTTCTCTATCTCTTCCTATTAACTCTCGTGTCTCATTTGGCCAATTCATTAACATGATCAGTCAATAAGGTATAAAAGATAATGTTATTGATTAAATCAAGGCCTCCAACTGGTAATGTGAAATGCGAATTCAACCCCAAGACATATTTGTTCAGATTTACCCAGTATATTTTTAAAAACTAGAATTATCACATAAAAATTTGGATTTCTAGGTTTCTGTGGAAAAATCAGATTTTTAAATACTGGATCTGAATTTCACGTACCCAGTCTCCTGAAACAAAGTATCAGGATGCCCCTTTTAAGCAATCCCCACCACTCCCTGTTACTTCCAGCCAATTTCACTCATTCAATACCTATATGGCCCTTGTGGAGATATGGCTATATGATCCCTAGATGAAACTGTTGTGGATATAGTAGTGGTGTGTAAATGCGCTTATGGATTAAGTATTAAATCAAGATAGATTAACCAATCATCTCAACCCAGGTAAGTTAATTTCTTCACCATTAATGGATGCCCTATCAAACAGTAAATATTCTTCTAGTGATAACAAAGTAGATTCCTAATTAGGAAAACCAGGGATTGAGAACTTCTTGTAGCCACAGTTCTGTGAGACCTTTATCCCCACGTTAGTTCTCCCCCCTGTTGAGTGTCTTCCTCCCCAAATTAATGACAGAAAAGTCAATTTTTTTTAAAGAAGATTTATTTTGGATTAAGTGATTTCATGATGCAACATGGTTTTAAACAAAAATAGAAATCAGTATGAAAATAAAACAAATTGTACACATTAAAATATCTTTCCCTCAAAGCATTTCAGAATCATAAAAAATACAACATAAGAATCGGGGGTTCAGATGAGGATAAGAATACAGACTTCCCAGAATGCAAACAATTAGTCCACATTTCAGAGTTCCAGGCTCCATAAAATATCGCCAGAGAACCATTTCTAAGATGCCAACAACCTATCGTATTTGCTTTGAAACAAACAAAAAAAGATGAAATTTAAATTAAGGTGAAGTGAGAGCTGTATAATCTTAATGCTAATAGCAATATCTCGCATTATTATATTCTATTAAAAGTCACACTGAATAAATATGAAGTTTAAATCAACAAAGATAGAAACATTGCAATTAACTGATTTAGGGTGTAGTGGACACAATGGGTGGGGGTCGATGTAGAAATGGAAAGGCTTAAAAAAATACACCACCTGTGCTCTACTTAAATCTTAGAAATAAATATGTCTTTTTTTTTTACAGTGCCTTAATATTAAAAAGAAAGTGTTATTATAAAATTAGATTAATACTTTCAGTAAGAGGCAAGAGAGATGCATGTATTTTTATTCATTTATTTTGGAATGCCTGCATCCCTATTATAAAAACATGTGATCTTATGCACTTTCCAACATATTAACAGCCCCCAATTTTATTTACCGTATCATATAAAGAAAAAATAGGTTGTAACTATATAGTTTAGAGCATTAGGGTCCTAAAAGAACATTCAGTTATGTAGGTTTCCTGGTTAATCCTTCTCAGGTTATTTCCTGAACATCATCCATCCTCTTTTTTTTTTTTTTACAGAAGGTGATGTGCAACTAGAAGTTTACTGATGGCTTGTTACCAGCATCAGTAATAGCTGATTCAGTCTGAATCATACAACACACCTATCTTTACTCCTTAGGGTTGTAATATCTTAAAAGAAAGGTGGATAGAAAGCTATCACTGCCCAAGGCCACTAGTTATAAAAAAAATCACGAATATAAATGTAATTATTCCTTGTTCCCCAGAAACCATACAACCAGGACCTTCCCATTCTGCTGAATTGTTCTATCATGAAAGCTAAATAAACTACCATGCAGATTAAATCTACGCAGCTGTTTTTTCAGTCTGGATTAATTTCCTGAATTGGAAACACTGATTAGGTCTCCATTTGCAAATAACCTAACTCTCAGGTTTTACTTTCTAGAGAAATAGGAAACATTTAAGTTACCATTAGAAACCATGAAAATGTCTGAAAAGCTATTCTATTGTCAAAGAATGCCAGCTAAAAACAAATTAAGTATAATAAATATGTCAAGCACCACCCTTCCTTTTATTTTATATATAAGGCTCGGTAATAGCAGTAATAATTCTTAATTTTTAAAAAATCCACAACATAATTTAATGCTAAACCGTCAAATCTCCAGATTAAGTTATGGTTCACTTTTAATACTTTTGGGCTATATTCTGTCCTGCAATACAGAAAATGTTAATCAACCTACTGAAGTTATAAAATGAGGGTATTTTCTGATCAGGTAGATTATAAAGCAATGCCCTCATCAGGCAGCACAGAATTGTTTTTCTCAAGCTCAGAAACTAAGTTGAAGCATAAGTCTCTACCCACACCAGTACTCCCTAAAATGATCCTTTTACCCTTTCTTGAACATCCCCTCTGCTCCAGTCCTGGCTTAGCCATTTCTTTCTTCCTTTGACCCAGAGTTGCTATGATAGGGACAGCACATAAGACACGTTATATCCTTTGTGCCAGTTGCTTGGAAGGCAGTTACCACTCCTGAATCATGATGTTGGTCAATAAAAATAATTACATTCTTGTGGGTGGCACAACTGTTGGCTCCTCTTCTCCGCTTTTTATTTTTATCACCCTTCTTGTGGGCAGCAGTTGGCCTTAAGCTACCAGTCAGAGAACTTTAATGTCTCTGGCATTCTTTTGTTTTCATGCTAGGCAAACATATTTATCTGAAAAACACAATCAAACTAGAAAGTGAAAACTTTTTGGAAAATTAGAATCTAATTAGAAATGACATTGTCAGAAATTTAAACTCAAATCTCATGGAAGTTAAGATGGTTAAAGTGCTAGAGTGTTGTCACTCATCAACTAAATCAGAATACACAAGAGAAAGGAGGGGAGACTGAAACTCAGTTTGAAGATAAGGCCACATTCTTCATTGCATGTTTTTTTTCTTATGCAGGGTTACAGATAGCTTTTAATGATGTTATAGAATCATGTCACTTGCCCCTGGAATTTCCTGAGTAGGCTTGACTTGTACAGACTGTTAAGATTCTTCATTAGAAGATGTTTGCCTTGTTAGAAGTGGTCAAGTCATAAATAAAATTTGTGCAGAAAGAGAAAAAAAATCGTTCAAATGAATGTGAAGATAGGGAGGAAAGGAGAATCCTCAGTCATTCTTTCATCCACATCATAGGATACTCAGCTATCAGGGCTTTCTCCATCCATCCATCCTTATTACAATTTAAGAACAAAATAAGGCTTCTGTCTAAAGTGCTATTTTTTTCATTTTCTTGTTTCCAAGGAATGTTTGAGAAAACTAAAGAATCGTACTACATAAATTCACCAATTAGCAAAGTTTGCATTGTGTTTTTAATTTCTCATAACAAGTCGTAAAATGCAGACATTATGTCTTTTTTCATGGACTTTACAGAAAGTGTCATAGTTTAAGTGTGTTTTAAAAAGTAAGAGTTTAACTAGGTAAACGAAGCATCTTTCAAAACTCACTGTAAGAGGAATATACTGGTGGAAACACTGGCCTTCACATTTTCAGAGATGAAACACAATACCATAATCATAAAATCCTGAAACTCATCCCACAAGCCATTCCTGAAAATCGGTCAATCCAGATAGGACTGGATATTTTCTACCCCACAGGGTATGTGACGATTAAATGAGACGGTGAATCTAAAAGCACTTCAAAACTCTAAAGCACCATACAAACATATTTTACCATTACTGTTATTCATTTGAAAGCATTTTTTTTATCCATTCTGATTGTTATGCAGGTGAAAAAGATTTTCCTTCATTTATATACACAATTTCTACTAAATTATAAACACAACATAACACATGCTAGAAAATTGTGACAGTGCTTTTTTTCTTTTTTAACCAAGATTCATTCATTTTGTGTACAAGAAATTTTTTTTGATCCCAGAGTTGTGTTGGGCTTAGAGACTGGGGTATTTCACGCTAAAAATTAAAAATCCATTGTAGTGCAGATGAAAGGAAACAGGGGCACTACTACACTTAACTTTGGCATTTCTTTGCTAATGCTTGCTGCTCCTTCACAGTTCAGCTCTCCTCTGCACAGTTTAAGTTCTATGTGTGTAAACACACCTTAGGTTTCAACATTTGACAAGCACTGACGCACTATTAAATGCCATTAGTTACTGGTAGAAACAGCATTTATGTGATATTTTAAGCCACACTATCTCCAGTCTATGAAGCCTTCACTGAATTTCCTAGATGGAATTAGCTGCTTTCTCTTCATTCTTTTATTGCAGAAATTGCCAATTTTGATAAAAACACTTCTTGAACCTTGGGTGTTGAGCAGACTATGAGTTTCTCAAGGGCAGGTTTTTGCAACTGTTATCTCCATCATTAAACACAGTTACTGGCGCAGAGGAAATGCCAATAGCATGCCTCTTCTCTCATCTAAGAGATTTCAGTGTACATATATCATGTATTGTGACTACCTTTTATAGTATAAGAAGCATCCCTGATGAATTTCTTAAAGAAAACAACATTATAAAGTCAAGTTATCTGGGCTCATGGGCCAGGAGGAAATATTTATGAATATATCTAATTGTAGTATATATTAAAGTGTAATTTATTCTGTGGGAATACTATTTAATATTTGTATAGTTACTGTTGGCTGTTTTTTGTTTTATTAATGACGAACAATAAACAAGTTATCATGGTGTTCTGATAAACTATGCAAGCCTTTGATCATTCCCAATTCTTAGAATAGTATCGGCTAGATGATTACACCAATTAAGAACGGCTGCACAAGTTAAGAGAACTACTATTTGTGAAGAAGTGGGATGCCTTAACAAAGAAATATATTTGTTAGAAATAAAGAGACATACTTTATTTTGAGACTCTTTTGCCTAATAGAATGGGAATATAGTAACAAACTGTTCCAAACCAGAATGAGAGATAACATGGCCTATGAATGAATTTTTGAGAGAAACACAACCTTTAGCAAACACCAGCTCTGAAACATGTTACATACCATCAAAAATGTGTTTTTTAAAAAAGGGCGTTATACTACTTTTTCTTAAATGAAAAAATACAAACAAGTAAAAACAGTTTGCAAAATTAAATATATACTTATATTCATGATCAGTAAGTAACATTACAGTTAAATTTTTTTCTTCTTCCCTTTTTTTTTTTCTGGTCCAATGGTGATGTGCTGTTCTTCCTTCCTTATTTTCAGGTTTCTGTATCCTTTTTCATCAGAACATTTTTCCCACACTGAGGTACCTGCTTTCAGTGCAGGAATGTAACAGGAGTAAAATTCCTCTTGGGAGTCACGTTAGTAAACACAGCTTAACCAAGTCTGGAGAGCAGTCAGTTTTTACAGAGCATCTCTGAAAACCACGCACATGACTTCTATAAAATAAGACTGCCAATATCCCATAATAGGAATTCCGTGGCTACTTATAAAGATACTTCTCAAAGAAATGTTTGGACAATGCCTGTAACACCATAGGCTGACAAACCAAATGTTAATCCAATGCTTTTATTACCCACAATTTAACTTCACTCTATTGAATGTCTGATTAGTTCTGGCCATAAATCAAGCAATAAACAATGATATGGAGTATTCCCAGAAGCAATTAAAACAAAGGATGCCCTCTAGTAAAATTAAGCAGAAAGAAAATTAGTGATGACATGCAGTTTCTGAGATGTCATAGAAAATCGTTTCCTGCTTTTGATAAGAAAATTATGCATCAGTGAAAATGCAGGCTTAGAAATATAGTACTGAGGGTTTCAATTTGAGATGTCTGATGGGGGAAAATGGAATTCTTACTACTAAAGAGAGCTGACCTCTTGGGTGTTGCTGATGGCTCTCTAACTGAGCTTAGTGTTTAAGGTTGCTGTACAAATAAAAAGCAGTGGGGGAAATACGAAATATCTGTATTAAATGCCATCCTGTAAAGTATTTGATGGATGGAAGAAAGTCTAATGCATTTTAAATAAATGCATATTATACTATCACATTTAGTGAGTGTTAAAAAATTATTACTTGTATGCACAGTCCTTGTAGTGGTAGACAAGACATGGCACTGTGAAGGAAGTTTGATTTAGAAGCTATTTTCTATCATACTTGTCAAGTGATGGAGTTGCTGTTAGTCATATTGTAATGTCCCTTCAACTTTGGTACAATCAGTGCAAAATATTTCGGGGATTTTTTTTTTTTTCACCTTTACAAAAATAAAAGGCCCTTTTGTTCCCTTGAGAGTGCTTTAAAGGATACGCACTAGCATGATGCCCGAATAAGCATGGAACATGAAAATGGAACAGGTGATACATACAGTGTGATAGGTAGGTTCTTATATACATCTTAAAGAACAGAAATATCATGAACCTATAAAAAAATAAACAGAACTTACTGTACTTTTTCCTGATATGCTGTAATTAATTGCTAGTTATTTTATAACTGTTTTCATGCATTATAAAGCATAAAATCTGTCATTAGTAATCATTGTATAACAGTTTGTCTTTAGCCATAATTACACACATATACTTGCATACACATTGTCACAGACCACCTTATTGCAAATCTTTAAAGTTACCTCATATTGACTTGGTTTCATTTTCCCTTGTGTCCCATGAAAGCTGAAACCTATGGTGCACATCATGCAAGCACTCAAAAGCAAGAAAGGATTATTCTTTATAACAGGGCTTAAATGAATGTACTTTCAGGGAATATATTTGTTTTTATCATATTATTGAAGTTGAACTTTAATTTTGAGACTGAGCCAAGTGCTGCCAGTTTGGTTTGAACCATGTTCAAGGGTAAGTTTTAAGATTCTCCTAAGTCCCTAAAAATTACCATGGAGCTGATCATGTACATGTACAGCTTTGTCCTGGAACATAACAAATGGAAAAAGTTTGGCAGTCTAGAAGAACTATTGATTGAAAGAGCGTCGGGTTATTTCCTGGGCATCAAGTGTACCCAAATCCTTCCGAGAAGACTCATCACCATTATCTACTTCCCAAAAGTGACAGAGCACATGTTCCTGGGAAATAACAGCACTCAGCTTTACTCAACTACAGTCTTACTCATGAAACTTCCAGTGTTCAATCATTCTTCCTGAGAGCAGCTTCTGATATTGCCTGTCCACAAGGAGCTGGACATTGTGCTGCCAGGTCACTCAAGTCCAAAGGTGCTCGTCTCCTCAACTGCTGTCAAGAGTTTTTCATAAAGCATGGAGAAGGATGGGTACGGAGGGAGATCCAGACGGTTAAAACAAGTATGAGCTCTGTAAACAGAAAAAAGTAGTACATATTTTAGAACACTTTGAGTGAAATGAAAATGTTTATTTAATGTGTTATGTTGATTTCTTGCCAATTTCACACTGCTTTTTGAAAAACTTTTAAAACATTTTGACAAAATTTTAGAGTAAAATTTCTGTATAGGACATGGGATATTTAAAAAATATTTTATGTACATTTACATAACCATTTAAAATCTCTATTACATGCTGTGCTGGTTTGAAACTGTTTTGTAATCCAGAAAAGCCATGCTCTTTTAATCCAATCTTGTGGGGGCAGATCTGTTGTTAGGTGGGACCTTTTGATTAGGTTGTTCACACAGAAGTGTGACCCATCCAATTATGGGTGAGATTTTTTGATTATATTGTTTCCATGGAGATGTGACCTCACCCATTCAAGGTGGGTTTTAATCTTTACTGGAGTCATTTTTGAAGAGAATAAATGTAGGAACCATAGAGAAAGTTCAGTGCTGACAAAGAGGGCAGAGAGATGAAACCAAGAGACACAGACACTTAGAGATGCTAAGCTAAGAGGCGAAACCCAAGTTTTTCCTGGAGAAGCAAAGTGATGATCCACAGATGCTTAGAGATAAAGTCACTGGAATCAGAAGCTGAAAGCAATGAACTGGGAGCAAGGACCAGTAGACACCAGCCATGTGCCTTCCCAGCTGACAGAGGTGTCCAAAATGTTGGCAGACATTCATCAGAGGCGAGGTATTAATTTGAATGTGTTAATTTGGTCATTTTTACAGCCTTAGAACTATAAATTTGTAACCTAATAAATCCCCTTTGTAAAAGCCAACCCATTTCTGGGGTATTGCATTCTGGCAGCTTTGGAAACCAAGACAGGTTTTGATACCAAAGAAGTGGGTGCTTCTGAGTTTGCAAATATCAAGCATGTTGGAATGGTTTTTTAGAAGGATAAAGGAAAGTTTCTGGAAGAATTGTGAGACATATAAAAGAAAAGGGCTAGAATGCTTTGAAGAGACTGTTAGCAGAAATATGGATGCTAATGGTCTTCTGATGAGGCCTTAGACACAAATGATAAATATGCCATGCAAACTGGAAGAAAGGTGATCCTTGTCTAAAAGTGGCAAAGAACCGAACAAAATTGAGTCCTGGTGTTGGATGGAAGGTAGAATTTGAATGTAATGTGCTTAGATATATAGCTGAGGAAATTTCCCAACTAAATGTAGAAAATGCAGCCTGGTTTCTCCTTGCAGCTTGTAATAAAATGTGACAGGAAAGGGATAAGCTGAGGATTGAACTTTTAGGTACAAGGAAACCAGAAACTGATGGTCTTGAAAATTCTGGGTTTCCAGAAAGTGATACCTCAGAGAATAGTGCCCCATGTGAGGATTTTATCAAACATGGAACCAGTCAGCCATTACAGAACAAGCCAGGACTGGAGACGGAGTTATCCAGAAAGGATCTGTGGAAAGCTCTATTGTCTGATAGTTGTGATCCCCCTGTGCTACATGGAAAACCAACAATTTTTGGTGAGTTCTATATTAATGGAGCCACTGCCAGTTTGGACTAAAAGGGACAGATTGAAGGAAAAATTACTTCAAAGGCAGGACCATGGAAGCTAAGGACAGGAGCCAAGAAATCTTGGGCCAGGAGAGCGGACCCACCCATCCACAAGGAAAGGGTGAGTTTGCCCCAGAGGCAGAGGGCAGACCTTCCTTCTCAAAGTTCAGGAAAAATTTTGCCACCTCAGGCCTGAGAGAGGGTGGAGCTCATTTCCCAGGGATTGGGGGGAGCCTGGCCAGCACTCCACTGTTCTGAAGGGGTTGAGCCATGTACCCTGGAAAATGGCAGAGAGTCCAGGTGCCACCCAGATGCTTAAAACATGTTGGGGCTGAGAATAACATGGTCTCACCAATGCTTGGATACATTGGAATGCTAATCCCAGTGTTTGGAGAGAGCAAGTCCACTGCATAAGCCCTTGGAAAAGGCGGGACTGCCACTCTCCCAATTCCTGAGGATGAAATGCCATTGTATAAATGACTCTCAGACTTTGAAATCTAATGGAGTTTTCTCTGCAGTTTTCACAATTGTTTGGGTCTGGTGACTCCTGTTTTTCTTTTGATTCTGCCCTATGGCATTGCAAACATTTATCTTATGTGTTCCTCCTTTGTATATTGGCAACAGATAACTTGTTCTGAGTTTCACAAGTCCACAGCCAGAGGAGAATTCTGCCTTAGGAGAGACCATGCCTGCAACTGACTTTAATGAGATTTTGTACTGTTTCTGACTTTGTATTGCATTTGTATTGCTATTGAATTGGTTTAAGGCTTTTATGATATTGTGATAGAATGAATGTATTTTGTATATGGTAAGAACATGTCTTTTGGTGGTCCAGAGGGTGGAATATGCTGGTTTGAAACTGTTATGCACCCCAGAAAAACCATGTTCTTTTTTTAAAAAATATTTTTATTGAGAAATATCCACACATATACAGTCCAACCATATTATACAATCAGTGGTTCACAATATCATCACTTGTGTATTAATCCTTTAACTGGAGTCCTGTATGAAGAGAATAAAATGCAGAAAACATAGAAAAAGCCCAGAGCCAACACAGAGGGCAGAGAGATGAAACCAAGAGACACAGACAGGGCGCATGGGTGGTTCAGTGGTAGAACGCTTGCCATTCATGCTGGAGACCCAGGTTTGATTCCTGGACAATGTACCTCTCCCCCCAAAAAAATTTTTTTAAAAAGACAGAGACATTTGGAGATACTAAGTTGAGAGACGAAACCCAAAGTTTTCCCCAGAGAAGCTAAGTGATGATCCACAGACACTTAGCAAGAAAGCCACTGGAATCAGAAGCTGGGAGCAAAGAACTGGGAGCAAGGACCAGAAGATGCCAGCCATGTGCCCCATCAGCTGACAGAGCAGTCCAACTTGCTGGGCCTTTCTTCAGAGGCAAGGTATCTTTGGATGTGTTAATTTGGACACTTTCATGGCCTTAGAGCTTTAAGTTTGTAACCTAATAAATTCCCCTTGTAAAAGCCAACCCATTTCTGGTATAATTCATTCTGACAGCTTTAGCAAACCAAAATACACGTATTTTACTATTTGTTTAGTAGTCTAAGAACTACAAACACAAATTTATTTTTTGTTTCTCTTTTGTTGCTGGATATATATATGGCTTTTAAAGACAGAAGTATAAGTCTCTGCAAAGTAGCTCATTTTTTGAATTGGTCTTTGTCTGAATTTCTTCTCAGCTAACCTACAGTTTTGTATTTTTTTTTTTTTTGTCTTATTGTGCAGGAAAGAGTGCTGAGTACCTCTGAAGACCTGCTTCATGGCTTAGCATCTTGGGAAATTCCCTGGATTTTACTGCTGAAGTCAGTTAACCATTGTTACTTCTTTGAATCCTATATTATAATCAGTTTTCTCCCATTTCACAATGCAAAATAATGACCATTTAAATGATCACATTAAGTATTCTCTTTCAGAAATAACTCCCCTTTTGCCAGGATAGGAAAAAAAATATGCTTTCCTGTTATTTGCACCTGGATCACAATAAAAAATAGACAGTTTCCAAATAGTACATCTTATCAAGGAGCAAATCTGCACTTTTGGCACGGAATAGGAAGTATTCTATTCTGAATGTACAACAGCTCGATTGTGGGAGCTAAACAACTTTTTACTTCAAAAAAGTGTTCCTGAATTGATATGGAATTGTAAGAGCAATGATTATTAGCGGGCTACTTCTATAAACTCACATGTTTAAGTTTTTATTCTTATAATTCACACTTATACTTGTGAAATAAATATAATTATATCCATAGAGGCAGTGTAGTATAGAGGATAGATCACAAGTTTGGAGTTGGACACACTTGGGATTGAATTCCAGCTCGACCAGCTGTGTGATTTGGGATGAGTTACTCAATTTCTCCGGGTCTCAATTTTACCTTATCTTAGAAGGATGTGAGGATTAAATGAAAGAACAGAAACATGTTTAATACCGTACTTGACTCATACTGTTTGGCCAATTAATAATAGATTTATTGTTAGCTACATTTCATTACCATCAAAAAGATAAACTCTAATTGCCTCAAACAAATTGCCAGAAGATAAGATATCTCTACTGATGCATAATTTTTTTTTATCAAAAGCAAGAAACAATTTTCTATGACATTTCAGAAACTTCATGCCATCACTAATTTTTTTTCTGCTTGATTTTTACTGGACAATGCCTTCATTTCAATTGCTTCTGAGATTACTCCATATCACTGTAGAAGCAGGAACACAAAAGGACTTTTTTACATTATTATAAGAATATCAGATTTAGGACATTGAGATAGTACTGACTCAGTTATTACAAACTCTGGGACATATTAGAGAAACCATCTAATTAATCCTTACAAACACCATTTTTTGTGATGATAAACATGTTTCAGAATCACACTTGATATAGTGATTATTATACATTCCTTATACTGGAGCCTAATTTAGAACTCGATGAAATTTTTTACTTAAAAAAAAGTTCAGATAGCATACTAAAAACCTTACTGATTTGTAAATATGATATAAAATAAAGAGATAAACTATTTTTAATCTCATGCTAATCTCTTCAAGTCTGTTTTTTATTTCTTTCTGCATTTTATTCACAGAGCAATATAAATCTGGTCACATGTTTTCCTTTTCTGACACACTGTCTTTCTCTCTTTGGTGTATTGCTGGATTAGGAACCATCTTGAAAGGATGCTTGCTATTGTTTGCACCTATAAAAAGGTTTTGGTTGCTCTTTTTACATTTTTTTAGAGCCACTGGTATCACATTGTGATAGGGCAACTTCAGGGACAATTTTCTTAAAGGAGTAACTTATTTTATATAGCCATAATCCTGAATTGGTATGTATGAATTCATTTTTGTGAAATGAATAAAAGGAAGGAGTTCAAGATGACCCTTTCTGTAGGTAAGCAATAATCATTAATGTTTTATTTGCTTAGGATAAGACACAGCTGGAGCTATTCTGTATCTAGCCCAACATATTTAAGCTGGTCCCTTCTATCCTGACCACCAAAACTTACCCCTTACCTGAAGATTAATTTTAGATAATTAAGAATGAATTTAAAAAGCCCACATGCACATAAATGGTAATGTTTGAAATTCCTAATTAACTTCTAACATCTAGAGATCAGAGACTCAGAGCATCAGAGGCACTCTCTGTTATGCACTTTGAAGAAGGAAGCTGACATGAATTCTACAGCATCAAGGAATGAGTTCTGCCAACCACCTGAGGGACCTTGGAGGTAGAGTCTTTCTAGTTGAACCTCCAGATGAGAGCACAGCCCATCCAATACCTTGCTTTCAGCCTGTAAATCCCTGGGCAGAAGACCCAGGAAGTTGTGCCTGGACTCTTGACCAATGGAAATGAAAATAGTAAATGTGTGTGGGTATTTTTAGTTATCTGTGGCTTATGGTTATTTGTTATATAGCAATAGAAAACTATAAAGGTCTTAAAACCTGTGTTCTTAAAATTGTCTAAGAAAATCATCATAATTTGATAAGTATGATATAGTAGAATAACCTATCAAGAGCAGGCAGTGTGGCAAAGCTGGGCGTGAACAGCTGTCCTTTTATTCTTCTCCATTTCTGAGCAGAGAAAGAGGAACTCTGAATGTCTCTGCAGCCTCGGCAGTATCTTTGCAGATATGGTAGGATCTTTTCTAGTAAATTCACAAGCTAGGCTCTCCTTTCCCTAGACGCAGTTCTCAGCACAGCAAGGGAAGGACTGGACAATCTTTTTGATCCTCTTCAGTCATAAGACGTAACCACCATAACTGACCCACAAGCGAAGACTATCACTGCTTCCTAAATTACATCTGGTTTTATAACAACTGGTTAACAGAACAGAATAGCACTTTCCTTCTGAATAAACTGAACAGCTCCTCTGGAAAATGTTTCCTGAGGATGGAGAAAGCATTTATGTGGAGGGGGAAAACTGCAGAAAAATTCAGTGATTTTTCCAGGGTTACAGCTGAGTCAGTGGCCAAACCAAGAAAAGAACCTTGACTTTGGGTCTCGTAGGGGGAAATCCAACATTAAACTGAAAGCAGGGAGGCAAATGTTCATTTGCTCTATTCTTCAACTTCAGGAAGCATAAGTGCTAATTTCAATCAACCCCTGACTGTGAAGTGCTTATCCTCAGCATCCTACCAGATTACATGCATTTTGAGAATAGGTATTAGGAAAATGGAGCTTCGGATATTTTTTGCATGAACGGCTCTATCGTAATATGCTATAACTCTGGGGCAAAATGATTCAGGTTGGGTCAGTTCAGAAAACTCTGGGAGATACCAGGGGATTTTAGGTGATCAAACTCTCTAGTTCAATCCTGGGTTTACCAGAAAACAGAGATATTCAAAGGGGTACTTTGGTGTGTATCCAAATCACCCAAGGAGGTTGCTCATAATTGAGATTACTGGCTACACCCCCCGAGATAGTACCGTGGGTTGTTTGGAGTGGGCCTGGGGATCAGCATTTGAACAATCATTCCAAATGACCCTGGTTTAGCTGGTCTCCACACTGGAAATATATCAAGTAGTTTAGAAATAAGATACCTACACGGAATATCTGCACTAGTATTTTGTGAGTTTGCAAAAATTTTGACGCTCCCTATAAACAAGACAACATTGCTAACAAGGAAATTGAGGAATAGTGTGGTTAAATAGATTGCCCAATATTTACCATCAACTTACTGTATGAGCCAAGAACAGAAAAAAAAAGAAAAGAAAGCAAAACAAAACACAACTCCCTGAGGTTTTTCGCACCCCCTCCCCCACCCATTCCAAGTCCTAAGAAGACTCTACCAGAAAATAACAGAAGGGCCCTTGGTCTATATTTATGTTGGCAGCAAAAGCGCATCCAGCTATTCAGTCTCAATAAAGGAACATTTTTCAAATCTTTCAAAGGCAGCCACACTAAAGCTATAATGAGTTTACCTCATTTTAATCTATGCAGCCAGAACCTTTCAAGGAGGGCAGGTCTGAACCCGTCTTTGGGATGTTCTGCTGGCATCAATAAAAAGAAGATTTAAAAACTCTCCACGCATCTGTTCTGATTGAATAGCTGTCTTGGTGCTTTCTTAGACTCTTCAAATGTTAATCAAGAGGTCACATGCTAACTTTCTCTTGTTCCCTAAAGATGGAAAGTTAATGATCTCAATTCAGTAAGCCAGATTTATCAAAATTACAGCTAAGTGTTCATAGATGCTCACTGATTAATGTGTTTGTGTGTGTATGAATATACTTATCTATTCATTTTATTCCCCATTTTCCCAGAAGTGATCTTTGGTTGCTGGTAAGACACAAAGAAAAACAAAAAATTACTCTCAGGATAAGAAAAAAAAAAGAGAAGGAAAAAACTATGGGCCTCACTTTATCTAGCAGCTATATTCCTAGAAATAAAAATCATTTTTTTACTTGCATTATAATTTAGAAAGCGTTTTGCCAACAACTGTCATGTTCAATTTGCAGTGGTGCCTAACCCTTCCGATTTCCACTTCCTTACTCCCACATTCCTACTTCCTCATCAAGCAATTGATCAATCAACAACAAACAATTAAAGCACTCTGGAGAAGTCCTAAGGAATCTTGGAATTTTTCACTTTTTTATGTCAAGATTTCTCTGGAAATGAAATTAGATAAATGACCTAATTTGCTTGCTAAATCCAACTTTTACATATCTTTTATATATATCCTTCCTTCCCCGCAAGGAAGCCAGGTGCCTGCAGTTCTAGCAGACACAGACTGGAGGAAGGAGCAGGGCTGGCCTGTACCTGGACTGTAGGTAAGTCTGGCTTCCCTTGGGTCTACATGCCTTCTGGTGCTTCCTCTAGCTCTTCTCTCCTCCTCTGGCTCATCCAGGGACCCCTAATTCAGGGCCCAGAGCTGGTTTCTGACAGCACCCAGGGCTGGGTCCAGGTAGCACCAAGGCCCTTTCACTTGGAACCTCTTTTATCATTTCTTCCCCCACAGATCATATTTTGAAAGCTTGTTCCCATACAAATCGCCCTGACGAATAAAAATTAATTTTTCCATTTGTATTACATTCCATATCTTCCTTTATTCACTGAGCACACAACTGCACACTGAGCTTTCCCCTGGTACATGAACATGAAAAGTCTGGTCTCTGCACTCAAGGAGCTTACACTCTAGCAGCAAACTACACAGGCTGATGGGACCTCCTCAGAGGCTGTGTAGCCTGGGCACTGGGGTGGACCAGTGGGGCTGAAATCCAGCCCACTGTTGGCTCTGCTAGACAAAGGATGAGACCTGGCTCAGGGGTGCATTGCCCCGAAGTCTGTGAGACACCTTTGTCTGCTTAATTTGAAAGACACTATACACCATTAAGTGGCCCAGCACTTGAGCAATTGTAATACAGTGAGTTACAAGTCTGTTCAGCAGAGTCTGGGAAGCTTTACAGAGGACAGGATTTGTGTCCAGGCTTGGGGTTTGTGTAGGTGTGTGGGACTTTTCTGATCAACAACAAGGAGAAGGATGTTCCCAGGGAACTACCCGGAAGTGGCAGGAAGCATTGCATCATCAGGAAACCTGAGAGGTACAAGGGCAGGAGTGACAGGAGCCAAGGTGGACCTTAAGCTGGACAGGGAAACAGGGCCACATCAGAATGCAAGGTGTGTTCCAGGCAAACACCTTTTCCATTTATTCCATGGATGAAAGGGAGTTAGTGACTGGATGTGAGCAGGAATATGGGAGACAGGTAGTAGATAGATAATGAATTCAGACTTGTAATCACTGTGTGAGAATCAAAGTTACCAATCACATGGAGGTGATAAAATTCAATTATAGTAATCCAGTGATTGTCTTGTTAGCCTAGGTAGCATCATTAACACAAATAAAGGTAACATTTCTCTAAGCATTTTTTTTTTTTTTTGCAAGGACAGGCAGCGGGAAACTCACCTGGGTCTCTGGCATGGCAGGCGAGAACTCCGCCTGCTGAGCTACCGTGGCCCACCCTGTAAGGATTTTTTAAAAATCCATAATTTCTCTTAGAACTCCATTAATGCCTTCTTAGGCCATGAAGTTTAGAGTAGGAATTCTTTCTAAGATAAGGTCATAAATATCTGTTAACCTATGGGTGGCACCAGCAGGTGTTCAATAAATGTGAATCACAGAAAAGGAATTCCATGGTAATTACTACCCCAACCACTCATTTGTCATATACCATGAGGTTGGTTATCTGTTCATGTAAATATCTATTATTTCCCTTGCTGTTTTAAGGCCCACATGGACAGAGACCCATTTATATCTCTTAGAAGGTTTTGTACATAATGAATGCACAATGATATCTCCCAAGCTAGTTAGAAGAGTTAGATCCATTAACTAATATCTTATTCCAAAGTCTCATTAGGTCACCTTCGTTAAAATGCAGCTGGATCTAAAACTGCAGTATAGATTGTTTCCATAGGGAATAGCTAGAAAATGAAAATTTCCAAACTATGTTTTATAAGTAGGCAACTGCTTCACCTATGGATGGATCTAGGGAGAAATGAAGGGTACATACATTTTTTGGGGGGGGTGGGGTGCATGGTCCAGGAATTGAACCCAGGTCTCCCACATGAAAGGTGGGCATTCTAACCACTAAACTACCTGTGCACCCCATACTTTTTAAATGTAAGAATTTAATCCAATAGAAGAAAATCCAGTAAGGAACATTTCGAGGATGAGAACTCTTGGAAGTCCAAACAAAATATAAATCTCCTGGGGTGAATGTACCACATCTCTTGAACACTTAAAAATTGTAAAATACTATTCCAGCCTCTAAGCTTAGATATTAGGAATAATAGTGATAATGGCTAAATTTATTGATGATTTGCTAGGCCTCATTTTAAGCACTTTCTATGTATTATTTAATCTTCAAAAACAACTCTGTAATGTAATTACTGGTAGTTATCCCAATTTTTCAGATGAGAATATAAAGGTAAAAAAGTGATTCTGGAACATCTTGTCTGGAGTAGTCCAGAGTCATTCCTTACATTTAATAGTTCCCTAAAAAGAATATAGAATACCTTCTGTGTGCCAACACTAGGGGCAAAGACATGTTTAATTCAAACAAGGTTCCTGCTTTCACCAGGTTATATTCTAGGGGAGGAGATGAGCAATTTACAAGTAAACAATGCATGATGGATTGGGGTACTGGGGTACATCCTATGAAGGAAATGAGCTGTGACAGAATGATGGGCATGGGGGTGGGGGAGGGACAAAAGCCTGGCACAACTTGCTGAAGAGATGGCACCTGACCTGAGTCTTAGGGGATGAGACAAAGACAACCACATGAAGAACCTATGGAAAAGAGTTCTGAACAGCAAGTTCCAGAGTCTTGAGGTGTAACCAAGTGTAGCATGTTTGATGAAAAGCAAGAAGGCTGGAGTTTTGCGTTGGCCAGGGTTGAGTATATGTGTTGAGCTTAGAGAGGTGGGCCAGACTGGGTCACTTAGCCTGTAGTCCTTGGTAAGAAGTTTGGAGTTTATTCTAAGCCATTGGAGGGTGTTAGCCAGGATAGGGCCATCTTACGATTGTAGAAGATTCAGTTGCTCAACACAGAATGAATTATAAGGTGTATGAAATAGGAGCAGGGAGTTTAGCCAGCAGTAGACCAGGTGAAAGATGATGGTAGAAAGAGATGAAAACCAACTAATTTTTCATTCTTGGAGCCAAGGAAAGAGGGATAAACCATTCTTTAATGATTGGGATATCTCCCACCTACAAATACATGCTTTAAAATACAACTGTTAAAATATCTCTTAAGAAGCGTTAGTTGGTTTGACTTGGACTAGCCTATCCTATGTTGCCAGCAGCAATTAAACCTCCTCTCAACTCATTAAAGAATTACAAATTCTTTTAATAGCTTTTTTTCATATTAGTTACTAAAGAGCTCCTTTGTAGACAATCTGTTTTCATGATAAATCTACCCACCTTGCAAAGTAAAAATCCATCCAAAGAGGATACTATATTTAGGGGTTTTTACTACAGTAATAGTGTAAGTCACCACTAGCATATTTTTGTTAGCTAATTTGATGGTAGAATAAAGTGAAAATATAAATATCAGTGTTAAATAATGAGCGGGAGGGAAGAGAATAGAAGAGTTAAAGAGGACCAGAGATTAAATTATGGGGTGGACTATTTTCAGAAAATCTTCGACTAATCCCTTCCCAAACCAAATACCACCTCAGCCGACTAGCAGGTGATGAGGAATTGGGAAGACCAATCAGGAAAGTCTCAAGGCAAATATAGAAAAGAGTGACACCAAGGAGTCTTTTCTGTACCATCCCTCGTTTTGCATTTTTTAAAAAAATTATGGAAGATGATATTAAATCACAGGACTCCTCGGTTATTTTTTATTTGCTAACTGATGATTTAGTTTGCTGGTAGACAGTGTTCTTTGTACCAGAGGGGGAAAACCTGAATAATTCATGATATAGTAGAGCAATATTCTAAGACATGGAAAGATGTTCATGATATTGTAATATGTGGAAAGCAAAAAAGCAGGGTATAAACAGTATAGGCAGTATAATTCTATTTTTGTTTTTAAAAATTGTGTATATTTGCGTGTATGAAATGACTGGAAGCATACACACCAAGATATTAACAGAGGTTAATTTAGAATTGGACTTGTGACTGATATATGTATATATTTTTAACTTCTTAGAACTTTCGTAAAAAGATATTTTTCGTTTCATAATAAGAATAAAAAGCAAGGTTTAAAAGGGAAAAAAGTCATTTTAAAAAATAACTTTTATCTTTTTAAGTTCTATTCCATTGAAAAAATAGAGGCATATTTCATAACTACTTCTTATATCTTATTTCTTAATTTTGATCAGCATTTCACTCATAATAATCTCCAGACAGTCATTTTCAAAAATTAGTGTCTCCCCACTGCACTCCTCTTCCCCACCATCTGGCAAAAGACCAAGGCTCCACCATCTCCATGGCAGCTCTCCAACTCTTCTGTCCCATCATGCTATTTGGCAAGAACCTCAGAGATGAACACAGAAACTCTACACCAGGCTGGGAGAGAGGATCAGCCCTGCATTTTCCAGGCGGGCATGCTAGCAGCCTGGTTTTCAGAATGTTTCCATAAAGCGAATTCACCCTCTCATAAAATCCATCCAGCACAGAGGGACAGGAAATCTTCTACAGAAATGCAAATTACAGGGCTAACCACCAACCATGAAGCAGAAGAAGCACTAGAAGTTTCCATGGAGACAGCCATCTGCCTCCATCATTATTTATCATCTGGTTCTCTAGTTACAGGATTACCACAAAAGAGGTAAAAAAGAGCCATGGACTCAATTTGAACCGGCTTCAGAAACAATCATATACACTTTAATATACTTCTTGGCCCACAGTTTGAGCAGTGTTATCCCCTGGCATCACAAAATTAGGATAGGAAATCTAAGAAAAGAATGAGACTCACATTTGCTTCCGTGAAAGGTTGAAAGGCCCTCAATCACACACGTCCAGAAAGACTAAGATGCCCTCCTTCATTGCTCCTGTTTGCCAGGACTGCTTGTTTTCATCCTTACGGCCCTGCCAGCACTCCTGCTGGGTACAGTCTCTCATGTCTGACACAAGATGATGCCAGACTTCTTGGAGGATAATTATTTTTAAGTAAAATGAGCATCCATTTTTTTGGAGTATGTATAATGCCAAATTTTAAATGTTAAATACCATCTCACTGAAAAGAAAAAGAAATAATTGCGTCTGAGGCCGACCTTGAGAGAGACCAGCGCTTCAGTTCTGCAACATAGACCTATCAGGAGATACCAAGAAAATGATTTCAGTATCTCTCTTCTGATGATAACAGCGACGGACTTGGTAATTTAAAATCTCTTCAGAACAGAATCAATCTCATAGATCGTTTTTATACCTAAGTAACAACTCAGATTTCATAAAGGGTGATGATGATGTCAGTGAAGAAATCACTTCCGATAAAATCATACTGTCTCCTCTGAAGTTCTTTTTATTTTTTCCCCCAAATGTACCATTATGTGTAACATATTTTAATAGTTACAGCAGGATGTTAGCTTACAGAAGATTTAGGATAAAAGGTTAAAAAGAGCAAAGAAAACTTATTGTCCTGGGGAATTTCATATATATTACCCCACTCAATTACCACAAATACTCTTTGAGCCTGGCATCATGGCTTTCTTATTTCTACTTTATAAACACGGATCTAGGGTTTTGCTGAGTATCATTCCAATATGTCATATGGCTTAGATGTGCACCCATACCTCTTAGTTAGGTCATAAAATTTGTCTATAACGCCAAAGTAGAATAGCCAAGTAGCTTTCTCCTCTCCTCAGACCCCCAAAATTTAGGCCTTGTTATAAAAAGAGTATGAAAATAGGCTGCTTATTCTATGTGTCTCATGCCATTTCATTTGTGCTATTTTATAGTCTGGGTAAAACTAGGAATCTAGAAGTAGCTTGAGGTCATAATGAAGAGAGGAAGAAATAGCAATGCCTCTTACCCAACTGTGTGTGTGCAATGGTCTGAGGGACACCACAACTTACAATGCGTCAGCACTCGAACTTCCTGGAGTTCCCGGGGGAAGTAGAAATGTGAATCATGCCAACCACTAAGATCCTTCATCTACCTACCTTCTGGGGCTATTTCTCGCTTAACCAGACCTAATGCACTACCTTCTCCCTAGCAGTTTACAGATAAGGAACCTAAGGCCTAGAGGTCAAGTGACTCTCATGGCCAAGAGTCAGCTGGTGGCAGAGGCAGGAGAATGCAGGTTCACCAGCTTCCACCCCTACACTCTTTCCAGTGCACGCCTGCCTGTCTGATATCTACTACAGATGACGGGGATCAAAATCATAATGACATTCACCATTTATATGATGTCTACTCGAGGCTGGGGCCTGTAGTAAGTGTTTTTCATGAATGAATTACAAACCTACAAGGTAGATGAGGAAACAGAGGCTCAGAGAGACTAAGTAACTTCTCCAAGGCCCTACTGCAGGTAAGTAATAGAGTAGGGATTGAGCCCAGGTCTCTCTGAAGCTTAAGATCAGGTGTAGAGAAAATAACAGTGATTAAATATGAAAAACTGTAATATCTGCTTATCGTTATAGTTTATCCCAGCCCCTTCAGTGGCTTTACAGAAAGAGAATTCAACAGAAAGGTGACACAATTCACCTGTACTTTCCTGCTTTCACAATGCTAGTCCTTGACAGTTGCTCAAAATGGGTGAAAGGCCTTACTTAGATAATCTAAATTTATTTTCGAGATACAAATATGTTTAAGTGGGGTGGATCCCAAGCATTATTAAAGTATAATGTGACACACAAGTAGAGAAATAAAATAAATACTTTAGATATTGAAACTACAGTCTCCCAAATTTGGAACATGATACTTTTGTTCCTTCGGACATCAAGTATGTTAGGGTAATAGTTGTTTGCGTGTGGTTTCTCTGTTCACAGATTGTGATGCATTCTTGAGGAGGGGCAGGGGAGCCCTGAGTCTGTATTATTTACCATTCACTGCTGTCAGCATTTGTTTGTTGTGCCCTTTTTTTTTATTTACCTTGTGCTGGTTTGAAACTGTTATGTACCCCAGAAATACCATGTTCTTTCAATCCAACCTTGTTGGGGCGGACCTATTGTTTGGTCAGGCCCTTTGATGAAGTTTTTTCCATAGAGATGTGACCCCACGCATTCAGGGTGGGCCTTAATCTGTTTACTGGAGTCTTCAAAGATGGAGACTCTTTGGAGAAAGCACGGATGTTTGGAGATAGAAAATGCCCTGGGGAGATGCTAAACTAAGAGATGAAATATGGAGTTTGCCCCAAGAAGTGAAGAGAGGACCCACAGATGCTAGGAGAAGGAAAATGCCCCAGGAGAATCCAGAAGGACCCACAGGAACTGAGAGACATCTTGAAACCAAGCCAGGAGAGAAGGACAGAGACGAAGTCATGTGCCTTCCCACGTTATAGAGAAACCTCAGATGCAATTGGCCTTTCTTGAGTGAATGTTCCTCTTGTTGATGCCTTAATTTGGACATTTTCATGGCCTAAGAACTATAAATTTGTAACCTCATAAATCCCCCTTGTAAAAGCCAATCATATTTCTGGAATATTGCATTCCAGTAGTTTTAGCAAACTGAAACACACCTGTTGATGCTAAGAATATGATTTTTAAGAAGTGGAATCTTGCAAATGCTAAGAAGGAAGCCTTGACAATAGCTCAGTCAGATTCACCTGTACTTACAGAAACTGAGGATGACATCTTGGGATACCTAATATCACTTGGGCAGATCATTTAACCTTTCCCTTTTGCACATTTTTATTAGTAAAACAAGAGGACTTTACCTCAAAAAATTCTACAGTATTACTGCTGATAGGATAAAGGAATGCTAACAGGATAAAGAAATTCTAAAATAAACTTTTTTCCCTTCCTTTTTTGTTCATTCTCTTCCTTTTCTTTTGCTCCAGCTCCAGTTCTCTCCTTTCAATCTCAAAAATGTCTTTCGTCACAAATACTACCTTACATTTATTATCTTAGCAGTAAATTGATTTTCTTTTACTACAAGGAAATGTAAGATCTGAATATGAATGAGATACAATGCAGAGAGTGTTAACATGGAAAGAAACATGTAAGACACAGGCAAAAGAGGTGTAGAACATATTTAAGTGAGTCATATTCTTTAGAAATCACAGTGGTACTTCTTAGTGAAGAATTAATTTATTAATATAAATCTGAAACTTGAGCTTCTGGTAGAGCCATAATCATAAGAAGCCAAGGTATGGTGACCAAGGTTACTTAATCAATGTAAGCAAATGTTTCCCTTTGGTTACATTTTGTGCTTTAAGATAGAGAAAATGACTTGTGCGACTAGGGAGATCCTATTTTTTCTTCATTTAGAAAGGTCATCAGAAATAAATCCACTCTAAAAGCTTTTTCCAGTCTCCCAAACTTTTAGCATAAAAACACTTATTAATGAATGTGCTGGTTTGAAAGGATGTATGGACCCTAGAAAAGCCATATTTTAATCCTAATCCTATTTTGGAAAGGCAGCCATTTCTTCTAATCCCTATTCAGTACTGTATGTTTGAAACTGTAATTAGATCATCTCCTTGGAGATGTGATTTAATCAAGAGTGGTTGTTAAACTGGATTAGGTAGAGGTGTGTCTCCATCCATTCGGGGGGGGGGTCTTGATTAGTTTACTGGAATCCTATAAAAGAGGACGACAAGAGAGAAAACCAGGAGATTCTGAGAGAGCAGAATGACATAGCCATGACAAGCAGAGAACCCACCAGCCAGCGACCTTTGGAGATGAAGAAGGACATGCCTCCTGGGAAGTGTCACGAAAGGAAGCCAGGAGAGAAAGCTAGCAGATGACACCATGTATGCCACGTGCTTTTCCAGATGAGAGAGAAACCCTGACCCTGTTCGCCATGTGCCCGCTCACTTGAGAGAGAGAGACCCTGAACTTCAGCGGCCTTCTTGAACCAAGGTAGCTTTCCATGGATGCCTTAGATTGGGCATTTCCATAGACGTATTTTAATTGGGACATTTTCTCAGCCTTAGATCTGTAAACAAACAATTTATTAAATTCCCCTTTTAAAAGCCATCCTGTTCTTGGTATATTGCATTCTGGCAGCTAGCAAACTAGAATAATCAATATATATATATAAGTCAAATCTCACTTTAGTGATATTAAATAACTGTGGCTTTCTATTTTACCTGGGAAGAGCAGTGATTTTCCCCCATTTCTCCACACAGAATCTTCTTGGGCCGTTGCTCCCTCGGAGAGAAGCAAATCCTTCATAGGGAATGCTGGACGTGCCTGTGACAAACTAGCAACCCGAGAAAACTGAAGTCAGAGACCTGCAGCCAGGAAAGGCATCACATCGTTCATGTGCAGAGCTCTCAAAGAATAATAGCATGCTATTCGCTGATGGAAAAGTTTGGCAGGTGAAACTTTATAGGTATGGAATAATCATAATACAAGGAATCTGACAAACAGCTAGAGAAGAATGTGGAAAAAGGATAGCACATTATAAAAGGGAAGGAGGTGAGGGGAGTTTATAGAAGATAAAGCACACTGTGATGCTGATGAGCTCAGAACCCCAGCCCAGGCACATTTCCTTTCATAGATGAATAAAGTGGGTTCCAATTAATCTAAGTCTACTTAACAAGTAAGTCTCTGATCAACTTAAGGTGAACAAAATAGAATTTCTGGGCTTCCAAATGTGAGTACCAATCCCTTGATCTGAAAGAGCTAAGGCTCCAGAGGTCTCCTCTCATCTGATATTTTTTTAGCTGCCAACCTTCCAGCAATTGCTCCGGGTGACCACAAAATACCACAAGAAAATAACGAGCTAGTTTTCCCAGATGTCTTCTTATTTCATTGTTATCTTAAGATTGTGGAAAGTTACATGGAGGAAAAGAAAGGGCACTTTACTAAGGGTCTGGATCACTTCCACTTCTATAAGAGCATGAATGAAGCTCATGGTTATCTGCTGCTGGGGTTGCAGAACCCCCTGGGGTCTCTTGATGAAGGGGCCAAGTGGCCCTGCAGGCAGATGTTGCTCCTGGGATTCTTGGACTAGAGGTGACAATTCCTCACAACTCTAATGAAATGATTTGGCTTGACTGAGGATGTTCTGCACAATGATAGAGCCACACAATCCGGCCACCAGAAGAGTTGGAAAACAGTGTATCCTGCATATCCTGATAAGCATGGTATGCATTTATTGCATATGCACAGTAATCATATCAACAATACAATGCCAGCAATAATTATATTAATGCTTAAAAATGAAATAATGGCATCTTACCTGTAACAACCTTAGTCGTTGTTCATTGTTGAATCTTTCCACTGCAGCCCAGAACCACCGAATTACGATATGATTGTCATGGTATCCTATCAAACCAATCATGGAAGTCCATATTATTTGACTCTTCCATCTTAAGCCACACAGGTACATGACAAAAGACACCCAGACATAAATCACCACCTTGGATTATTTAAAGGTTGTCCGTAACTTAAGGCTAAAGAATAACACTGTAAATATGATCATGAGTGTCACAAGTCAGACAAAGAAAACACTGAATGAAATCAAAAGGTCTTCCTTTTAGTGGCTGCCAAGTGAAACTGGTGGGGAAAACAACACATGAGTATTTTTAACCAAATCAATTCTGAAAAATAAAATATCACTCTTACCAGAAATGCTTAAATCTTTCCATTGTCCATTTAAGAACTACTTTTGAGTACTATAATGCCAAGCTCTGTACTAAGCTTGGGTAAACAAAATGGGAAAGAAAAGAGACCCTCACAGGGCTTCTGGTACAGAAGAGGAGAGACACACTAATCAAGTAATAATAAAAATAAATACATAATAGCATGCTGTTTTAAAAGGTGCACATAATGCTCATATCTTAAAATAAAATTGCTTTCTCATTTATTTATTAAAAAAAAGAGAAGAGTGGCTTTGGTGCCTCCATCCAATAAATCCCCCAAAATCATCAACCTAAATGTTACGTGTATCCTAGACTTGAGAAGATTTTAATAAAATGTCAGGAATATCATGCTACATGTGGATTAAGGCAGTGGTCATAGATTCGAAAACCTTTCAGTGAACTAAAATCAAGTTCAGAGAGAAGGCTGACCAGGAGTAAGGTACACTTAGTGATTCAAACATATAAATGGAAATATTCAATATATGCAAAAAGCTACTCTGATTCTGAGTCAGCAGAAATAAGTTCAAAATAGAAGTGAGCAGAAATCAAAATTACTTTAATCTGAATATTTCCGCACATTTTTCAGTGGTTATAGGATTTGGTGGCCATCTCACCTGGTGGTTTGCCATTTGGCCAGTGATCTCCTTTGGGGAAGAAATGCACCCACATGAAGGATAAGCAAAACTGGACATAGAGACCTATTGGTCTACGCCCTGCCTTTGGTAAAGAGTCGCTATTTGGCACTGAGCAAATAGTTTTCTCATCTATAAAATAATTTCATTCATTCCTTATTGCTTTAAAGTTTTTTGATCTTATGAATCAGTCCTTTTCTGCTTTGCCTTTGCTGTTTGTGCCAAACTTTTTACAGGAGGGAAGGGCAAATGTGCCTCTATTCTACAAACAGCTGCCGCAAGAACATATGGCAAGTGGCAGCACAGCAGCTTCTTCATTCAGTGCCAACTACATGGGAATAAACATGGCAGCTGAGTAGCTTACCCTTTTCCTGTCCCCCGCCCCCCACACAATACTCTCTTCTCAAGGATTTCACTTGGTAAGATTTACAATAAACTTAGAAAATGAGTACTTGATTAGTCATATACAATAAATAAACATTTATATTGTTTAAATGGAAAAATGACTGATTTGATTAAACATACTGCTATTAGAGTCTTTTTGGGGAAGGAATGAGATAATGGTATTCATGGTACGATGTAAGTTATATAGCATGTTGGAGAAACTGTTTTCTAGATAGTAAAAATAGTTTGGTTAACTAAGTTATAATAATCAAAGCCAAATACAGATTATACATGGGGTCAGTTGGAAAAGGCTTATTGAAGCAATTGGATTTAGGAAACAGCAGCAAGAGAAATGGCAGTTTAATACTGCCTTTCCAAGAGAATGGGAGAGGAGAAAGACCAGCTTATGGTAGCAATGATGAGCTAGAAGACCAAGCAATGTCAAAAGGAGAAGTAATAAAGCAAATGTTAAGGCATATATCACTCCAAACTTTTAAATCTGTTTTCTATCTGTTTTAACTTACAGATAACTGGAGAATTGTTCATTTCTCAATTTACTTTGTTAAGTAACTGATTCAATGACTTAAAGGTTGCATTTTCCACTCTCTGGGTTCAGAATTACTGCTAATTTCTTAAATTTTGAGGAAAAAAACCCAACAACTGATATTTGTCATGAATTCTGAAGACTTTCTAATGTTGTAATGAACTTCAGAACACATACTGTTTCTTTACTTAACATTATTGGATAAAACTTCAACTCTGGGCTATCATCAGATTCCTTCCCCAAAGGGTATTGATTCAACAACTGAATTTCAATGGTTTGGTCCCAGTTACTAACTGAAAATCTGCACTCATCTACAGAAATGCCACGTCTATAGCGTTTCATTTGGTGGGATGCCAGCACAGTTTTTAACTAATCTTACAAGACTCCTTTTCAACGGAACTTAATGCTTTCATTTAGAAGGGTTTCTTAAATAAACTCTTTGAATTTTGAGAACTGTGTCTTTTTCTATTCAGGTGTTTCAACTATGAATTACAACTGGTAATTACTTCAATGAAATATGGAGAAATTATGTTTGCTCATTTGGAAGCTTAATGGGTATGTCTCTTATAAAGGTGAAATAGACAGGGTTTGACCAGCTCGATGTTGGATCTTGGATTCTTTACTAACAACACCATAGAGCAATTGATTAGCAGTGTTCTTATGGTCATATTTTTTCACCAACAATTAAGAGTCATGGCACCCTTAGACGGTATGTAAACAGTTCTCCCCCATTTGACAGATGAGGTAACTAGGATAAAGGAGGGACTGTACCTTATCCAAGGTCTCAAAGGGAACTGCATCAGACCTAAGGTTAGAGTGCAAGTGCTTTCTGCTGTCCTGCGATCAGTCCAGCACGCTGAACCATTTGCTTCCCTTTAATCTGAAACTTAACATTTAGCCATCTATAAATCAAATTTCACCTCCTCTATATTCTGTGTTGTTTCTCCAGTCACTTAGGTCTATTTCAGCTGTGCCTGCAATGACCAGTTCCAGTTCTCTTGCATCAAAAACAGACACCAGCCTGGCATCCACCACCTGTAGAATAAAAAGAGTACAGGGTATGGCTTAAGAACTTGGAGAAATCTCAGCTATAACGAAGCCTCCTTGGGAAAGGAGGGCTCAGGGCATTTCAGGAATAAAATGGGTGAACACTTGTAGGGCCTATAATAACTGGAAAGACTGTAAACTTCTCTACAAATATAGGGTATTTTTAATTTAAGGTTGGTCAAACTTGCCTCAACAGAACATTTGTTTCATAACTGACCACTGATTAATTCAGTTTGCTTTTCTAGTAGTGCTCCCAAGGAAAGAGTCACATGGAATACATGTAACAACCGGTTCAGACCCTCAGATACAATCACTGCAATGTCAAGCCTGAAATCTGATTGCTCATGTCTAAGCATGGGTAAGACGCATGACTTAAATGTTATTAGTGGTCATTAAACCACCAAATCCCATTTGAATTCAAGTTATAACATTTCTGTCTATGATCTGTTGTAACAGTGAGTTAAACTTTTCATGGTCTTGAAGCATATAGGGAAAATACTCAAATTTGTAAAATGCAAATGCAACAAATACAGCAAAAGGGAAAACGGAAATATTCTATACATAAAAAGCGCAACAAGATGGAGTGTGGCATCCTTGATAGCTGACTGCACACACCGTGACTGCTGAATGTCTTTACCTCATAGAAGCCGCGCACCAAGCTCTCTGTTTGCTGCACCACACCCCGCTCAATCCTCCACTTCACCATCCTCTCGATGTACTCCTTCTTGTTCTTCTCCGTGACCGGGATATTGGCACCCCCTGGTTTTAATTCTCGTTCGGTAATCTGAGATGAAGAAACAAAAGGAATGACCACACAAAGGCACTACTCCTGCTGTGGTAAGAACACTGTTACCTGTTGTTCACCTGTCCCTACTCTGCCCCAGGTGCATCCCCCAAGCACACATGAGACACCACACACAGAGAACATCCGTCAAGTGGCGCTTTGTGCTGAGACACACAGCGATGCTCAGCAAGCTCTAGGTGCCTGAGCTGATGTTGGAAACTGTCCTGCAAGTGCTGCAGGCTAAGTCTTTTAAATCAAGATGAATTGGCTCCAGGTTCTGGCCGGCTGCAATTGAAATGTCTGACAAAATCACGTTTTCACAAATTCTTCAAGGGTTCAGAACTGACTATAGATGGAGAACCAATATGCAAGGAAACATTTGCTTTAAGGGAGCAATTAGACTTAAATGAATGTTAAATTTGGAACTTCTTTTTCAAAATACATGAAATTCAGAAGGCCCAATCAAATATTAAAACCTAAATGAAAATCTTACTTATGACCTAATATACTATTTCTGAAAGAAATCTTTTAGTCTACCTTTCCACCAACTTTGGAAAAATGTGTTCTCTACATTCAAACCTTCACCTGAGAGAAGTATTGTTACTTTCCCTCAGCTTCAAAGCAATCAATCTCGGCTCCTAAATCTCTGTGAGAGCTGAGTACAAATTCCAATTAAATAATTTAATATTCAACTTTGCGGTTGAATATTAATATTTAATATTAATATTATTAATATTAATATTGTGTCGGATACACAAGTTGAATTTAATATTCAACTTGTGTATTAGATACAAGGCACATTTTAATATCTTCTGTGGATGCTTTATCTGGAAGATATGTATGTAGAATATACAAATGGTCGTAATCTATAAATTAGAGAGGTTAAGCTGCAGTTGGCATTAGAATACATTTTTAACCCAGATTATTGCAACTGTATGTGAACCTGGGTTTATATCACCAAACAAGCCACAAATGAATACATGTTGCCACTGAATTAATATTTCCCAAACTAACAGCATCCAGCTAACACACCCAACCACCTGGTGTTCACAGGCACACACCTGCCCAAAAACTTCTTCGTTGACCGTGAACGTGAGGTCCAGGATGTCATGGATGTCGTTGTCCTTCATCCACTGCAGGCTCTGGTGGAACTCTTCATCAAGATACTCCAGGTCACTCAGGTCACACAGACTATGGTAACAGAGAGACAGAAGCAAACATGCAGGCACGGCTATTAGCAAAAACTCAGAGCCAAGAGGAAAGAAACCAAGAGTTAAAGGCAAGTAGAAGATCAACTAAATAGGTGATGACTCTAGGATGCACTTAATGAAGATCAGTAATCAAACTAGTGTACTAATTCAGAAATTATAAAATTCTAATTAGAAAATAAGATAATCCTGGTTAAAGTATCTTAGGAATCAGTCTGTCTGTCTGTCTCTCTCTCTTTTTTTTTTTTTGCAGACGCAGAACTGGAGGCTCAGAGAGTGCCTGCCATTTGTACAGTCACACATGCACAAATGTCAGAGCAAGAATTGGAACTTAGGTGGATGACTTAGACCCAGTATTCTTTTCAGCTAAATTTTACTATCCTAAAATACTGTTCTTTGAATTTGAGATTATTTACATGTCTTTCTATTACACTTAAATTTTTTTTTTAAGGCTAGATTGTGTGATTCACATTCATATACTTCCCCCTTTCCTTCATGGTTCTTATTCTTTCTGTGATTCTGAAAACAGAGAGCTATAGAATCTCTATTATTAAAATGGCTTTCTATATTTCTCCCCTTTCCTTTCATTGCAGAAGGAGGATCTACATTAGTGGGGTGGACATTATATACAGGACCCTGTTGTAAGAGGGTAGCAATTGACTTGCTTTAGTTGTTTCAAAATTTTCCTCCCATCAGTCCAATTTCAAGAATTATTGAGTTCAGTTCAATCTAAACATTTATTGGGTATCAACTAAATGCCAGATATCCTAATAGCTACTCAGTTACTTCCTTCGAGGAGCAAAAGCTCTAGGTGGGAGACAGGCAGACAAACAGGTAAGTTAATATAAAGTGGTGAGTGATAACATAGGGTGGGTAACACTTACAAACCATACAAATGTAACAAGCATGTGTTACACTTCAATTACAAACAAAAACATAAGGTAGCACATGGAGCTCTCAGAGCAAACATGAGAGACACTTGTTACAACCTGGAGAGTCTGGAAAAGTTTTCTGGAACAGAAGCTACCTACATAAAATCTTATAGGGTATTTAAAAGCTAGATAGGTAAAGGGGATGGACAAAAAGGAGGAAAAGAACAACATGAACAAAGCACAAAGGCACAGAGTGTGCAGAATACTACAAGCATATCAGTGGCACTGGGGAGCAAAGTCAAGGCAGGATTTCCAAAGAATGATGAGGCAGGAAAGGTAGCTGAGGGCATGTCTTAATGGACATCCTGTGAAGCTTGGTGATCCAGAACTGCTGAAAGATTTTAAGATAGGGAAAAACACAGATGTAAAACGTGAGTTTTAAATAACTCCTCTGCAAGAGAATAGATTTAAGAGGGGGTTGGGGGTAAGTATCAATAGAGGGTTGAGATCAGTTAATAGATTATTATAGTAATCTGGCCAAAATAAGGTAAGCATTTTAATTAGGACAGGGATATTAAGGATCTAAAGGAGAAGACGAATTTTGAGAATTATTTTAGTTAAATACGTAGAAATAAACAAAAATTTTGTTGGAGTATATGAAGGAGATCTAAAATAGGGGTAGTGAATGAACTTCTGTTGCAAAGCCAACTCTGATTAATTGCCAGTCTGGACTGCTATAAATTGAAAAGATTTCCAAGGTCACAAAGAGTTTAGCAGGAAAAAGTACTATAATAACTTGTTGTAGATACCACAGTTACAGGATAGGAGGTGGGGAATGGGGAAACATGGGCCGTGCATTTGCCATTCCTGGTTGTGAGTGACTCTTGATTTCTGACGAGAGTGACTTGAGAATATCGGTACCACTAACTGGGACGGGCCCAATGGGAGAAGGCACCAGATTTTGAGTCAAGGGAAATGGATGAGTTTAGTTTTAAACATGCTGATTTTGGGGTACCTGTGGGACATGTAAATGGAGATATGCTGTGGGTTGCTGACCATTTGAGTCTATAACTTAAGAGAGATGAAGAGTAGGAAAGAAAAGCTGGGAATGGGGGGCAAGAATGGAAGCTTCAGAAACATTGAGATTTAAGGGTAAGTCAGAGGTGAACCCATAAAGGAGGCTGAAAAGTATTAGGAGAAGCAGGAGCATGTACAGTGTTGTGGAAAGATTCAAGAATAAATGGGTGAGGTTGGGGATGGTCAAGTGGTATCAAAAGCAGCAGAATGGCTCAGTGCTATAAGGACTAAAAAGTACTCTTTCAAATCGCCCATGTGTCACTGGTGGGAAAGAAGCCAGGCTCCAGTGTGCTAAGGGTATGAATTTGATGTAAGGAAGTGTAGACAGTGAGTGTAGACTGCTCTTTCAGGAAGTTTAACTGAGAGGAGGAGAGAAATAGGGCAATGAAATGGGAAGATGCAAGTGGGCCAGAGGAAGCTGTTAAGGAAGAAAATGGCCATTGTTGCCCAATGTTTCAGCTGCACTGACAGTAAAAGGGAAGAGGGCAAAAGCCATTTTCCTACTGATTCTCATTAAGGACCATGGGAAACATTTTGTTTGCTTCACACTGTTCCTTACATTTGAGGTCTAGGCTTGCATTTTACAGAAAGCAGGAATGGCCTGGATGGAACCAAGCAATACTTCTGTGCTTTCTCACGGCAGATTTGAGCTACTTCCCCAAAGACCTTTTGCCTTCTCCTCATCCTTGCAGACGAATACTGATTATAGGACAGAAATTGTTTGCTTCATATGTTACAATGTCTGCAATCTTTCATGACAATAACAACAAAGAAAAAGCCCCACAGTCACTAAATTTCCATCTCCATTCTAAATTGCTGTCTCACATATCAGGAGGGCTCAAGGAAAGGCCACTGCCCACCCCTAAAAACAAAGCAAAATAAAACAAAAACAAGACAGAGGAGAATGAAAATTGAGCCAAAAATAAGCAGTTCCAAGTTTGCATAAAGCAAAATATAAAATGCATTTTATAAAAGACAGAGACTTATGAGTCACAAAGACTAATCCACAACTATTCCATTAATAATCGGCATTAACACCACAAAAATCTCAAGGCTGCATTTGAAGTACAATTGTTTTGAAGAAACACGCATTGCAACATATGAGAAAAAATTATTCAGGGGCTAGACAGGAATAAAAGGTCACAAGCAAGGAAAACACAGTAAATGTATTTGAAACTATATTAGTTTCAGAAATCTAAACCGCTATTAAGTTTAATAACAACAGACTGGAGATACTGAACAGATAAACAATGACTCTAATCAAAGACATTTTTCAATAAAGGAAATAATGCATTTTTACACGCTAAATGAAAACAGTCTTACATTCTAAGAAGAGCCTTATAAAATGGCCGCGTGAAGAAAGCATCCAACAAATACTGGTGTATTAGTGCAAGACCAAGGATTCGACCACTGAACCGGAACCTGAGAAGGAAAAGCGTGAGACAAGCTTACACATCATGGAAAGATTTCTAAATGGCCCTATTTGATTTCTAAAATGCGTTCCAACTCTAAACACCTAAGTCTGTCCAAGAGTAGCTGCCTACCAGGTCCATGGGACTTTGCGTGTAGTGTAGGCTGTGTCTTCATTAGGCCAAGAATTCATATCTAATTCATGATGAAATCTGATTCACTCTGATATTTAGAAAGACAATACTCCACCTTCACCCTGTCCATTGAGTAGCACCCCACATGGCCAACATGAATTCCCTGTTAGGCATTTCAGTGATATTTCCCCAAACCACTTCTAAGAGATTTTGAATGAATGAGACCTGTTGGTGGTAGGGAAATGTCCCCTTCTGGTTTGCCTGTATGATAGTAGCAGGATCTCTTTAATATAGATTCAGTAGCAATTCCCTTTTGAGGAAAAGCCCAATCTCAGATTGAGAAAGTTCCCATCTTCATTCTTTCTCAAACCCCACTCGTGATGATAAGTGTCACCATCCAAGGACTAAGCATATGGACATTTGCGGGAGTTTCTTCATGGGACATTCTGTTCTCTAAAATTTCAAGGCTTAATTCTGTTCTGAATCACTCTGGAAACTTTACTAAATATATCTGTAAGGCTGATCTGTTCCCTGAGATGCATGCATATTTTCTCTTTCAAAAGTATTTGTTTCAAGCTCTTAGAAAGTCCAAAATTGTACATCTATACTGAAGATCATACTGTCAGTGGGTAAGTTTAGTGTTTAAGCAGCCTTTAAGATTAATGTCCAGCAGCTTGTTTTTCTTCGTTTCCACTTACGTTAGCACAAATGTAATAGCTACAGTTAGGACTCCAAATTGTAGCTAAAAGGAAGTTAATTTGAAGAATAAGTACTAAAAGTTAATGCCCTCCACCCACCAATATTAACCTCATGACTCAAAGAAGCTTTTTCCATGATTCCTACTCATGTTATTTTCTTTGTTACTATCAGTGAATATTAATAGGAACAAGCCAATTGGGATTATAAAAACACTTAAAATATATAAAAGCAAGGAGTTTTTAAAAAACTGTGAGGACATTTGAGAAGAACATAACTTGGGATTTTTAGAATAAATAATCCCCAGATAGGAATCTTAAATCAGTTTTCCTTGATAATTTTGCATGAAAAATTAGGAAAGAGCCAATCCCTGAATGCAAACTTCAAATGGCTAATACCAAATGACCAGTGCTGTAGCTACCTACCCCCACCCTTCTGCCATCAGTTCCTCCCCAGGCATTCTACCCTACCCCAAGTTTCAGCTGCTCCACCCACCCACCTCTCTTCCATGCAGCCACTTCCCCTAGAGTCGCTCTGGAAGCAGCCTAACCCAGAGGTCACTTTTAGTTTATGTCAGAATTTACAGATACCTGAAGGTATAGAGAAGGATTCAGGAATCCCTCTGGGAACTTAACATCACTTGTAACTCTGTTCCTGTGGTAAACAACTTTTGAATTCTCTGCAACTCACTTAAATTTGACCTTGTGGAACACAAGATCAAATTTCTAGCTTAGAAGCTATTTGTATATTTAAATTTGACGACAAAAACAAGAGTCAAATGAGCTATTCAACTGAAAATGAGATTTTGTCCAAGAAAAAGAAATGTTTTTAAAGTGTAGACTCATATAAAAACTAATATCATCACAGAAAGTTAACTAAGAAAAGCGATGGGGAAAAAACGCAACTTACCATTCATGGTGATTGTCTACAAAAGCAGACATGGGACTTATTTGTACCGTGTATGTGTCATTGGCTGAATATTCAAATAAGCCATAATATGGATTAAAGAGTTCTCTGGATACCAGGAAGAAAAACTCTCTAGAAGGTCCACTGTAATCCAGCCTTTAAAATAAATCCACAAAAAGAACAACCAGTTATTTATTTTTTTCATACCTCATGCATATTTTCTACAGAGTTCAACCTCCTATAGAACCATCATTGTAGGTCTAATTGCCCACATATCAGGATTGTCCCAAAGGGAATCAGCTGTTTTCATCCATGGGAAATGGAATCCTCAGTGATTTCTAAAACATTTTTAAATGGGGGAAGAAAAATTTCTCCCCCAAGGAGATCAGAGGCAAAAAAAAATGGAATGATAGGATCCAAGTAAAAACTTTAAATTATAAAACACAAAGAAAAATTACAGACAAGAAGAAGAATGAGGATGTCTAAAGCTTCCTAAGAAAGATATTTGCAGAAGAGATTGACACTCTACTATCTGAGCTATAGTGTAAATTCCATTTTATTTGCAGACACTGGGGACAAAGTCAAGCATAAGAATAAGATTGTGTTAGGTATGAGAAATGACAAGTGGCCAACAATGCTGAGAGCAAAAAAATGCAGTAGAGTTGGCAATAAAGCAATTTGATATGCTAAACTTAAAATGAAAAAATAAAGTGCATCTACCGTTGGATGGAGAGCATATACAAAATGTTCAAAGACTGGAGGAATGCAGAAGGCAGAATGAAAGCAATTGATAAGTTGGTGTGGTAGGATTGTGGAAGACTAGTTTGTTAGCTCTATTTTCCCCCCTCTCTTTTGTATTTCCTCTTCGGACTTTATTGCATTTTCTTTATGAAAAAGAAATCATGTGACTCTGGTCCACTGATGGGAATGTGTGATAGAGAAAAGACTAGATATATCCTTTTAGAGGGAATACCATTTTTTTTTTTTAAAAAAAAAGGGTTTCTATATGTCTTACTTGTGGTTTTAATAGCTTTGTATATTTACATAGAACAGACTTCAATTACTCACATGCTACTTCCCCAATTTTTTCCATATCCAAATATGGCCCTACTATTATTTACTTAATATTTTTCATTAAATCAACTTTAGAGTTACTCACTTTTTCAATGTAGCTTTAGCTTACACAATACTACTTATAAAGCCATGATGTGCTAGTTTGATTTTTTTCTGACGCACATTATAAGACATTATGTAATTATCAACATTTAAACACATGTCAGTCTTCACAGGACCTAAAATGACTTTGCAGAACCTCACACATCACCAAGTCCACACCGCGCTTTGGAGGACATGAGCGCAGACTGACAGGAAACCTATGGGTGTGAAAACAATGCAAACAGAGTCCAATATCAGGGCCAAAGGGGCCTTAAGGTGATACGATGGAGCTGCCTCTGGGGTGGCTGAACAGAATGTGGCTAACCGGCAGCCGCCAGGGCTGTTTGGACTATCCTCAAGTTATCCTGGGGGTTCCCAAAGCAGCGTTCTTGCTTCTGTCCAGCTGCGAAGACGTGCAGACATCTGCCCATGACACGAGGCGGTGTCAGCTCCTGTGGCTTAGCTCCCACTGGCCACTTCTGGCCTTGATGTCACCAAGAACAAGAAGAACACCTTTTCCACTCAATCGGTCTCCACGCACTCAGAGGCTTTCCTTCAGCAAGTACCTGAATGCTGATTTTGTTTGGGGTGCTGATCTAGAAGCTAATGATACAGACATTTTCTAGAGGAGTTTTAACTTTAGCCCTATCTAATCCCTGGTCTCTACCTCCTTCTGCTGCTTCCCCACACGCGAACATGTCCGCTTGGGCAGGGTTTTAAATCTCCTCACCACCTTGCCTCTGGATACTCTCTGAGGGATCAAAGCCGACTTAAGGTGTAGCAAATAAGACTGGTCATGACAATCAGCACAGTTCAGGGAGGTCTCTCGTGTCTCTTCCTGGGCACTTGTCTCCACTAATGCAACTTAAAAATCACCCTGCCTTTTGGGCAGCCACTTTATTCTACTGACTCATAACGGGCTAGTCATCAGCTAAGCCCCAAACTTTTTGCCCATGCGGCTTGAACGCGGGACGCTTCCATCCTGTCTCTCTGTGGCTCTGTCTTCAAAAACTAAATACTCAACTTCATACTTATCCCTAGTATATTTCATTACGTGAAATTTAGTCCTTGACTCGACTACCCAGCTCCTTCTGGGTGCACCACGACTCTCTAAAGTTCCTATCACTGGTGAATTTCATCAGTGGATCCGTTGTGTCTGCCCAGCAACAGAATGACTGTGGTCAAGGGCATCTTGGAAATCATTTCGTCTAATCCCCTCATTGTATAGATGAGAACATTGAGGCTGAAGGAGATTCTCTGACCTGTACAAGTGAACGCTCCAGTGGAAGACCAGGTTTGATGCAGGTTTCCTGACCCTGAGTTGAATGTTTGCTATTCTTAGTAGCCCAGCCTTCAGGAAATCTTAAATCCTCAACAAGGCTAAAAAAATTACAGATTTTAGAGCAAGGATCGGCAAACTAGAGCCTGCAGCCCACCTCCTAATTTGATAAATTAAGTTTTATCAAGACACAGCCAAGCTCTTTTATTGTTTGTTTGCCACTGAACATAACTGTTTATGGTGGCTGTGATGCTACAATGGCAGGGTTGAGTAGCTGTGACAGAGATCAAATGCCCTACAAACCTAAAACATTCCCTATCTAACCTTGAATAGAAAAAGCTTGGCAACTCCTGTTATAGAAAAAAGAAAGTAGGAGAAAAATGCTTCTTTATTAAAATACTTGGTTTACTATAAATCCTTTTTAGTGAAGATCCCTTCAAGGAAACAGAGCATGAGTACAGTATCTTAGGAAGTATGAAACACAAGGAGTGGTCACAATGGTTAAACATGAAATACTGAGTAAGCCCTGGGGGGCAGAGGTCACTGAGCTACAGGAACTCTCAGATGCAACTGAGGCATATGATGGAAAAGGGTCACAGACAGCTGCAGTATTAGACAAGTACTTATGTGTCAAGTTTTCTTACAGAGATAACTGGTACAAGCAAAATGAGTTTTTAGCTGCTCAAAATGAAACTGTGGCATTGAGTTAGAAACAGTAGATTTTTTTTTTGAGCTTTAATTCTCAGTATTTTAATAAAACTGTACTTACTGGAGTGTATTATAATTATCTGGTTATGGGTCTGCTCCCCATATAAACATGTTCTAGACTGGGATCAAGCTGTCTTACTCCCTTCTGCATCCTAAGACCCTAGACTGATATACTGGAAGGACTTAATATGCATCGTTGGATCAATGAGTCAAGCTCTCCATCACTCTCTAAAGGAAAAGGACATGATTTACATTGTTACTTGGCATCAAGCAGAATGCATAAATTTGCACAAGTCTGTGTCCAAGTAGTATATTGATTCAACAACATTAATAGGTTATACCAATTCCTAAAGGGCAACTCAATTAGTAAAGTTTGTTAAAATAACAAATATGGGACTCATTAATTGGTTTCCTTTTTATGATAACAGCTAAATCTGGCTAGAGATAAGACCGAGGGTCACTGAGGAGTTATACTGAAAAGTAAAGCAAACACCTCTCCCTGTCCCACCCTCTCCCTGCAGAAGAACTATAGCTTCCTCAACTGGTCAGGTTTTTATCTGCTCGTTTTTTTTTTTAAACTTTAGAAGCACTGATGGTGTCACCGTAAAGTCAAACAAACTTTTAAAACTTTGATTTGATTATAATCCACAATTTAGAACTGTACATCTGACAGCAGGTTCCAGATTGTCTTTTATATATGTCTACCTAATTCAGTAAGACACATCATGGCAAAGCACTTAGTGCATGTGCTTCCTATAATGTCTCAGGAACCTCTTCCATATAAATAGTTAATATGACTCATATCATAGGGATCGTTTGTTACATTCCTGTTTTGCCAGTTAGGTTGGTTTAGCAGCTAAAGGCTTGGCAGGAAACACAGAAACTCTGGACAACGGGTGTGTAGCCACACAACAGCTGCGTCTGAGGGCACTTCTGAATAAGCGCAGATGTTTTTAGGGTGGCCATGTAGTTCTGAGCTCCATTAGGAACTGATAAAGCATTTTTAACACCACCACATTGCTGGGTTGATGCACCACCCAAGCTCTGAGTAGGCACCCAATATTTGTAAAAACAATGAACTTTATTCCCCCGTTCTTTATTTTCAACTAAGAATTAATGAGAAATAGGTATTGCAGCAGAGGTTACAAAGCAAAAGATGATGGCACTGGGAAGTCACACCATCATTTCCTACAGGTTTTCTTGAAGTCAGAAAGTTCAGCTTCCTTGCAAGTTGATTCAGGTACACATGTGCTACGTACCTTCTGATTCACCCTTAGATATTTATAGAAGCAAGGTATTGGTTCTTGCACCATGTAAGGAGGCCTAGTGGATGAGTCAGGGGTTTTGTGAGCAATTAATATAAACAAGGTTTTACCTGGCGACACCAAGCCAAAACCTAGATGTAGAATCACCCTTCTTTAGCATATCTAGGTTATGCTGCAAGTCTCTTTCTGGAAGAAAACAACCAGCACCATAAAGTTTAACATGTAGCTTTACAGATTTCTAAGGAATAAATGGTCAACTTTTGGATCTCAAACAATTTCCAGTAAGGATCTGACTAGCCATCAATAAGAACTGCTGGTTATTTTACATAAAAAGGGACAGAAGGAAACTCTCAAATCTAATCCTTTCTAATTGCTTTCATCTGCTTGTCTCGGGAGACATAATACAGAAAAAGCTCATCTGTTTTTAAATCCTCAAATTAAAAGGTTTGCACACATCCTCTCCCTAGTCTAAGCGTGGCTTTGCAAGACAGATGCCTGATGTCATATCAATGGCACCAGTACATAATGCACTCATTCTTTTTAAAGAAAGGTGCCTTTGACATGGTTGGCCATTGAGAAAAAAGGGGCGGAATACTCACAGTGTATTCATAATATCCTGCCTTTAACCAGGAGATTATTTCTTTCCTATTTTGGGTTCTAAGAAGTTACCAGAACACAAAAGTCTACCTGGCTGACTTCTGACACCACATAAGCTTTAGTTGCTAGTACTTTTAATTCTAAAGAAAACATTATGCTGGAAAATATATGGGACTTATTTGTCCCCTCTCTAAAGAAGCAACTGCTGAGCAGACTGAAGTGCCACAGGAACAGACAACCACAGCATGCAATTTCCCACCACATTCTGTCAAGATGACTCAGTTTCCAGCTCTATCACTGCTGCTGACCCTCCCCATCCTCATTCTGCATGAGCAGATACCCAAATTAGGTTGCATGGAAATTTTAATGAAGAGAGCAAAACCCCTAGCTCTGCCTAAATTAAATCACAATGGTTTGCTTGGTAACTACCTACTTTTTGTAAAAAGTTAAGCATGGCATGAAGTATTGTTTTAATGAGAAATAATAATTAGTTAATTGTCAAGTAAAACATTTACATTAACTAGCTCTAGGAATATTTTTGGACTTTTTAATTGACTATAGACATCTTCTAGTATTCTGGAATTAATTCTCCCTCCCGTGGAATGTGTAGTCATCCTGTACATTTCTAACTATACACTTTCCCATCATTTCTCTTGACTCAATTCTTCTAATTCAGCCACAATCTCTGCTTTTAAACCACAGCTGATTCTCTGTGTGACTCTAAAGTCCCACCTTTTTTGGAGGGTAGGAAGATAGACTATTCTTCAAAATAAATCCTCCTCTCTTTATGCCCTGTACAACATAGTGAAACAAAGCCCCTGATGGTGACACTGTAATAATGTAAACAGACAGATATGAACTGTATCGATAAGAATTACAAAATGCCATTCCTCATAAATAACATAAGGTTGTCATTCGCAGTACAAAATAATACTCTACGTATACCAATATCCATACTAATTTGGACTTTCTGCAGAGTTACCTCTTCTTTATTTCACACACTGTGTAGTTATTACTCCCCTGACTCTAAGTGTAGGAGGAATACACCTAACAAAAAGTACCTTGGTGGCAATCACTCATCAGACAAAAATGAAATAAAAGTCATTTAAGGAAACATTCCCTAAGTCCCCCTAATTCATGATTTTATGTTTTTTTAAATATTTTATTTTAGAAGTTAAATATATATATATTTGCAGAAGAGCTGCAAAGATGGTACAGAGAGATCTTACCCCACACTGAGTTTTCCCTATTAGTAACATTTTACATTAGTATAGCGCATTTGTTGCAATGTTCTAACCGATATCGATGTGCTATTATTAACTAAAGTCAGGACTTTATTCCAACTCCCTTAGGTTTTACCTAATGCCCTTTTTCTGTTCCAGGACCCCACCCAGGATGCCACATTGCATTTAGTTGTCATGTCTCATTAGGCTCCTTTTTGTTCTGACAGTTTCTCACATTCTTGTTACTTTAATGACCTTGGCAGTTTTGAGGAATAGTGGCGAGGTATTTTATAGAGTGCCCCTGAACTGGGATTTGTGTGATGTTTTTCTCATGATTAGACAGGGCTTATAGGTTTTGAGGAGGAGGACCACAGGGGTAAATGACTGTTGTCATCATATCCTAACGAGGGTACATACAATCAACATGGTACTGTGCTGTAGATGGTGACCTTGATCACCTGACTGAGGTGGTGTCTGCCAGGTCCCCTCACTGTAAATGTGTTCCCTTTCCCCCTTTCCACGCGGTACTCTTTGGAAGGAAGTCAGTATGGACAGCCCACACTGAGTGGAGTGTTAGGCTGCATTATTTAGAACTCTTCTGCATGGGAAATTTGTCTATTCTTCCCCCTTTATTTATTTACTCAGTCACTTATTTTTATCAGTATGGACTCATGAATGTGCATTTTATACTTTGTGCTAAAAATCCAATACTATTTTATTTCATTGTTCAAATTGGCCATTGGGTACTTTTTCAGTTGGTTTTTATGTCCTCTGTTTGACATACCTCATCATTGTGAGTTTTTTGAGCCCTTCCTTACTTCCTGGCACTACAAGATGTCTTAGGCTCAGCTTGTATACTCCTTCCAAAGCCCATTTCTCCAAAAAGGCCTAGTTTCTTTTATTGAAAAAGGATATTAAAACTAAGACCTGGGTGCTAGGTGTATGTTTTTAAATACCTTTAATTATTAGGTAGATTTGATGATCTCACAAAATGATACATTCTGAGCTTCATTTTTATAGTTCAGTGGAAACATTTAAGTAGGTTTTCACTTTGGGCTTTTATTATAATCCAGAAAGAAATATTGCTGTGATCTTTTATTTTAAAGTGATAGACTAGGGCGATGTGACAGTGGAGCAATGGCATTGTTCTCGCCTGCCATGCCGGAGACCAGGGTTCGATCCCCGGTGCCTGCTCATGTAAAAAAAAAAAAGGATAGAGTAAATGTATTTGGGAAGGTGGCAAAGACTAAAATAACTCCTTAGTGTTATGTCATTTTGAGGTTTCTAATATTTCAGTAAGAATACTGTTTTACTATTTCAATACAGTATATGTACTCTCAGTGCCTTAATAACAAAAGAGTCTATATCTAATAATCATGTGCTAATGACATGATAAAGCCATGAGTCCTGAAATTATCTGACCCTACTCCTGCTTCAATAAGCCATATGTAAAGGGGGCAGGTTTACAGATTTTCCACTGGTGACTGAAGTCACACCGTAGAGTACGTCCATTCCTGTTCTCCTTCTCAGTTACGTTAGGAGACAAGTGATGGAAACAGAAGCATTTGGACATCAGTGGAATCAAATATGGATGCTCAAGTCCCACTCTGCTAGGCCTGTACCTAGGAACCGATGTCACCAGTCCAGATCATAGAAAAACTGCATCTGTTCTATTCAAGCTTTAGTACGGTGGCTTCCAAAGACTCTTCCCTACATCACTAAGATCTCAGCAAATTGTGGTTCAACAATGAAGGAAGGCAGCTGTCTTTCTGTGGGAGGAAAAATATTCTCATCCAAACCAGACTTGTTATGTAAGGAAATACTTGGAATCCCATGCATACCTGTGATAAGGCTAAAAACATTTGCCTTCATTTTCAATTGTGCACCTGCATCTTTTTAAGCCAACTAACAAAGCGAGGAGTCAATTTTTGCATGCCAGCAATGAAAGGCTCAAGTTTCAGGCAAGCTTCTACCCAAACTTTGTCTTACTATAGTGGGTCCTGTTATGACTTTACTTTAATCTAGTGAGAGCTGGGAGACTCTACAACAGTGGATGTGTCAAGAACAGAAGTTATCAGTCACTAGTGAAAAGATCCAGGGATAGTAAGAGTATCCAGGTAGACCAGAAGTTCGGGAATAGTACTTATGTCTCAGTGCCTATCTAAGAGTACTAGATAAAAGACAAATGAGCTGGGTTTGAATCCTGGCCCTGCTAGTATCTAGCTCCATTAGCATAAGCCAGTTATTTTATCCTTTGGAGCTTCTGTTTCATCAAGTGCATGCTGAATAACTGAATTTGTTGGATATTACTACTATTATTCCATAATCTAATTCACTTTATTCCTGAGCACAACTGAGAGGGCTAATCTTAAAATGACACAGGTTAATGGAGTAAAGAGAAGAAAACCAGAGTTCAGACAGTCATGTGACATTTTAAAATTCACTCTAATGCCAGTTGGGTTACAAAGAAGGTTCTGAGATTTGAAAACCAGTCCTAAAATGAGAAAAGAGGAAGGGGTACGGGAGGAATGAGAGTTGTCATGTTCTAAGGTGATGTATAAGAACTCATGTCTACTGGGTACAATAGGCACCAGTGCAGGAGCCATCTCTCCTTTACTTCCTAACCCTCATCTATATGAGCACACTCATGGAAGAGTCATAGAAGGCCAGATATGTTTATTTATGGTGGGTATGCTGCCCTCCCAAGGGAAGAGAAAAACTGGGGGCAGTGAAATAAGAAACAAGGTGAAGGAAGCTTTCTGGTAGAGCAGCAGGATTCTAATTTGTGTTTCTGAAACTCAGCTTATATAATAGGCGAAGCACCTTCTACTTAACCCTCCAGTGTAGAAAACAAGATGACAAATGTTAAAAATGCAACATCCCCTTTTTTCCTCAAAGCCCCAATTTTTTCCTTCAAGAGAATCATAGATGTAGAGAGAAGAAACCAAACCGAACTCCTGGTCCCAGAGTGATCCATATCTATGAGGTTTTAAAAGAATTTCTATGTCAAACGATTTAAAAACCAGAGGAAGCCTTAAAGAAAGGAACAAAAAAAAAAGCTTAAAGGTTTAAGTGCATGAAAATGGCATTTCCTGCCAGAGAAAGATTTCAGGTTTCAGGCAACCACAGCGCTGTGGTGAAACATCCGCCCCACCGTCGCACGCAGCCTGAGCTCCACAGGCCACTTCTCTGTTCTACTCACCCTTCCTCCCCGACAAATGTGACGTACAGCTTATTTCTCTGCAGGTCTTTTCTGGAATAGCCCATAATCTGATTAAATGCATCTTCTAATAAGTGATCTCTTCTGATAATTAACCTGTACGTAAAGAGACAGTTTGAAAACTACATATTATTTCCTAATCCTTATTCTTCTAGAGTTTGGCACTTGCCATTTAATTCCATTTACCACAATTAACTAGGCCAAAGGTGGTGTTACTTAATATCATTGCTACCTGAATAAAAATACCTTATCTTTAACTCTTAACAGCATTAGAGAAAGTTACATAAGAGAGTAATTGGTAAACAGAGCACCCCGCTTATAACCTGGAATAACAACTCAAGAATCCCTTCTGAATGTGCAAAACAAGTTATCCCAAAAGGAGAACGCTTATAAAACAACAGACATGAAACTTTTGTTTAGTAAAGGAAGAACAATCCTATGAGGTAATGTTTTAAGCCTGAATGCACATGTAAAAGGAACTCAATTACTAAATGCTCAGAGAGATGAATGCGAGACCAAGGAGGAAAAAAAAATTCTCAGTGTCCTCCAAAGCAGAGGAGTTTACAGTGGTGCTTTAGTTTAATTTTTAAGTTAAGCTGTGAGAGTCCCTGATAGACAGATACCCATGAATGATGCTTGCAACCGATTAATCCACTTGAAATGGCCTAGTAAAGTCACCCTTAAATAGGCACCAATTTGTCTTTTAGACAAATGGTAGTAGAGAGGGAGAAGATAGGGAGGCTGATCACATGAAAGTTTGATTGACAAGACCTTCATAAGTGAAGAGAAAGAGAGGCAAAGCTCAGAGAGGTATGGTGTTTTGAACAGGTTGATGTTTTTTGAGGGTGATGCAAGTGGAACCTGTGCATACAATTCAGTGAGACCCCCAGGGTGGGATAGTGAGTTGTGAGATTATCGATGGCCTCTGCACCTCTCTGAGGTCTATGGCAGAGCTGCAGAACACACCCTCCCACCTTGGTCCTCTCAGGTGACAGAGTGACACTTGGTGAGGACGTGGGACAGGGATGGATGTGGGATGAGAGGAGTTACACTCAGCAGGGAATGAAAGTAATTCTGGGCCAAACAATATAATTATGTTCCTGTTTCTAATTCAAAGGGAAGTGGGTAAAGATGTAGAAACAACGTTCATAAGATATTCTGTTGGAAAACTGAAGTTTATTTCACAGAAAGAAATAGAGCTGAGCATCTTTCTTACATCTGGGCCAGCTCAGGAGACAGTAAAACGCAGTGCAGAATATTATGATAGTAACAGATATCTATTTAAAGAATATACTATAAGACAACAAAGAGACACCTTTTAGGAGGAAAAACAAACCAGCTTTTTATTTGCCGAAATCATTACATGGCAAGTGGTAGTCTTTTTATGTGCTTTAAAACCTTAAACTTAATCATACTTAATTCTAGAACTATGTTTTATAATATCCTATAATACACAGATGCCAAAATAATTATGTCAAGTAAAAACAAAAGCTCACCATCCCAAATCACAATTTCCTAAATTTTCAATTGTGCCTCATCCTTTCATCATCTATAAATCGTGTGGTTTAAGTTACTTTGACTTACTTTAATTTCCCTGGACCTTGTCCATATCCTTTAGTTTCTAGCTTTCTGTAAAAGTTCCTTAGTTTGGCTTCAAAATCTCGCTTGTAAGGGGCTGGAGCTCGGGCATTGGCACGCTGAGTACCTACAGCAAACCACAAAAAGAGTTTGTGATGAGGGCCTGGATTCTGCAATGTCCTTCTGCTTAACACATCAGCAGGAGAAAGCACCATCACAAGTCAGAGACCACAGTTGACAAGAGGAGGCAATATGTATGGCCTCTGCATTGATTACCTCTCCAAGTTGAAGGATCTAACAGACCTTAATTAGGATCTTAAGAGAGACCTTCTTTGCAGCACTTTGGCTGAGCATAATAATCCTGTTTAAATAGTGACAACGGTGCTCATGTGTTAGTCAAATATGTTCCCTTTTTTCAGTCCAAATTAATATGAGTCAAACAGTTACTCATGTCTACTGGTAACTGTTCAGGGCGGAAATCTTTGCTTGCTGCTGGGATGATATCATGGCAATTAGAAGGGAAGTTACAATATGAAAGTATGTGGTATATAAGAGAAGGGTAGTGCAGTGAGTTTCTTTCCAAAATTGACTTTAAATTCCTCACAAAGAGGAACACATCCAAAAACCTTTTAATAATGCTCTATAACCTAGGAATGAACTTAGATACACAAGTATATACATTTCATATTGCAGGGTAAAATAATCTGGGTATAAAAACAGAATTCAGAAGGCACACATCTCCTGGTTGGGCATAGTAAATAATACTACTAATATTTATTGCATGCTTAATAGGCATCAAATACTGTGATTATCTACAGATTATCCAGAGATGTTTTCTATGCCTCTCAATGGCAACTATCATTTGTAAAATGCAAAAGTGATCTAGCTTGTTCCTCTTTCCACAGAAAAATCTAGTTTTGTGTAATACAAGGTGACCACTCAATAAGCTGAGCCACAAAACTGATGGTGAATATGAGAATCAGACCAAGAGCCAGGACAAAAACACAGGATATTTTCAAGAAATATTTCCCAACATGATGGAAGAAACCAGAAATTAAAAACCATGAAATCTTGTGCATTACACATAGTCTAAGTTCATTAAATGTTTCTTGAACAAATCACTTATTAAGTGATTATTATTCATTGCTAATACCATGTTGGGCTCAGCAACAGATGCCCAAAAGAATAAGATGGTGTCCCTGGAGTGGATATCTTGATTGTTATCAGTTAGAAAATAATTAGGTCTGAAAGTAGGTGGTATAGAAACTATAAAGCAAAGGAGGGCAAACCTACAGCCCCTGATACAGCTCTAACGATCTGTTTTGTTTGCCTCCACAGTACTTTTAAAGAGATTTTAAATTGCCAACATTTAAAAATAAGGAAGTTTCAAATTTTAAAAAGTCCACATTTTGTTTTGAAAATTATTTGGGAAATCTGACAACAGCTGGCCTGCATTTCCTTGGGCTAGACCAGGCACGTGACTCCTTTAGATGAGCATGCACTCTCCTCAAGCCCAGAGCTACTTAGGGTACTCGGGTTTGAGATCAGAGTTTTATCAAAGTAAGAGTAAATGAGCATTATGTAGAGATCAGAATGGAAGAGGATTTAGGGAGGAGGTTTTTATTGGAACCAGACTTATAAATAGGAAGACAGTCTATATTCTATGAGTGGGGGAAAACTGAGCACTGGAGAAGAAGCAGGACATGAATCTTAGAAGTAGTACTGGGGAGCAAGTGGGAAATAAAGTGGGTCAGAAAAGTTGGAGCCAAATTATGAGAGGAATTAAAAAACCTAGCTGAGGCATTTGGGTGTGATACACTGGGCATTAGGAAGCCTTTGTAGGTTCTTGAACAAGAGATTAAGATAAAAGTTGTATTTTAGTTAAGGTATGATTTTCATAGTGTACTGAATGGATTAAGGGTGGGACACATGAAAGGAGGCGCGAGGGAGGAGCCCCAGCTCCGAGCTGTTGCAGCATCTAGGCCCAAGGGGATGAGAAACTAGGCCGGCCCATGGGAATGGTGACCATAAGAGACATTTACAATGTGACGAATCAGCAGCAGAGTAGATAAGTCACCATGAGGAATGGGAAACTGATGGAAATACTAAATTTTTTAACATTAACAACAGCTACTTTTGTTCAGCACTTCCTATGTGTTAGAGACGGTGTACCACACATAGAAGACCTTGGGATGTCCCTGAAACAAACCTATGAAGTAGTTATTATATTATCATCATCACCACTTTGCAACTATGGAAACTGGGGATGTGTTTCCTGTCTAAGTCATCTGCCAGTGAAGGGCAAGTTTGAGACTTGAGTCAGATAAGTCTGATGCTAAAAAAGCAAGTGTGGGAAATGATGCTGGTGGACAGGGGCATGTGAAGTTTTATACATACTGAGACGGTGATGCTGGTCAGGCAGCTATGCACTCTGGGCACTTGAAAATACAACACTGACTGGGGCCATACCGTGAACTAAATGAGCTAGTATGTGTGACAATTTAGTGTAGTCCCAGTCACATAAGAAGAGTTTTGTGGGTGTCAACTGTTACTATTACTGCATAGATGTGAATATTAAAGACACGGGAAATTGTGTTGGCCTTTTTACATAATTGGCTGTTGACCCATAATCTGCCTAGAATTCAGTTCGAATAGTTACGAGACTTTTACCCAAAAGGCTAAAGAACAATGTCACAGAAAACAAACTTGAACTTAAAAGATCTGGGATGCAGAAGAGACTTCCAAGCAGTGGTTCTGTCATGACTGAACATTAGACTCATGTAGGAAACTTTTTAAAAGTCGTAAATGCTCAGGTCACACCCAAGATCCATTACACCAGAATCTCCGGGGGTGAGCACTAAGCATCAACGTTTACTTACAGATTTCCAGATGGTTCCAATGTGCAGTCAAGGTTGAAAACCAGTAACCCCTAGAGAAAGGTCAAATGTAACCAGTGAAACACCTGGGCAGCATCCAGGGCCCAACTAAGGGCTAATATATGTGTTTGAAAGGCATCATTTACGACATGAAGGAACAAGATCTCCGGGAAGGCAAGGCTGCTCTCCTCAGTGGCCAAGGGGCGGGGCAGTGCAGAGCAAGTCCAGTTAGCGAAGGGAGAACAAAGTTGTTGGTGCTCCAGTCTGAGGAACTTTAGACTTCAGTAACTGTAAGTGAAATTAGCTTTCAAAGAGCACGGTCATTGATAGGGAAGAGGAAAAAGAAGAACATGGACTAAATGAAAAATGTTCAGGACTCAAAAGAAACATGATTCTTTAAGAGCTCCTTGTGCAAACAAAAAACAAAACAGAAACCCAGCACATACACTGTTGTCAAACAATTTTGAGATGCTTAAAAGGATGTGGGAAATGCCATAATGAATTCCATCAACATCGATAAAGGCATTTTATAAAAATTAGTTCTGACTCCACTCCATTTATACTCAAGATTAAAGAGATTCAATTACAGAGGCTCTGGAGATAGAAATTGTCAAATTGCAAAAATTCCTTTGTTAATAGATTTATTATGGAAAAAAATCATTCACACATTAATTCATGGCTTAAAAATTACAGCACAATATGCTGTCGGCCCTTGTCAAATTCTTAACTGCAAGTCAGGTGCAATTGCCAAAAAATTTCAGAGCAGGAACAAAGTTACTTCCACTTTGGAAATCAAAACTGTTCTTGGAAGATTGAGCTAATGTAATTGTATAGGAACCATAACTACAAGTGAAATCTTAGGACAGATACTCTTATAGAGAGAGTAATTTTATAGTCATTCTGGTCTTAAAAAAGGGAATCAGAAACAAAAAGATCAATGTCATAAAGGGTAAGTGATCAAATGAAGGGCTGATTGGATAGTCAGCATTATGTTAATTATTTTCAGGAAAAAAATTCAGTAACAGATATTAGGGTTTTTTTTTCTTTATTGTTGCTAGACAGACCTAAAGCACTTTCATATAAAGTATCACACTATTTCAATCTACTGCTACAAAATTGCATAGCCACATCCAAACTAAAGAATTCTACCTGATGAAATACTTCAGATAACACTAGAAAAATCTTGGCATCAAACTCCTGAGCAGTCTGGGCCTTTTTTGATTCCAGATGTGCAACCAGGAACCCAGACTGCTTTGACGCCCAGGGCTTCCCCTTGGATGGGATCTGAACTCAGTCTAACCCACACTGCTCCAGGTCTCTGTACCGGGACTACTCAGAAGCCCACTTCTTTCCTGGTTCACTTCCTTAAAATAAAAGCAACCACAAACTGAAAACCAAAAAACACCTCTCTGACATTGTTTTATATTCCCTGTTAGTGAATGAGAACATAGAAAATTACAGTAACTTCTGGCGGTCTCCACCTTCTGACACATAGCTGAATATGGAACTTAAGAAAAAAATACCTCCGAAATAGCTGATACAAAGTACAAGCACTCAAGTCCTTGTATTTTTGCTTTATTTTTCTAAGAGAAGTATAGGCCCTAAGAGTCTTATTTTGAGCTTGCTGACGCTCTCATTTACAGAGCGTTTATTTAAAGAAAAAAAAAAGAACCTTGATATTCTGATTTCTCAGACTTTTGGTAAATTAGAAGCAATTTAGAAGGGGAAAGATGAAGGGCATGCCAATGACAGGTATTCTCTGATTGCTCTAGGGACTGGGGAGGAAGGAGACAATAAAAAATAAAAATAAAACCTCTATCTCATTACAGGGACAGCATCTGCAGCTTTCCAGAGTCTCTGGAATTATAACTCCCCCATTCTCACTCACGCAGGGAGCATCCATCCTTCATTTGTGCTATTTGACCCCTGGATCTCCTTTGTAGGGCTGAGCAAAGAAGGGATAGAATACTACTTATTAAAAAAAAAAAGTGAAGATACTTCAGGGACAGCGGGGAAGGTGTGGGGGGAGTGGAAGAGAGAGAGAAAGAGAGAGAGGGGGAATGTTTTTGAAATGCTATGTCTTTAGGGAGAGAGACAGGAAAAGAGGGTCCTTAGGGAATCGTGCCATGTGTTGGAAAAAGCAATTGTCTCTCATGTCCCATCCCTTCAAGACAACTTTTGCGAAGACCTACGTGGCTTCAGTGTGCGGAATCTGCTTTACTGCTGCTGAGGGTGACGTGGAGCTGGTACTAACTTCTGGGTGGGCTACATCAAGTAACAATATCTACTGCACCATAACTCATTATCATGATGATCAAAAAATCTTGAAATATCCTCAGAGCACTTAAAAAGAAAGGAGTGGAAAATATTAAGCTTCTTCTTTTTTTTTTTTTTTTGCATGGGCAGGCACCGGGAATAGAACCTAGGTCTTCGGCATGGCAGGTGAGAACTCTGCTTGCTGAGCCACCATGGCCCACCCATATGCATTTTTTTAAAAGAGGAGCAGCAGATGGTGGGTTAAACAAAAGTTTTTTGGCACTTAAAGTCATAGGTTCAGTTACCTGGAAAATTCACAGAAGTGAGCACATCTCCAACAGTATTAGATAAATTAGGTGTTATTACATTTAAATTCCTAGAAATGTGCTGCTACATAAGATCCTTAAATAAACTCCTGGGTCCCATATTTGGCATAAAAAACCATATTATGGATGTCTGGAAAGATCTTTTCCTTCTGGCATAGCTGAGGTCGGGATTGGCATTATAATGGCCCTAGGAAAATAAACCTTCACATTCCAAAATTTTGACAAATTTTAGGTGAGCACTCTAACAGCTGCAAAAAGTGTTGAGTCAAAGTTTCCAAAGTCATGCTCTCTCCTGCTCTCGAAAAGACATGCAAATGAGTGGGAATGAGGAAAAGCATGGAAAGTTTACCAGGTTTCTAGGGGCCCTGAAAGATCACTGAAATTGATTATTGTTGTAATCTTCACAATATTATTCTCACACCACTAAAAGTGGTGAAATTTTAGTCACAATAAGGAGGATGAGACACTTGAAAAAAATCTGTTTGAAATATTGTTTTCACAAAAACTTCAGGGATACCAGTGAAAGGAGAGGCTATTTTATGTAAAGAAACTGAGAATGGAGCTAGCTGGTCCTGTTGCTGTATCATGTGGAATTAGTTATAGTTACTTCCATTGATATCAAGCAGTACATCCCAATTTCAAGATCAAACAAAGCCCACTGCCACAGCGCAGGCCAAAAACATGGAGATGATTTTTCCTGAAAATTAAAACCACCACAAACACTGCTAGCAATTTAGATATATTTGGGTTATACGTGTCTTTGGAACATGTTTAACTCTAGATCTAAGTTTCCAGAATGAATTTTATTATCACTATGGATTATTCATGCGCACTTGTGATGCTAAATGAGAAAGTAAACGTGGTCACTATTTAGAATGTTCATACAGAGAAATGTCAGCCAATCTCAAAGAGCATGGCTCCATAAAGCTCCGATGGGACAGCATCTGGTGATCTTTTTCTACAGAAAAGGCATGGAAAGGAAAGCTCTAACTGGTATGGGCAATAATCCATACAGATTCACTTCTTTAACCAGAAAGCATCAGGTAAAGAACAACCCATTTTAAACTTCAGCATAAGTTCTCGCTAAGATAAAGATCACTCAGAAGGATTAAACATCTAAGGAACTAGCTCTGCATACCAGGGAGAAATGGATTCAAATCATCCAGATAGTAATGGTTTATATATTGACAAATATAATCCTCAGAATCAAACTTCCAGGCAGGAAAACAGGGGGGTACACTGACATACATTGGATGCTTATTATGTTCGGGCACCAGGTGAGGTATAATATCCAAAATGACCAGGGGAAGTGATTATTCATTTTACAGAAAAAGAAATTCAAGTTCAGTGAGGCAGATAAATTGTCCAGTCACACAGATGGTAAGTGACTGAGACTAGCTGTGAATTCCATCAGTTTTTCCCTGCACTTTTAACCTTACCTGTGGTGCTGCATACTTTTTTCCTCTTGTCCCATATCAGAATATGTGTCCTTACCCGGTTCCAAAGTTGGCCTGGCTTTAGACTCCAGTGTCCCGCCCTCCTATGGCCTGCATTGTGTTGACTGCTGCTTCTTTGCCCCATTCCACAAACCACTTTCCTACCACCCTGATCCTTTGACCTGTGCACATACACACGCGCTCAATTTCCCCATCCTAAAAGCTGTAACTCCTCCATTCCTAACTGCTATTCTATTTTGCTTTCTTCTCACCTCCATACTTTGTAAAAAATGTGTTCTACACTTTTAGCTTCTATTTTACACCCTATATCATTTCGTAACTCATCCCAAACCAGCTTAAGACCAATTACATTCATGGAAACTGCTCTGGCAAAAACATATAAATTTCATGGTTTCCAAATCTAATGGCCTTTAATCAGGTCTCATCCTTCCTGAGATTTCTGAGCATTTGGCTCTTTAAACTACCCCATTTTTCAAAACCTGGCTCCTCTGAAAAGTATTTCCTTATTTTCCTTCAGAATCTGTTATCTTTAACCAATCCCATTTCAACTTCTTCTATTTTCTTCTCTTTTCACTAACTTGTCCTTTCTGGTTCCTCCCAATTGCCAATCACTTTTCTTTGGGCATTTCCAAGTGAATGGTCCAAAGATTCCTCAGTACAACATGTCCCAAATGAAACTCATCTGACCTTTCCCTTTCAGTCTAATCTTTTACCTTTCATGGTAAAATGGTGTTAAAATCTGCTTGATAGACTAGGTAGGTAGGGAAGACCTCAGAGTCTCTCTTGATTTTTCCCTCTTCTTCACCTCTCACATCCTACCTGGACCCAAAGTCCCAACAACCCACATCCATTCATATTCTTTTCTCTATTACCGCCATCACCGGCTAGTCCAGCTCTTCATGATATCACCTAGGTTAATGCAATAGTCTCCCTGCTGGTTTCTCTTACTCCAGTCTCTCATCCTTTTATCCTTCCTCCATATTGGCACCAAACTTATCTTTGTGAAACAGAAGTGGTATCAGCATGCCATTCTTCTGTATACAAACCTTCAGTGGCTTCACATGGAATACAAAAAGTAAGGCTTCACCAGCCAACTGGCCCTAGTCTATCTTTCCAACCTGTGTTTGAGAGCTACCTTCACTTGTACCCACTGCTTTGCTCTGAATTACTCTCACGCTTCTTGACTGAGCTTAAACTGCCAGTTTGCCTAGACTGTCCTGCTTCCTTAGGTCCACTTAGTAAATTCCTACTCATATACCTTCAAGGCTTTACTCCATTCCAGTTCACTCTATTGTTCCCTAAATACTGCAGCCCCAATCCTGAAGGAATAATATGTTCCCACACATATCTCCATCACATGACTAACCACAGAGCTTCACAGAGTCATCTGTTGACTCACTCGCCTCCACCGCTTCACCATGAGTCCTTCAAAGGCAAAAACTATATTATTCATGTTGGTAGCACCATAGCCTAATTCAGTGCTTGGATCATAGTTGGATGCTCAATAATCTGTGTTATATGAATAAAATAATGGACCTTTTCCTGTTGCAGTATTCAATTAGGATGCAGCTTCATTATCACAGCAATATGAGAAAATGCATGTTATATATCAAAGAACACCTAGCAGCTTTTAGCAACACATATGGAGTTTGGATTTCTATTGAAAGACTTTAAATTTGGATAACTGTTAAAGTGTGAATGAGACACTGCCTATAAGAAGAATAAATAGAGCTGATACTCTGTCAACATTATGACTACCTGGCTTCAGGGAAAAAAACTCAGTTAGCTACATTTTCTAGCATTAGTTCATTTGTTTTTATATTTGCTTCTTAATTTGTACCACACTTCTTTCAGAGAGTTTGAACTTACAAATTTTGGTTTGTTTCATCTGTCAACATGTTCTATCTATCCACATATCTCTGTTATTCCTATGTAATATAGTTAGTGAATACTGCAGGGAAAGATATTTAAGCCTATTAAACTGACTAATTTTAATTCTATATTATTTCTTCCCAGTAGTACTTTTTTCTATTATCTATCAAATAAGCCTGCTAGCTAGAACTTTTCAAATCCAAAAAGGTAACATAGTATTTTTGTTCACTGATATTTTCCAAGATACATTAGGTACTACATAACTTAATGAAAAGTAAATTCTATATCTGAATGTCAGTACTAACATTTAACCTCCTGGTCTGGATTTCATTATCTTTCTGTACAAATGAATTCCCATGGAATAAAGCAGTTTTAAGAGACAGTAAATGCCAGGCAACATGTACCTGTGCTAATACTAAAAATGTATCCAAAGTATTCCCTCTGTTCAGAAAGAACACCTGGCTCCAGGGCTCATTCCTTAGAGCGTTCTCTGCAGCAGCACATCTACTCACCTGGCGAGTTCTGAGGGGAGGACACGGGGGAGCCACGTGGGGACTGACAATAACTGGGGTAGAGTAAGGCATGTGGAGGCACATATGACATTATCTCTTCTTCAAATAAACTGAGGAAAGACGAGAAACAAAATGTACTTTAGCCAAAGAGGTGTAGGAAAGTCTTGTTCCTACAATGACTAGGACAGCCAATCCCTCACTATGACCAATCCCCGCTGAGGTCCAGTTTATATCCCAAAGGAAGCCCCTGTCACACTTCTCCTACAGGTAACCCTTGGGACAAAACAATAGAGAGTTTCAGCTCGTGTGAAACGTGGCTATTTGCCTTTTTTCCTTCCACCGTCAGACAACCCAATTTCCATTTTACTACTTTAACATGAGGATTTGAGTGTAAATATTTGTTTGAAAATAGTACCTGTGTTTTTAGATTTGCAACTAATATTCAAACACAATAGACAATGTTTATTAAGAATCCATAAATCATCATTCCGAGAAATATACAACAGGGGCTCAGCTTCCAAAGAATTTAGGATTTAACTGGAGAATGAAAGGCAAATAAAACAAAATACCTACTAAATAATTATGCCTCCTAAATAATTAGCTCCCTTGGCTTATACTGCTTTTCAAATGTGAGAATTTTGATCTTAGATCATTACACTATCTTCTTTCTACTACATATTGGAATTTTTATTTCTAAAACTCTTCCGAAAGATAGTGACCAAGGAACCTGAGATTGTGTAATCTCAGACATTTTACTAAACATTATAATAAAGAAAGGTGCTACTTGTACCAATCTCAAATACATAAACACTTGACAACATAGCCAAAAAACAACAGTACAAGTAAGAGGACTCATGTGTTTTTAATTGAAAGGTAGACCTGGATTTCCTTTCCCTCAAACTTGGCCAAATCCAGAAACCTGTCAGAAAACATTCAGTAGAAGTGGCAATAGTAAAAAGATGACTCCTAGAGTTATGTCATTGTTTCTTGATCAGGAGCAATTGTGTTTCCCAGGGGATATTTGTCAATATCCTAGACAATTTTGGTTGTCACAATTGGCAGAGGGGATTCTATTCACATCTAACAGGTAAAGGCCAGTCTGCTGCTAAACATCCTATAAAACACAGGCTAGCCCTCACAACAAAGCATCATCTGCCCTCAAATTGTCAATAGTTCTGAGGTTGAGAAACTCTGAGTTATAATATCTCAATAACAAATTGATTATTCTTAGTCTGGTTCTTTGCTCACATGTACATATCTGCTAGGCAAGTGTGGCGAAAGCATTTTTAGACATGATATTTTCAAAGCCATATTTCAACTTATGAGCTATAAAACTCAAAAGATATGGAACCAGAAGCAGCTGATTTATAACAGCAAATTAGGTACTCAAAAATCCGGGTCTCTGACTTTTCAATAACCAACAAAATAATGTGAATTTAAAATTAACTGCTAGGGAGAGTTCCATGTAACAGCTGATACCACAAGGGTCTAAATATCTAAAGCTAAAAGAGTAGGAATCAGTACCCTCTCCTCAGACTTCTAAGCCTAGTCCCTAGAAAGATATTTACTACAGGGAATAGTTCCTTCCTTGGAGGAAATATGTTAAAAGGGGGCAGGCCATGGTGGCTCAGCAGGCAGAGTTCCCACTTGCCATGTCAGAGACCCAGGTTCAATTCCCAGTGCCTGCCCTTGCAAAAAAAAAAAAAAAATATATATATATATATATATATATAAAGGAAAGAATGACATTTGTTCTTTCCATTTAATATAACCAATACCCAGAAATCTTTCATATCAACTACATAGTAAAAAAAATGAAATTTTTATAAAGCACTTTAGTTTTACAAACATGGCAAGCATCAAATGGACAGTCAGAAATGGTCAGGGTCAAAATCATGACAAATAACACAAACGAGGTTGTTAGTACTCTGGGGTAACCAAGACATTGTCTGAGTGGCTCGGCATGGCGTGTCCTCTAACTCTATGGAGGTTACAGTGGGAGGTGCCCCAACCACTGGGTAGAACAAAGCATTATTTGCTCTAGCCTGCCTGCATTTGAGGGATAATATTAAAAATCAGAAGGTCTTTTGAAAACTATTAGTTTCCCAACTCTAAATTTAAAAAAATTAAAGCCAATCTAACCATTAGGAAAGAAAATAAAATTGATCAGTTTTATGAAAGGCCATCAAGTTGGCAACTGATTGTGTACCAATGACCAAATTTCAACTTTCTGATCTGATTTTTCAAACCTAAACTCTCAAAGCCATACAGTAAATAATGTCCTGAATCAGTAAAAGCAGACAGAACGCACTTTCAGGAAAAAAAAAGTTTTTACAAAAATACAAATACGACATATGACCTATTTTATATATATGAAGGGGTAAAAGGTGCATACTTCATTCAGATGCCCTTTGCTCCATTCTGTGAGAGGGAAAGTATTCATTAGTGTCTATGACCTTTCTCTTCTCTAAGACCACCTCCTTTCCCAGCAAGGTACAAAGTCAAACAGATCTCGGTTATAAGAAAGGTAATCTGTAATGAAGTTATCACTAAATCAGCATGCTAACCCTCAACAGTTGTCCACAAGTCTTCAAGAAAAAGGAGACATCGTGGGGCTACCAATATTGGCATATTATTTTCTAAATGTTCTATAATACTATCTACTTTGAGAACTCGTGTCGCATACCTCAGCAACATAACAAGGTCTGCATCACTTGAAAGTCGCACCAATCCTGGGGTCCCTTCAGTACGGATAAATTGGATCTTCTCCCTGTGTAAGCAAAGAAACAGCTTAAAGATATGTGGTAGACTTTTGGGACATAATTCTGTGCTTTAGGTACCATTATGCAAGTGGCCACAACAGCTTTTGGTACCTGTTTTGCATGGGGTACTGTGCAGTTACACCCCAGAAATATAGACCCAAGAAGGAGAGAATCCTCGCCTTGAAGGAAGACCTTGTAAGCATCAACATCTCCCAGTTCTAATGCAGTTAAAAAAGAGATTCTTTTATTGCTGTCATCATTTTGCTGCCCAAATACTACTACAAGTAGTTGTACCAGTGAACCAGTAAACTGCAGACTCTACTTTGAGTTAAAGTGTGCTGTAGGCCTAAATTATAAGCATTAATAAGGACATTTAAGCTGATGCTGCTATTCCAAAAAGGGAATGCATAAGGATATTCACCTATTTTCCTTTAAGGTGCATGATGAGAAGTAGATAATGTCTGTGCATCATATATTAAACATAAAAACATATGACTTCTCTCTCAAATAACTGAAAAACTGAAACACTTTCAGTACTACAGTTAGTGAAAGAGAGTGTATGTATACCTGTGCAAATGTAAATATACATATCAAATACAACAATGTGATCTACTTCTACTATAATTTTTTTATAGATATGTAATAATACCAGTTTTTTCTGTTTAAGGCATCTTTCTGTTACTATTTTTAACTCATTATGAGCAGAATTTTAATAAAACTTTTTAGTTGCTTTCTTTCACTTATGTTATGCTATTTCAAAACACATCATCATTAACTTGCATATGATGAATAAAAATACAAACTCATAAACTATCTATCTATCTAATCATAAACTCATAATGAAAGCCTTACATTTGATTGGAACACAGAGGCTAATACAAATACGCAACTTTATTCTGGGTACTAAGGACAATATATTCTATTATGATTCCTGTACTATGCAATAACTTTTCAATCTCTAATGTAAGTATTTATTTACACTTTGTTCTTAGTGCATCCTGCATTTCCATTAGATATGTTCATAAAGTTGCACTGCATTTTAAATTTCCAAATTGTGAATTATCTTAAGATTGTTAACACTTGAAGGCAGTGAGGCAGAAGGGAACCTTTAATTGTCCAGATGAAAAATTTCCTAATGCCCAAAGTCAACTGATTTCTTCCCAGCCACATAGTTTACTAGGAGTGATAAATAGAATTCAGTCCTCAGTTTCTTCTGGCTAGATCCATTTTACCTAATATGTTAATATATGAAGCATCTAATGATTAGTATTGCCAAATTTTCTTTTCCATCCTTTATTGCAAAGAGTTAACTACTAAAAAAAAAAAGGCCACTGAAAAAGAAGTGGCAGACATATATTATCAGAAATCGTTCAGAAGAGAAAGTCCAGTCTCTCTGCCTAAGGTTAGTTCAGTTTGAAGGCTCCGAATCAGGCGGAACATTTTCTCTAAAGTGTTGCAATCACGTGTCTGAAGCATGTGATGGAAATCAAGGCCAATTATCTGGTGAATGATTTTTTCATAAGAGACACAAAAGTTGGCTTAAAAAACTAAATTAGAGAAAAGTTATCTTGGAGAAAAATGAACAATAAGTTAACCAAAGAAGCACTCTCATGAGGGTCAGTAACAATATGCTTTGATCTTGAGGAATCAAAAGCTATCTCCAACAAAGACACAGTTTATCTCCCTAGCCTATCATCATGATGAATCCAGGCAAATGGAATAAACAAGCAAACAGGCTGAGCACTCTCCCCAATTTCTGGAGCTATACAGAATGGGTGAATGATGGTAAAGATATAATTCCCTGAAATGGGGTTTGTGTGTTTCCTGTGAATAAGAAAGGCATCATAGTTTCCTGAGTCACAAGGATGACAAAGTGAAGAAATGGAAGGGGGAAGGCACGAGAGGAAATATGCCAATTGGGAAGTTTTCTATCACTTTCAAGATAGGCAGTAAAGGCCCCTGGTCTGATTCTTCAGGTGAAAACATACCAGAGACAGGTTAGGACGAGTTGTCCACAAGGTTAGCTTATTTATCAAAATGACAGGCTATGGGCCATATACTTCCAGGAAAGAGACATTGGAGCATGTCATCTGATATATATCAACCCACTAAGTACTTTTTTATAATGAGGCCCATTCATTCTCTCAGTGAATACTTCCTGAGTGCCTACTGTATACCAGCCAGCATGGTACCACACACTGGGAATCCCAAAGGGAACAAAGCACGGTCCCTGTCTCAAGGAGTTCATGGTGCAGTTTGAGAGAGAAAGTCAATGGACAATTCTAGCATTATGTGAAAATATTTAAAATTTGGTTTTGCTCACTTGTCTGAACTGTGTTTTGGCCTTATATTCTCACTTAGTCTATGAAGTCCTCTTATGCTAGAAACAAAGAAGGCATTCATTTATTGACTGTCAAGAGGGCAGATCAAGGTTGAGGAAGAGAGAGAGGTGAACAGATATCCTCAAATGTGTAACCAATCTTTTCTGAGAAAAAAAGTAGGAACTGCTTCTTGATAGCCAAGTGTTTACCCAATATCACATAGACCAGTGTTTCTCAAATGGGTGTTCCTGTCTACAAGAAATTTGCAGATATTATCTCGAGTTCTAGAAGAATTTTAAATTCTGTAATTTTACTTTCATGATTAAAAATGTTAATAATCATAAGTACGTTTTGGATAATTTGGATGACAACTTGGACCGAATATTGCCATGTGACTTCAAGCACTATGCTTGCATTTATAAGATAGTTGGTGGCAAGTGATCAGAGATGAATTAAAATTTTTATTTCTTATTAGAGCACTTGCAGGTTTACAGAGATGAGCTTTTAAAGTGTTGTGTTAGCAGCATTCCTGAAAACCCAGGGATCTATCTAAATTCTATAAAAGTTTTACTGATTAAGATCATTTTTCAGAAACTTAAAACCTCCAGATTGTTCCTAGGTCAGATAAGCCCTAAAACTTAGAGGTAGCAGACTCTCCCAGAATATCAACCAGTTGCCTTTCCCTACCCCATAATGTTGACACTCCTTTTCTACATGAAGTGCAAATGGTCATTGTTCAAATATCTCTGAAAATTGAGAGAATGACCAAATGAGAGGCAGGAGCTGTTAACAGAGAAGTTAGGACTTCACAAAGGATTTTGACTATTGAATCATTATATAGATGTTTCATTTTAGTTTCGAGTGTACTAGAACAGCAAAGGAAATAACTGACATTTTGGGACTGTAACCCATAGTATAGTTTGAAATTTGCTCTATAACTACTTGCTAAACTACACTTTGAAATTTATTACTTTTCTGTAAATATATTTCACAATGAAAAATGTTTAAAAAATTATTGTACAATAAAACATGACTACCAAAAAAGTGTTCAGTTTGGAAGCAAGCCTGGCTGTCCTTATGCTGGCAGGGCCTTGATGAGGAGATTTATATATATATTAAACAACAGTCCCTGTCTGCTAGTCATGCATAATTCCTTTACGAATTATAAAAGCAAAACTTTTCTTTTGCAGAGCTACTTTGCATCATGAAAACGAAGTGAGACTAAGTAAAGTATTATGTAATTGCCATAAGCTAAAGAAGAAACAAAAGAAGTAGATTTGAAAAGTAAATTATGCATTCATGCCAAATAAAGATAAAGGACATCATGGTTATTCGAAGAACAAAAGTTCTGCAATAGTTCAAAAATAGAGAAGTGGTGAAAGAATTCACTCATCACAACGTTCATTCAATGATATATATATTTTCTTCAGTATTGTATTTGGAGGTGCACTGGGAAATGAATGAACTCATCAAGACAAGTGAATCAGATAAAAATAAGCCTTTTGTTAAGGAGGAAAAATGATGACCATCGTAGTGCCAAGGAGGCAAGTGCTGGATTTTTAGATAAAAAATCAAAAGAATCAAGTCAAGTACCAGCGAAATAAAAAGCACAAAAGTATCTTTCTACTGATAATAGCGGCAACATGAGTGGTTCAGCTTTTGTCCAAAATCTACTCACATTAATATTTCTAATTATCAGCAGCTGTGGATTGGTAAAGCTTTTGTTTCATTTGTACATGTCTTTTGCTTTCATAGTCCTTAAAATCAGTAAGCATAAGTTTATACATTATATTTGTACATATTTTACCTTCTTTAAAGTAAAACTGGTTAAAATAAAAATTGTGGGTTTTCAATATTTGTTTTCCTTTTAGAATAGTTTTGAACGTAAGTTTGAGTAACATTGTTAAAGATACAACTGACCCTGATTAGAAGAACTGGGTAGGTTAACATAGTTATTCAACTTTATTTTATATATTTATAGAGCTAGAAGGAATCTGTGGCAGTCCTCTAATTTCTCTTTATGAAAAAATTTTATTCAATACTAGAGGTCTATTATGAACATTAAGATTATATTCAAATAGCATATATTGTCATTCGACCCCCCTCTAGGTATGTTTCTCTCTCTGTGGTCCTAAGAGTATGTCCAGGCCTTCCACCATTGCACCTTTTTTATATGCCACTTGGGTACAATGTATGTTCCTTTCAAAACATGAGTTTCTTGGGTACAACTTAAGTTCTTTTTGAAATGTACATCTCTTGAGGACAAAAGCCCTTCCTCCCTTATCTTTGTGTTCCCCATGTACTTAGCACTGCACTGCGCATGCAATAAGCTTAATAAAATATAAACTAGGCACGTGATCAATTAATGCCAAAATAATAGACTTGGCTCTGAACAAATTTCCGTAAGAGTCCAACTCCGGGTTTGGAATGAACAATCTTACTGTCATTTTTGGCTGTGGCAAAGATATAAAAAAAGAATTAAAAAAGCTAAAGTCATATTATTTACTAAAATAGAATCCAATAAGGAATGTGTAAAGATAGGTAAAGAGGAAATCTCTTAATTGATTTTAACAAGATGCTGAACAGTACAGCAACGACTTCAGTAAAAAGTTGCTGGCTGTTGTTTCTTCTCACACTCCCATATTTAGACCTTGTAACCACTTCCTCCAGTGCATAGAATCACCCCAGAAGATCAGCTCTTGCAGAAGATCATTTGAGGACAATGAACGAAGTCTCAAGACTGGAATTCCCACATAAAATACTCTCATTGAAACTAACCGAAATTTTGGTGAAGTTGAAGAGGAGCACGTGTTCAGAAACAATCAGAAGCAGCAATGCCTCTAAACCACAAAACTCTGGAGTGCAAACTCTACACATGCATGGTTCCTGTAACAAGTACATATGTTTTATAAAACTATCTGAGGGCAGTTTTAGAGAAGTGACCTTGACTCTTTTTTTTTTTTTTTTGGCATGGGCAGGCCCTTGACTTTTCTAATGGCACAGTGTCAGGAAAGGAAACCAGTTTTGATTATTCACACTCATCATTACAGTCACAGGGCTACCTGACTTGAATGATAGAGACATGCAATAGACAGATCCACTTTCCTTTCTACCTTCCATTATATAGTTTAAGTTTGAAAATTTAGGTCCACTATAGTCATATAATTCTTCTGGACACATAGAAGTGACATTAATTAGCCACATATTAGGGGCAACATTTGTTGTAGATAGATGGATATAAATCAGCTTCATACATGCCATCATGATTCTGATAAAATACAATCTTGTACAAATCCCAATTGAAGACAAGAATTTATACTCCCTTCAGGTATTCATTCTTTAAATACAACCTGGGTATATAATATGAATAGTGGTGTACCTACTGTTCACATCCTCAGGACTCAGAGGGATATAGGACTAAAGAGCTGGAAGGCACCTTTAGTCCAGTTGCCACATTTAACAGATAAAGAAACCGAAGGCTATGCAGCTTGATAGTGGCTGTTCCAAGGACTAGAATCAACACCTGTCGGCTCAGGATAATAGACTCTTATTTTTATAAGAAATGGACAGTCATTTTCCCTCCCTCCTTTCTCATTCCTACCAGGACACACAAGATCATAAGGGATCTGAAACTGGACAAATTCCTCTCTATATAAAAGGGAAAAAGACAGTCCCAATGTAAAGAAAAGAAAGTGTCCATTCCTAATTGGTAGAGTCAGAGTGCCTACAGAGTCACAGAGCCATAGACTCTTTCTTCTTCTATTTTTTTTTCTGGACATTTGTATGTCTTATATAGCCTTCATGAGGAGCAGATAGCTCGGCAGATTGCTTCTGTCTCAGGGCCTGGCCAGGGTTAAAGTTTGGAGGAAGAGGCCCTACATGGGCTTTGAGTAAACTTCTATTCTACAGAAGTTTTGCATTTGGGCCAATAAGAATAATAAAATGGTACCTTTTGTTCTCATTAGCCATTGTTGCTTGTAATGGATAGAGGAGGTATAAGAGGTGATAGGCAGGGTAGAAACTGGGCACTCATGAGTACCTTAGCTCTAAGGCATCTAATATCATCCATCACCAATCCTACCACTGCTCTGAACACACACACACACACACACACACACACACACAATACCCTCAGTACCTTGGTTATATCATAGTAGTAAGTACACCTGAGGACCCTTGTCTCTTGAAGGCATAGGCTGGTAGAGGTCATCACTATATTTATCTAGGCCTAAAGGAAGGAATTCATCCACTAACATGGGAGAAAATGGAGAGGCTAGAAAACTGGAAAAACTTAAAGAGTTACTGAATTTCCTTTGCCTGTTTTCTTCATCTTCAACATAAGCATAGTTACAGTACCTGTCTCCTAGGGTTGTGGAAAGGATTAAGTGAATGAATGCAAATAAGATATTCAGCATGGAGCCTATTACATAGTAAATATTCCATAAATTTTAATTATCATGTATATTATTAGATAGGCCTTATAACTACTTATTTTTCTTCCAACAGACAGTACGATCTATTGAAAATAGAACCAAACTAGATGCCTGGTGACTGACTCCTTTTTCTGTTTCTGTTGTTGACTGGAGATAAGTTGTTCTAATCAGGCTAAACCTTGGCCCATTCCACTAATATTTACTGAGCACTCACCATGAGATGCAGTAGAGAAGATATTGGCCTCTTTTTTAAAACTGAACTACTGCCATGAGTATCAAAGAGATAATACAAGTGAAGAATGTAAAGTTCTCATAACTCAACAGATAATGGGAAACAGTAATCTTAATAAAGCAAACTTCTATATACATCAAATCAATTTTGGAGTCTAAAAAATAAGTGTCATTATTACATGTAAAAACACTCAGTTATGAAATCTGCCCATTGGGATCCTAATAGCATTAATATTCTGAAGAATTAATATTTAGATATATCGAAATGTATAATTAGCTTCTTATAAAAGAAAAAAGTGGTTTGTATATTCTTTTTAATTAGAATATTTTATTAGGCATTTCATAACAGATGTTTTAATTGAAAATGTATCGAGGAATTTAAACTATGCTATGTCTGCCTGTAGTTTTACTTTAAAATGAATATACTAAAAAACTGGTTACTGCAAAGCAATTAGAATGGAAAATCCAGTTAAATAGCTCATAAATGGATAGGTACAGATAAGGCAGTATTTTTCAAATACTGATATAAAATATCAAGGCAAGGGAAAAAATAACTGGAAGTAGCAATTTCAAGAAAGTAGTACTACACAAAAACTAGTAACATCTATCATATTTCAGCAGTCATAATTTAGAAGATAAAATATAAACAAAAGAGTCTACCCATAATAGAAACAAAAACAAAAAATAAGTAGGAAAACAGACAAAAATCATTCAGTTTCTATATAAAGAAAACAAGAAAATCTTATTGCAAGACAGTACTGAATAAATGAAAAAATACTATGACAATAGTAGAAAAGATGGAAAACTGCAAACATTTAATTATATGCAAATTAATTTAAAAATAAAAACCACTCCCAACCAATCCTAATGTGATTTTTTTAGTTATTTTTTTCCAATGTGATTTTAAGTTGAAAAAATTATTCTAAATTTCATCTCAGTAATCAAAATAATGTTACATGCTAGAGAAATTTAGACAAGCTTGTAAAATAAATGTTATTCATTACAATTTTTTTGTAATAAAATGTGCCATTTGGAATATAAAGACATATAAATTGCTATATTACAAAGATGGATTCTGTATTTTTATGTATGTCCTTCTGTGCAAGGGAATTGTAGTTACTTGCCAACTGGGATAAATAATTTAGGTGCTATCATTAAGTTTCAAATATACCATCTATAAAATTGATTCATTTAACAAACATTTATAAAATTCCCACCCCATGCAAAATGAGATGGGAGGCCGTATGGGGGCTCTTAGGAGTAAGATAGGTACTCTGACTTCAAGCGACCTACACGCAATTTGGAATGTAAGCATACAACAATACATATGGCAGAAAAAAACAAGGTAATTTGAAATACTTTAAGCACAGATGGTACCATTATGCCACTTCTGTTGTAAATGACAAAAGTTAGACACAGAAGATGCCTGATTCTTGGTACAAGGGCACCCTGATGGACCTTCAAGAATGTTTTCTGTGCAATGTACCACCAAGGAAATAACAGTAATAAGTTACTCAACTGGATGCAGTTAATGGTATCCATTTGTATGCAGAACAATGGGTATAAAATAATTGGTGGTATTGGTTTTAGCAGTGGTGATACCAAGTTACTTTTTCTGAAGATAGTTTCCACTATTATTTAAATTTCACCAGTAATATAGACCAAAAAAAACAGTGAGAAAAAAACACATTATTAAAATACAGGGGATCTTTATTTTGTTTGCTTTGTAAGTAACGTTTCTGATTCACTCGCAATTTAGCAATGGTCTAAATATACACAAAAAATAGATTTCATTGAAAGCCATTTTTACTAATATAACTGAAAATTCATTGTTCTCTATGATTTTGGAAATGGTTTCATTATTCTTTGGGTTATGGGAAAAGCATTTAGGCTGGATTCAATACTGATATCAGCTTTGGTAAAAAGAGTCCATGTCTAATAAACTACTGATGAAGAATAATAGTTTGCTAAACTGTTTTTTTTGATAAATGCAACAGAATTTAGCAAAAATCAATAGTGGAACAGATATACCTAAAACATGGCTATTTCCCATGTAAGAAAATGGTTTGAAAATGCTGATTGACCCATTTATTAGCAAGAAAGCACAATGCTTTGAAGAACTATCCAGTGGATGAACATAATTGTAATTTGGGGAATCTTTCAAAGTTATATCTAGGAACTATATTTAGGGGAAAAAATTTAGCAAACACTTTGATGTGATATGCAAAATAGGATGTAAACTAATTTTGGCTATGAGAGTTCCTCTTTTGGGTCTTTTAAAAAATCTTAAATGGTTGACTGTCCAGTTTGTTTAAAGATAAGTTATGAGAATCCATGAATGGAAAATGTGAAACTAGACATACATCAAATATATATGTCAAAAGCCCTATATACAGGGGGGACAATGGCGGCTCAGTGGCAGAGTTCTCACCTGCCATGCTGGAGATGTGGGTTTGTTTCCCGGTGCTTGCCCATGAAAAAAAAAAAGTCTATATGCATATATAAATTACCATGTCCATTCAAATGAAATACGAATAGCAGTTATTCCTCTTGCACAGACATTAACAGGGTCTGAAAATCTGAGTTCCTTATGGTCCTAGACAGCAAAAACCTAAATCACTCATTAGACCTATGAGAAGATTAGTTACTTGTGAAGATATTTTAATACAGCTCTAGATGACTTCTGAAATGTTCTTTCAATGATGTTGCCATGATTTCTTGGCATTCAGTAATTTCTGTTCAGCCTTAAGCTAGTAGGCTCAGTTCTCTGTCTAGGCATGGAACAGTCAAGGCTGTTTGATTGTATATATGTGAAAGATTTTAGAGCAGTTTCCTATAAAAAACAGTGTGAGCACAGCACTATAAAGCTCTCCTACAAAGAAGCTAATCACAGGATGCAAGACACCCTAGCTGCAATTTAATTATGTCTATAGTATTGCACATTTCCATTTACATGTATACACAGGCTCAGGGATAGTGGTTTTGAGAATCAGAGCACAGTTTTAGGTAAATTACTTTAAAGTGAGTTCTTATACAATAAAGAAGCAAAAGGCAGACTATTAATATAATATTAATTTAAAGCCATTGTATGCTTCTTATGTTTACACAATTCCAAGTGCTTTCAATACAGTCTCCTTTAATCTGCAAAAGGACCCAGAAAGGTAGAAATCCCTATCCCCATTTTACAGATGAGGAAACTATGACTCACAGTGGTTAAACGCTTCATTCAAATTCACCTTGTGAATAAACTGCAAAGCCAGAATTCAAACATAGGTCTGTCTGACTCCAAACTTTATGTCTTAATATCTATACTCTACTATCTTCTCAGATCCACGAATGCTGGTCTCCTGGTCAGAGATAGAGATTTCTAGCAGGTCTTCATTCACCATAATTATTTGGTGTCAATAAAAGTTTTTAATCAGTTTTTTTTAATTCAATAAGTATTCATATAAAAATGGTCCATAGGATTACAAGACTCCTATCCACATTTTCTATGATTTAAATTTGGTTCAACAAAGATGAGAAATTTGTTTTGTGGGTTCCAGATATCTGAGTGAGCATAAACAAAAAGGAATAGAACATGAGACAGAGTTAGGTAGTTTTAACAAGAAAAGGCATAAGAATTGGGTGAAATAAATGCTTGCTACTTTGAACCAAGTAACTTGGATGCTAATTGAGATTAATATTTCTAGCTCAATATTAAATGTAGAAAAGCACTTGTCAGGAAGGGAATAAAAGAAATAGGTCAGAAATTTTGGCCACTGGGGTTTGTTCTATAAAAGTTAGATATTGGCTTTGTTGATTTTCTTGATTGTTTTCATGCTCTCAATTTCATTCATTTCTGCTCTAATCATCGTTATTTCTTTCCTTTTGTTTGCTTTGGGGTTAGTTTGCTGTTCTTTCTCTAGTTCCTCCAAGTGAACAGTTAATTGCTCGATTTTTACTCTTTTTTCTTTTTTGATATAAGCATTTAAGGCAATAAATTTCCCTCTTAGCACTGCCTTTCCTGCATTCCATTTATTTTGATACGTTGTGCTTTCATTTTCATTTGCCTCAAGATATTTTCTAAGCTAGTTTTGGAAACATTAACTTTTTAACTTCATAAAATTCTGTATTGTTTGATAATTTCACAATGAGCAACCAGTTTTTTTAAATATAAAATAAGAGAAAATTAGTAACAAAATTTCAGGACTCTAAAAATAGTATGATGAAAGAAATAAATCAGAGTCTGCATTTGCTTCTATTCTGGCAAATCCTGAGATACGTATCCATATGCCTTTTGCAATTTGGAATTTCTTCCCTTTCAAGTTATAGATTTACTAATAACTTAAAATTTGGAATTGTGGGAATGGTCCAATTTATCTGGAATTTTTTAAAAAGTGTAATGTATCACATTCTCATGACAAGGAAATGTATATGAGAAGTGCTCAAGGAGGAATGAGCCTGATGCTCAAAACAATTATTGATACCTGGAGAGAGCAAGAGTAGGGAAGGGAGAGAGATTTGTTGGATGTAATAATTACATAAAAGCAGAAAGTCTCTTAACTCCTAACTTGGTTTTATGATACTTGGATCCTTTTCCACAAAAACAGTGTAGTACAAACACTAATAATAAAAAATTCTATTGGATTAGCATGCATTAAATGCACCTATAAAATACTGTTAATGGGCTGTTTTTTAAATGAATAATTTGACTTTGGATGATATACTAGAACATTTTATTTCAGCTTTTACTTAAATGTAACAACGTTCAAATTTCTTGGTAACAATGGAAGTAGTAGTAGGATATAGTACAATGGGGACACTGTCCATTTGACAGTAGTGGTGACTCAGATGGTGATTTTTCTAATTTGGGAATTGAACCTCCTTGGATTTAAAAAGATCGGACAATTTGGTACTGTTCACATTTACATAAGAGGTGAAATTGGAGGGAACAATGACTTAAATACAGTAAATGGAAGTAAAACTGAAAAGATACAGAAGTAAAGTCTTAAGGAAGAGGGAGCTATATATGAACAGAAGCTAAAGAAATTAGTCTGCTATCCTCTGGTATAGGAGAAATCACAATGAAACAAGCAAAGCACAAAGTAAGGAGATTTAGTTATCTGAATATCCCTAGGGCTACCATTTATTTCCTCATTATATTACAGAGAAAATAATTATAGTTATTTCTTATAAGTGGCTGTGCCATAGATGAAGGAGAATGCACAAAGAGGTACGCTGGTACTGGGAGCCCTTGCCCAGGATATCAATATAAGGTCCACAGTTACCTTTGACCCATAAATTACTCAGTGGATCTATTCCATGCATAAATCTGTTATCAAAAACATTATTGAAATATGAGATTAAAGAAGCCCAGCTGGTTTTCCCACCCTGCATTTGTGGAATGCTTCTTACAATGCAGTTTTTAATTCATGAAACAGAATGTTCTCTTAGATATACAAACTTCTCCTTTATGTTATGATAAGCAACATGCTTAACTATCAAAACTTTTCAGAAAAAGAGAGCACACTGAGACATACACTCCGGGTAAAAGGAACAGCATTATTTCATCGATTTAAGTTCCTGTTAAATCGATGGATAGCTTTTAAAAAGGACAAACAGAAAGAAACATACTTCAAAGCCAATCAAACAATTCCTTAGTAATAATATATGACCATGTGACATCTGTGCAATAAGAAAGGTTGTGCTTAACTGAGCACCTTTGGGGGTCACAAGAAAGTAAAAATCTTCAGCAATCTTTAGGAGATCAGATACTTCTAAGATTCTAAAAGGCAAAAAAGAAAAACAAAATCAAAACTGGAAGTTACCAACTGGAGGCTGCAGTTTCTCCCTCTGTTAGGACCTGTTACAGTTCTGTCAACTTATTAAAGAATAATGACAACGTTAGATGCCCTGTTCAGGTGGAGATCTGAAGGGTTGCTAATTGGTTTAAATTATATTGTGGAGTGCAGAAGAAAAAGTGGAAACGTTCTTGAATTTCCTGTTTCTTGCTTTTCCTGTGGGGGAAGGGATACTTTCAGAGGAACAGACACTGACTTCAAGAGTGTGTGTGTGTGTGTGTGTGTGTGTGTGTGTGTTTGCCTGGGGGGTGGGGGTTTGGGGGACTGGAGCTGGTAGAAGGGGGAGAAACTCAAGTTCTCTTTATTTTGTGATTAGCAAAACAGGAGGAACTTTTGTTTGTTTTTTTATTTTGCTTGGAGATTTAGAATCTGGTCTCTAAGATTTCTATCTAGATCATTAGGAAATCATTCCCTTCAATTATATTAATTCAAACTTATACAAGATACCTTACGGGACCATGGCTTACTGAGTGGATACCATTATAAGGCTTAATTTAAAATGATCATTGGTACAATTTTTTGTATTAGAGGACAGCATGTTTGTATTGGAGAAAAGCACTGAGATTTGTGTTTGATGTTAACCGTGTATAATTGGAATTTCTGAGTAAGTAGTATTTGTAGGGTCTGTGACATAACTGAAGTTTTGTACAGCTTTAGCCTTTAGAAACTTTAGAAGGTAATGAAAACTTTAAAGATACAAAAGACCAAGAACATCCTAAGAAAAACACTTGGCATTTTATTTTTATATCAACAAATGCATATATTTACATTCACCATGTGCAAAGTGCTGTTGTAGATATTTGAATGGTTAGGGAGAGAAATAATGGTAGGTTGATAAGATCCTATCATCAAGGAACTTATGTTCTAATTAGAAAGCAAAAGGTAAAATTAAAATACAAAAGTCAAATAATCAAAATAGTAGGAAATATGAAAATAAGAATACATGATTCATTGTTATATTAGTATCTAGATATAGGTCAGTATACCTGATTGTGCTAACAGAAGTATATGAAGAAGTTTCAAAAAAACAACTGTTAGGCCTTTACCCCACACTTCCTGATCAGGGTGTGGGAGGATAGGGGTTTGTAAATTCAGAGAAGGGAAAGAGGTTGCAGGGACAGAGGTGGAACCTGGCAAAAAGGTGATACTGATGAAAACAGCTTGGCACAGCTAAATAGATCAGCATTTGAGAAACTCTGCTGTGGTCCAGGAATGTCACTGCTGGGCAAACAAACTTCTACCAGAACAGTATCAAATAGACAAAACGGGCTTGAGTTACGAAGGATTTCCAGCAGAAATGCCAAATTTTCCATTCTTATTAATACCTAGCACACCGAGGCTGAGAAGTATTGGCCTAAACCATAAGAAAGGGAGAGTCCTAGGGGAGTTGACAGGTTTCTAGAAAGGGGAATTTGCAATGGGGTTTAAAGGAAAGACCTCTCTTGCCAAACACAGAAGAAGAGGAAAGCTTGGCAAAGAAGTGGAACAGCATGCGTTCAGGAAAAGTAAAACGGGGTTTGAAGCACGATGCCCTACAGAGTTGTTTAGAAGAGAGGGCTCATGCTAGACTGCAGAGAGGATCAGATTTCCTACTTAGATTCCACTGTGTTTTTATTTTGGAAAAATGTGAATAATAAGTGTAGGATTTTACAAACCTCAATTCAACAAGCTCTATGTACTTTTGTTTCCTCAAGCTACACTCAACAAGATTAGTGTCCTCATATTTTTATTATAAGCTTCACATCGAGGATGTAGTCTTGGCAGTAAATTTTTGTTTCTTTTTCATATTTCTCTTTCAAAGAGGGTTCTAGGTGGTTTTGTTAACCGTATTTAACTCTTAACAGACAAAAGCCAGGACAACAATGATCTGGTGCTGATGACATAAAATATTTGTGCACAAGATGCCTTTATTCAGGATGCCAGAAAGAAAGAGTGAATTTCCAAGATGATTATCAGTGCTACTGAAGATTTAATGGTTGGGACTCATGCATCTTGAACCAAATACCAATACTATGGTTACCTGAGTGAGTGATTCCTGGTAAGATCAGGTTGACGCTCCTGTAGAATTTCAAAGATATTGGGTTGACGCAGAAATGCAACAATCTTGTCATTGTAAGCTAAAAAAGTCAATGAGAAAAGGCTGTTAAAAAAAACCTATTAGCTTTACTCATACAACTTTATTTGCTATATATAAACCCACATGCCTTTTTTTTTTGTACACTCTGTGGTGAGTATCACATTTCATTTTTTTCCATGTGAATTTCCTGTTATTGCAGCACTACTTTTTGAAAAGAAAAAAAATTTTTTTTGAGTGCATGGGCCAGGAATTGAACCCGGGTCTCCCACATGGCCAGTGAGAATTCTACCACCAAACTACCCATGTGCCTCCCCCATATGGCTTTTTAAAAATCTGTTACTTTGTTTCAAACCTCTCCAGCAGAATGGAAAACCATTTAATATGCAACAGAATGGAAAACCACTGATATACATAATTTTAAAATTTTGATTTATCATCTTAGATAATCTTTGATTCTCCATTATAAATAATGACAGTTCTATCCTATACCTACTCAACCTTCTATCCCTCTTCCTCTTCTACCTCCAAATTGTAGTTTTTCTATTAATTTCCCATGTTTGAACTTTATGAATTTTATGCCACTATATTCTGTGTTTTGTATATACTGTACATATAGTATTTCCAACAATTAAAAGCCTATTACCTATGTGATGATATGTGGTTGTATACATTGGATGGCTTGTGTGGTAAATGAATATATCTCAATAAAACTGAAAAAAAAATCTGCTATTCTGGTTACTATTTCATGGACTCAAAGTCACAGTCTGGAGTCACTACAGATGTTTAAATTCCAATCTGTTAGAACAACTTGTTATATGATTATTGGACTTGGATCTGTACACGTGGCTGACTTAAGCAGTCTATATAATCTCAACTGATGTCACATTTATTATCATATTATGAGTTGAGGTCATCAACAAGATTCTAGATATTGATCCTTCTAAGCTACTGCTTACCAAAATCAACCTCACAAGCAATGTCAAAAATGGAAGGTCATTTTTTCATTACATATCAACCATCCAGAGAGATAAAGTGTCAGAACCAGAGTTACCAAAATAGAATAGTTGCTAGCAACAGGCACCAACAAAATGCAGACCACAAAGCATCCCCAAACTCCATGTGGAAGTAAATTCCAGTAAGTCAAGAATTTAGCTCTTCACCAAATCAACTAACAGCTAAAACACAATCAGTATCTTCAACTATGTACAAAATACATTTTAAAAATATGTCTATGCCTGAATGAAACCTGGATAATGCTCACAGAAATTTAAATGTATTAATTAAACTTTAACAAAGGCTCTGCTGATACCACTTTTGTCAAGAAAACAATTTTTTAATCAATTATCTATTTTAATCTTACCATTTTGTAAACTCCAGTTGTTTTTAGGCCTAATTGCCCACATTCATTACTTTATTTACAATTTTGGACACCCTTGCTATCTTCTATTTGCTTCACAATCCATTAAGAACAGCCCATAACTGCTTGCTTCTTTTGTGAGGCAACTAAAGACACACATACCACTTAAATTCTGCCTGCAGCCTTAGATGTATACTAAGTACATGCTTGTGCAAATGATTAATTCATAATGATCACATGGCACAGGTGTCTCAAGAAATTATTTTTCATTAACTTCCAAAATCTAATGTAGCATCTCTACTCAGAAAAGGCCTGGTAATATAAAAAATCTATTCTATAGGAATGACAAGCCCTTTGAGACTCAGGACTCCAGGATTTTGTTATAAATTTCCTAAGGATAATGTGACAGTTTCTCATTACAAGGCAAAAAGCAACAGGCTGACAACTGGGAAGGTGTCCATATAGTATGCATGGCACACACTGCCATGAAAAGCAAACAGAGGCGCTTTGGGAAGGACTGACATACCCACTGGAACCATGTCCTGGTACTGTGGCCTACTGACTGTATTGAATGTACTGGATGGTCTGGGAAGAACTGGTGGTCCTGCATGTCGGGAATCTTCTCCCACCTGCAAATGCAAACATCGTTTATGTTCTTCACAAGAGCTAGAGTGTTTTATACCAGCACCCCAAACAGCTTGTCCAAATTACTTAGCCATGAGCAAGGCTAAGTACCAACCGATCAGAACAAATGCCACCTGCAGAGCAGGAATGGGCTTCCAACAGCCCCATTTTAGGGCTGAATTGAGGGCATGGGCTTCAGGCAGCTGCAACCTTGAAAGGGGCCAAGTGGCACAAAAGTAGTTGAAATATATTTAGCTATAGCAGCTAAATAGCAGACCTGTTCATCAGGTATAACTTCTGCTTTGACAGAACCCAATCAAAGGGAAGAACTGGGTGGTACCAAAGGTACTGGGGTATTGCCCAGTGTTCCTTCTTTGTGGCCAAAGTAGGCCAGTGAATTCCCTGCCTCAGCAGAGGAAGAGCAGCATTCTTCATGTGGTTTTCTTCGTTAGTGTATCATCTCCTGAGAGCAATTTTATATGCCTATTAGAGCACCCAGTACAACAGCTCTGTCTGGTTTGAACCTCCCACACCAGCGAGTAAATAGTAGCAGGTGGAGGAGCTAAATAGAGTTGCCATCACCTGATTTATTGTACCTACTACAAATTTAGGAATTCATACATACAAATAAATACCCCAAAATTCCCATTAATATTCTTACCAGAAAACTCTAACATGGCCTTAGCTTCTGTTTTAGCTTCTCCCAACTCCCATATTATAGAAGTCTCTTAAGACAATAATAGTAGAATAGTGGTAAAACAGAGTAAGAAAAAAAGGCCAAATAACATATCGGATTTATAGTTGGTACTTAAAAAATAGAGCATCCATGCCCAGCCATTGAAACCTTCACAACCAGTTTATCGTATTGTGTCAGTTAGGTGCTTGGTGAGACCTTTTCTAAAGGCCCTAAAACTGGAAATATCTTCCTCACCCTCCACTGCTTGCTTATCTTTCAAGAATGCTCTTGCAGCTTAGTTCAAAAAGCACTTCCATGGTGAAACCTTCCCTTCCCTTCAAGCTGAAGTTAAATGCGGCCTTCTCTGAGCAACCACAGCTCTTGGAGTTTATTTATATAGCAGTCACCATTATTAATGGTTTATAAGGCACTTTTCACTCATATTCTTATTCACTTATATTTTGGCTCATTTCACATTTTCTCTCCTTGTTAGAGGGCAAGAAACACACACTATTTATTTGTATCCCTCTCAATGCCAGCACTATATTTCTATATAAATGTTTGGAAACTATTAATTTCTTGGGTGGGAGAGATATCAATGTTTGTACTAGCTGGAATATTTGCTGAATGAGAACAAGAAGAAGTCTGGAAAGATTCATGGACAGAACTAGAAGTTTTTTTGCCCTGCTTCTCTCGGATGCTGGGCTTTGAGCTTTGACGTCAGCCTCTATCTGGTGACATACTCCACATTGGATGTCAGTCAGAGGACTTATTTCAATACACAACCAAAGGCCTTTTCCCTGAGAAACCATTTCTTCAAATCACATTGCCAGGCTGTGGGCAACCTACCTGGTAAGGGTGCATAGCACTGCAGGATGTGCACACTTCCCACAGCTGTGTCAGAAAGTGCTCTCCCCTCAAAGGATTATTAACCACGAGATAGGTGAATGCAGAGTCTTTCTGGGGCTATCACACTTCCACGGATCAGATTCTATTAATGTGAAAAGAAATCTTCCCTTCAATTGTATATGTCTATCTTAGGTTCCCTCTCCCACAAAAGCCACTTTAAGACCATGAAAATAATTCAAGTCTTGAGGTAGAGGGGTTGAAAGAAAATGTAAGTATGGTTATTAATTTTATGTGTGTTTTCCCAGGAAAACAGTCTTGGGCAGACTTAACAGTCAGCTTCATGTTGTGAAGTTAAGATAAGGTGGGTGGCTAAAGGGCACTGCACTGGCCATGTGATAAAGTCAGGCAGGGCTCTAATTATGCTCCATATCACGCAAAAGGTCCAAAGGTTAGAGATCTGTTCTGCTTTGAAGATGAATGCTGCTATAGCCATCCACTTCACCACCAATAGTTTACAGGACAGCAAGGTAAAGATTTATTAGCTACTCATAAAACATAAATATTTTTGTGCATACTTCATTCTGCAATAGATTTATATAGCATTTTTATATGAGCTTCTCATGTATACTCTTCTATGTCTGCATTTACAACCAGCAAACACACACGATATATTAGAGCCAAGTCTGTAAATAATGAGAGGGAATTTCAAGAGTTAAATTTTGATGAATCAAATCCAGTTATTTATTGCATTCATAATTTTTTTCTAACAGAGGTTAAAAAAATATTTGACCTACACTAGAACACTGAATATATGATATGCCATAGATGTTGAAAAGGCATGCAAGAAAAGAATCTTAATTCTATTTGATAAAGGAAGTTCTAGAAACAATGTACATCAAGTGATGTACATTAACCCATATTAAGGAGGAAAATCTTGATCTAAAACATTCCTTTAATTTATTTAAGCTGCAAAGGGAAAAAGTACAACAGGAAGAAAATTTTCTCTTTTTTGGGGGTTAGGATATTAGAGCGCCCTCATGTGTTTACTATGGGTCACTGCAAACTGCCTAAGTGGGGTAGGGTAGTTTTTAGTAGTTCTTAATTCAGCTAATTTTCTCTGGGCACTTTCATAAATCAATTCTCTCTGATACATCCTAATTTGAAGTAATACTCACGAGATTTAAACAAGCCCAAAGCCTTGGCTGAAGATTTTAACCTAACCCAGCAAGCAAACCTTCTCTAGATTCAATCTAATTTTAGCTTACTTAAAGTTATATTCATTTCATCCTATGCAGCTGTCCTTGGGCATGCAAAAGGGTTTGGGGCTGGTCATTATTCTCTCTCCAAGAGTTTATCACATTATGATTTCTTTCTCACCTTCCTCTAAATTAAAAACAAAACAAAAACTTAATTTCTTCGATTTTTCCTTATATGTCCTACGTTAAAAAAGTTTTGTAATTTAGGGTCTATATATTTTCAGAGAAACCCTGCCAACATTCCAAAGCTTTTCAGCCTCCAAATGATAAACTCTAAATCAAACCAGAGAGAAGTGAAACAAAAAATAATAAAACGTCAACCCAGTTGTATTTCACAATAAAAAAATAAAAAGTTAAAAAAATATTAACCCCATCGCAGAAACCACCACATCCCAACAGCATCTGTCCACGACAGGCCAGTCCCACAGACCCGGCGCTCACCTCCCCTGCGCTGTGGCTGCGCTGCCTGGTCAAGTGCTGCCGGTGAACCAGTGCGCTCGTGGGCCGACTGCTCTGAAGAGGGAGCCGAGGATCGATGAACGTGGTGGTCCGGGAATTGTGGTCGACAAAAAACGCCTAGGAAACAATCCCCCCAATCAAGAGTTAACACATACCACATTTATGTCATAGCTGACCTAAAACATCCTTCGTTTAAGAAAAGACCCACTTTTGAGTGATGATCTATTTTCTCAAAATTTTAAATCTTTGGGGCATTTCTCCTTACCCTCTAAGGACAGTGCAGGAAGCCCCGCTTAGGCTGGATTCACAATGAAGAGAGCAGGAAGGAACATGACCCTAGTTACTTAGGGACACTCTAAAAGATAGCCAAGCCACATGATGGACATTTGGGCTTCTCCTAACTATAGGTTTAAATTCCTCCTGCTCTCCATGGTGTTTCCAAGTTCTGGTTACCTGAAACTTTGAGCATCACTGACCTCTCCTTTATTTCTTCTATGCAGTAAGTCACCAAGTCCTCCCCATTTTCCCACTCTCGTGTCCCCACCCAACCTGACTATCATCCCATTATTTCAGTGTTTGATCTCACACATATAAATACTAGCAGCTTCCCAGTTGTTACACATCTCTAGCACTGTAATTCTTTTTTCCCCCCATTATTTATTTTTATTCCATATGTTCTACTCGTCTGTTGACAAGGTAGATAAAAGGAGCATCAGACACAAGGTTTTCAAAATCACACAGTCACATTTTGAAAGCTGTATCATTATTCAATCATCCTCAAGAAACATGGCTACTAGATCACAGCTCTACATTTTCAGGCAGTTTCCTCCAGCCTCTCCATTACATCTTGAATAACAAGGTGATATCTATTCAGTGCATAAGAATAACCTCCAGGATAAACTCTCAACTCTGTTTGGAATCTCTCAGCCATTGACACTTTGTCTCATTTTACTCTTCCCCCTTTTGGTCCAGAAGGTTTTCTCAATCCCTTGATGCTGAGTCTCAGCTCATTCTAGGGTTTTTCTCAATCCCTTGATGCTGAGTCTCAGCTCATTCTAGGATTTCTGTCCCACGTTGCCAGGAAGGTCCACACCCCAGGGAGTCATGGCCCACATAGACAGGGGGAGGGTGGTGAGTTTGTTTGTTGTGTTGGCTGGAGAGAGAGGCCACATCTCAGCAACAAAAGAGGTTTTCTTGGGGGTGACTCTTAGGACTAAATTTTAAGTAGACTTGACCTATCCTTTGTGGGGTTAAGTTTCATATGAACAAAACCCAAGACTCGGGGCTCAGCCTATAGCTTTGGTTGTCCACCCTGCTAGCACTGTTATTCTTAACCTGGCACCTCACTGTAAGAAAATTCTTTCTAAATGCTCTTCTTGTTTCCCCACCCCAAGCCAAAGGCTCTAATGAATACCCAATATGAGAAAAAATATCTCAACCCTTGTTCAGTTGTTCAAGATTCTTTCAAAACTCCTTCCTAGCTGCCTCTCCAGTTTAGCCATCTTCTACACACCTTCACAAACTCTGTCACATACTGACTGTGACTTTGGTCACATCACTTAAGTTCTCTGAGCTGTAGATTATAAAGACATGTCTCCCTTTTTTTAAACCAACCATCTCCTCCATGTGCTTTGGGAGGGTAGAAACTGCATGTATCTTGTTTACTGTAGAATTCCTGGTGACATGAAATCATGACTGAGCCAAACCATTTACCCTAGTGTAGCAGTGAGGATCAAATAATAAAAAGTTATTTGTTTTGTTATTTTTCTTTGTTAGTGTTTTTTTATCATTTAATTCTAAAGCTCTGCACAAGTGCTTTTTATCATTAGAAACAAAATGGCATAAGTTGTAAAAGTTATATTCACTCAATATTTAAACTCATTTTCTCAAGGGCAATTAGAAAATGTATGTTTCCCATGATCAGATATGTTAATTAGGTCATGAAAGATAAAGGATAAGAAAGCCAGGAGACTATTACCCATAAAATGTGTCAGGGCATATGCTACAGGCCAAATAATCTAAGCAAAAAAAAAGCCAAAGCAGCTCAGTGAATAAGGTACTTTAAAGATTAGGAATGAATGCATCTACACAAATCCCAGGAGCCGGTGGTATGTTTATACATATTAAAAAGTCAACATCTCATTATGGAATACACATAATAGGAAATATGTGTACATCTGCATGTAAAAAATCAGCATGTGGGCAAAATAATTTAGTGGCAGTTCTCAAATAAGGGAAAAAAATGACTTCTCTGTAGCAATGGATGCACTAAAAAACAAAGCAAAAAAAAAAAATGGACAGAACAAGAATCCTTCTCTTTCCCCTCTATACAGGGTTCAAAGACTAAATTAGAAGGAGGTCCTATGTGAGATGGTGTTGTCAGTCTCATATCCTTAGTTTAGTCTAATTCCTCTTCCCTAACTAACCTAATCCTTCTTCCCTAGTTTAACCAATCTCTCTTCCCTAACCTATCAGGTGAAGTATCTTTCTTCTCAAATCTTGTAAAAAGTACACCAAGGATAAATGCTATCACATAGGTTCTTATCTGATTTGGGCTTATACTACACTTGCAAATTATTTCTGCCACTATTCAAAATATCACACGATAGGAGTTAAATTATATTTATGAATGGACATGGTTGATAACTATTTTAAAATAAATAACAGGCATCAATTTCTTATCCCCTTATGTAAATTAAAATTAACAAGCTTTTATTATTAAAACAATAAAGTAAGCCATGTTTGAGGGAAAAATACTAAGAGTACTAAAATAGAATTGCATATTTACTTAAGTTCTTAGGAACATTTTGAAGGGAAGGGTAGACATTTAGAGAAAACAATGATACATTTGTAATTATAAGCACAAACGACTGTGTGCATCTAGGTCAATTGTGATTTACATATGGTGTCATAGTATATTTGACGTTAAGACGCTTGTTTAAAATCCATTCTCTAAAGAATTATACTGTGAACTCCTTCAGGGTAGGAACTCTTTCTTATTCACTCAGTTATCTTCCATAGAGTTTAGGGCAGTGCCTGGCAGAAAGAGGGTGCTTGGAAAAAAATGAATTGCAGTCTCCTGATCAAAATATAAGACAACTCACAATTAACTAACCAAGTATTTAAAATGTCATTCCTTTATGTAATTTAACATAGGTACAGAAATACTTTAAGATTTGAAAAATTAAATGACAGGTGTGTGTGTGTTTTGAGTAAAAACAGTGGGGAGCTAAAGACCATAAAAGAGCAAATAGGATAGAAGGTTTAAAATATCCCATTGTAGATATGGATAAACTACTAAGGTAAAACCTGAGAAATAGGAGACAGAGAAAGGTTATGATTAAATGTTTGGGATCTGAAACAAAGAAAAGTGTGATTCTGTGCTCCAGCAATGAAATCTTTAACAAACCATTTAACCTTCTAAAGTTCTTTTTCTTTTCTGTTAAATGGGGATAATAACATCTACATGAAAGGAAGGGTAAATGAGATGGTGCACATGGATATTTTTTAATACAGTGCCTGTGATTCTTCAAATGTGAGTTAATATTGTTATTACTAATAGTAACAGTTTTTATCCTAAGGCATTTGTAAAGTATTACAAAGTTTCCTACTACAGTCAATATACAAGGCTCAAAATAAAAAGGGAGAACCAGCTCCTTGTAGGACTTTGTGGCCAAGATTGAGCTCTGGCCAATGAGGTGCAAACAGAATGTCACATGGGACTTCCGGGAAGTCTCTTATGGGGACAAGGTGCCCTCTCCTTCTGTCCTTCATCCATCTGCCCCCTGAGACAAGACAAGGATGTAATAGCTGGAGCTCCAGCAGCTGGACTCAATCATGAAGATGCTTACAACACAAAGCTGTGAGGAGCTAGGGCACCTGCAACTTGATGAGCCCCCTTTAAATCCTGCATTATTTACCTGTGAACCTCTTTACGCGAGAGAAAAAAGTTGTGTGTTAAAATTTGTATGGGCCTTCCACCAAAATATAGTCAAATCGAATCCTAACAGATGTACTGAAGTCTTGGCACTGCAGCGGTAAACACAGTCTCTAAGATTAAAAGCACAGAAGAATACATAATCCAGCAACCACCTTTAGAGATAAGACTCTTCATTATTTTATAAATAATGATACATTATTATTGTTCAAATTTTAATATTACTGTATGCCAATTCTTCCTTTAAGTGGCATGTTCAGTTGGAAACCTGCAAACCTGGGATTTGAACCCACCTTTCCATCTGACTCCAAACCCCAATGACCAATACCATCTTCCCCCTCCCTCCTTTTCACAGATGTCTCTTTCCCCTCCCCCACTCTCTTCCTGCTCTTCTCTTTGTTTTTCATATTCTTTCCAATCCCCTTACACCTCAGATGTATTTGATTTCATAAAAGCATTTAAGTTTTTATTGAATTAGGTTACAATGACAGAAACGCACAGAGCCTGGTCTCACCCCTGTTTCAATGCTGAGAAGCTGTGGTTGATTCCAGACTGCATTCTGTTTGCGTTCTGAACCGTTCTCATGGCTAACCTGTTAGAAGCATGGCTGTGGGTGGGAAATAGATGCTATTCCTATCCCACAAGTGGTTCAGTTTCAGAGTCAAATGGAATGTGTATATTGTTTACACACGCTTTTCAAGTCCGCCAAGTACTTGGAGAGAAAGGCCTCAATTAGGAACTCTGATACCACATACTCCGGACACTCACAGAATGTGGCACTAAGAAGTAAATCCCTCAGCTTGCATTTGGCTCTGCTCTGGGCCCATTGTGAGGATGAGTTTCCTTAGTGCTTCGCTTTATCTATGTAAAGGGGATTGGTCAGGTCACAGCTGAGGTGTGGAAAACGCATCCTACTTTAAAATGAAGATGAAAACATAGAAAAATCACTGTGCAAATCTTAGGCCTGCCATTTCTATTTGTGACACACACACCAATTATGTCAAGAAACTGGACCACTTTCCCATAGGAAATCCAATCTAGTTCAAGTCAAGCAATGAAGTTAGTTAACCTAGCTTTTTTTTTTTTTAATTTGGGTCATGGTCACTCTTTACGTCTCAATTCTCAGACAGTCTGCAATTATTTGGGAAAGCATCTAACATATATTTTTAAATACTACCTGGATAGGCAGTATATTGAGAATTCAGGCTACATGAAAAGAAAATTGTATTTTAAAAATGTCTTTTTCAGATTAGCAGCTAGTAAAGCAAATTTTGAACAACACAAATTCCCTACTGTTAAGTTTCATTAAAGAAATCCATTCAAGCTTTACAGCTCTGGACTAATTGAGGCCAACAACATAGTCAAAAACTGAAAGGAATGCAAATATACAAACTCAAATCTCAGTTTAAAAACTTCTACCCTTTCACTGCTTCAAGGCATAGTCAAAGTCAGGAAATATGTTCTGGTTGGAGCCAAGTGGTATTTTAGTGAAGCCAAACAAAATATCTTTCTTTCTTTACGCAAGTCTTTCTTTTTTAAAGCTTCTATTATTTTAAGAAAAGGAAAAAACCATCAGTATTTGTGAAGAAATACCAACCTCAGGCTCAACAAATCTAAGTTACAGAAGTTTGAAATTGTTTCCAGTTAACATTTTGCCAAACCAGGAATCCATAATAAAAGAACATGTAAACAACGTAAAACAAAAAGTGCTTGTAACTAAACAGAAATAAAAAACATCAGATCTTTCTTTCATCAAAGCGCTATGGAAATAATGAAAGAACAATAACTTATAAGTTAGAAGCACTGCATTATGTATCTATTCTAAATTCTGATTTCTTCAGCCTATGAAATCTCAAAAATGCTCAAAAAATTCATTGTAATCTACTTAAATTTTTATAAAGAGCATATTTATTGACACATTCTTTCCCTTCCAAAATATAAATCTGTTTTCAATTCCTGGTCCCATTTCTAGTATTTCCTCATTTAAAAGGAATAAACATGCTATTATTTTCTCCATGTTACATCCCAGACAGAACTTTGTCACCAATAGCAGAGATGAAGAGGGTTGAATGATATAGTTTATTGTAAGTAAAAAACAGACATCCCAATGTTTCTTCTACCTCTTGATTCACTTGAAATAGATAGTGGCCCCCAATATTTTCCAATATTTGTACTCAGTCACAAAAAAGGTTAAAGAAAGTTATTTTGTTGAAATTTCTATGGTCACAGCTCCAAAGTTGCTAGAAAAGAAAAGAGGGATGCATCATACTTGCGCTAGTGCTGGAACCAACTGATTAGCGGATGCAGAAAGGTACAACATCCCCAATGCTTTGAATATAAAATGCTAACAAAAGGAGTGATATCTTGTGCATTGCGAGTGGTGATATTTAGGCATTAGAAATCTAAGGGAGGAACTGGTGATAAGCAGAGCTGGCTTGTACCACCTTGAGAGCTGGTTGTGAAACCTTCTGTAAGTATGTGAACTGGTTGATGTGATGGTAGCAGCTTGAAATTAGCCATTGGCCATGGTGAGAAAATTTACACCATGGAAATTGGTAAATACTACAAAACTAGCCCTGCTGTCTACCTCTCTTGGAGAGCACATCACTGTGGAAGGCAGAGTGAGCTTATCGGCATCAGCACTATTTAGGTTAGAGTAGAAGGGCGTTACCATGGAATTAAAGAATAGAATAGTAATATTTGCAAAGGCAATCCATGAGGACAACTGTTAAAAAAGAAAAGGTAAGGACCATCTCCATACTTGGACAATTCCTTCAAGATTCCATGAGTCTAGCACTTTACTCAGAAATATACCCACAAAAACTAATCTCTGCTCCACTCTCTCATTCAAAAAGGTGCAATGTCCCAAAACGATACTTTACCTATGCCTTCTGAATGTATTTATGTGGATTCATTTTTGATCTAACATCTTTTTACCCCTTAAAAAATAAGCAAGTGATCCTCTAAAAATTCTGTGCTATTCATAAATTTAAAGTTTAATCACATATCCACCTGGGTTGATGTGTAGCTTGAGGTGATTAAACAGGTAACCACTACAAACAGGTATTAATGGTTTCAGAGTAATTAAAGAGATGTATCATGTAAGTAACAAAGGTGGTAGTCAAATTGGCAAATAAAATATTTTTCAAAGTGTAGAACTTAGTCTACGAGGGGATTTTAGAATTTCCTTGAGACCTCCAAATATTAAGTTACATTTTACCTATTGAGATGAATCAAACAACCCAGTGGCTATTGGATTCACGTGGAATTGAAACCAGTATCTGGGACATCACTGTGGCAACTTCCACAGTCAGTCTAGCCTATAGGGTCTGGCAAAATGAGAATCCTTTAGAAGACCCAGCCGTGGTAACTTATTGTACTAACATTTGTCCCATTCTAGAATCTATCCTTAAAACTTAAACTGCTACTTGCTGTGTTCATTAAAGTTGGGTATCTGCACCATTCTGACACCCAAACCCTAATCTGACACCCAAAGTCACTAACCCCAAGAGTTACAAAGCATGAATATAGAAATGGTTGTCAATCTAGCTTTGAGATATTACATTATTTGATTTTTGCAGGGAAAAGTATGAGAAACCATAGAAAGAAAATATTTAAAAGAAGGAGATGGCTACCATTTTACTTTCCATTAAAAAAAATGAAGTTTTATGCTATATTATTTATATAGTTCAAAACTTCTTAGTATTTCCATTTGGGCCCAAGTAGAATGAACTGGGAAAAACATTTGAGGTTTACACTATTTGAAAGTACAAATAAAAGATTTAGGGGAAAAAAATATTCCTTATTTAACTTCTGAGAGTGGAGTAAAAAAAAACACATCTTCCTCTTCTAAAAATTAAATAGACTGTTAAGCCCATTATGCGTACTTGAGAAATAACAAACCCCATAGTATTTTAAAACTATGCTGTTTCACATCACTCCGTTATTCTTGCCCTTCTGCAAAATAGCCTCTACTGACTCTACTCCATTGATGGGGTCTCTTGAAATTTATCAGTTACTTCTTCGCAGGAACCAAACATACCCATCTGGTGCCTTCCTGTCTCTATACCTTTATTTTGGGTGTTTCTCATCCCTAACCCCTCCACAGTCCCTACTTAGCAAAATCCTACTCATCGTTGTAAGGTCAGCTCAAATACTACCTTTGCTATGAAATATTTCCAGGGGTCCCAAGTCAGAAATAAGTTATTCTGCACTGAGCATTTCCAGTCCTTATACCAGTGCAATGGTGTATGTTCTTTCATAATCCAAACAGGAGGCATCAGTGGTAAAACAGCAGTGTCTGGGGTTGGCGACTTTAGCAACTGTACACAGGAAGAGCTCAACTCCATGTAAATGTGTGGATTTGACTTCAGTTTCATATCTAAGGAAAAAGCTACTTATCTTACCAACGATGTTTTTAAAACCCGAACTTTCCTGACCAGGGCTGGTTGAGAATGCATCCACCAGAGCAGTAAGAGGACAAATCTACTGGAGAGACCACAATAATTGTTTCTCATGGTAGAGAAACAGGGAACACTGGGTTGTCATCCAGGTTTAAGGCAGGAACAAACATTCCAGAGTGAAATACACTGCAGTGGTCAAGAACAACACAGAACACCCCCAAACAGACATATCTGTGAAAACCACCACGGTTAAGGGAGATCAGCAGTTCCTTAAGAGGAGGAATGAGACACTGATATTAATTCTAAATTATGTCCTTTATAAACCATTGTGCATTTCCCAGTAGAGTAGGATTCAGCCAATAGCAACAAACCTTTATCATTTTCATAAAATATCAAATTAATGAAACATTTTAGTTATTGTTCCATATAGTTTCCTCCTTCACTTAACTATTCAAACCAAGATTTTGGTGAGCAGGAGAAGCAAGTGAGAAGCACTCATCCCACTCTCCTGATTTAGTTTGCTATATGTTCAACTTTATTTTGTATATATTTGTTCATTCCATATCCTTGCTGTCTCCAAGTCAAATTAAAAACCCTTAGAGGCTGGTAATTGTATAGCTTTTATCTTCTAAACACCATAAGTTAAATAATAAATCAATCACTGAATTATAATAATTATAATCCTAATTATTATTGCTTTTTTTCATTTTTAATCCTACTGTTATCTAATTTGATGCTAACTATAACCCTTGAAGCTGGAGAAGACAGATCACTAGCCCTCACCTTAGAGAAAACTGAGGTTCATGGAGGTCAAATCAGATAGTTAGTAATGGTTCCAGGAATCCTTACTCCCAACGCTGCACAATTTTCTCAAATCCATCAAATTAATGATGGCACACACACACACACACACACACACACAGTATTAGATCACTCCAAGGTTAAATAATATTTGGTTTTCCTTATTAAAGCTCATTTTCATCTTCCAGATATATTACTATCCCCAGGAGCACACACTAATGACCAAAGCCAGCCAACAACCAGAAGTACTTTAAATAAGTCACATTTTAATAAACTGATGCATATCTCTTATGTAGTCATTTATCTTGCATAAATATAAAATGCTTATTTCAACTCTGTTACCCAGATCCCCAGATATCCTTGATTTTTTACACTCTTGAGATATGCAAAAGTTCACAAATTATTACAACACGAAGTAAGCAGAAACTTTTGTTTTACGTTGACCTGCCTTCTTTGCTTATTGCGTCACTTCAAAATGAAGTCAAAATGTGTCCTGTACATTAGGTGAAAATCCTAAGCTTAGATGGACTAAAGAGACACAGATGTTGATCACAGTTCTGGATAAATTAAACTTGGCTTAATTGACAGTCTCAACATTACAAATTTAAAATAATTAAAGAAACCAAGTAAAGGAATGAAAAACTGGCTAAAAGATGCTGTGGAATTTTTGAACATGTGATCTTACCACACGACTCTGCAGGAAAGCAAAGCATTACAATTTGATGTCAAATCTATTTGGGAACCATATTGTCTAGTCTTTATCTTTGAAAAATCAAAGACCTAGAGAATCTAGAAGCCAAGAACAGAATCTTGGCCTTTCTCTATTCTAGCTTATTCATTTAAAAAAGTTTTTGCTTTATTAAATTCTGGGTTTACAGAACAATGATGTATAAGATACAGGTTTCCCACATACCACCACCCACCACCAACATCTTGCATTGGTGTCGACATTAGTTATAAATGATGATAGCACATTTTTATAATTGTAAAATTATAATTTAATTAAAGTCCATGGTTTAACTTAGGGTTCACTGTTTGTTTAGTGTAGTTCCATGGTTCTAAAAACATTTTTGTTCTGTTGCTGTAAATGCAATCTATCATTTCCTCTTTTAATGACATTCAGATATATATTTCAGTGCTGTTAGTTGCGTTCACAATGTGGTGCTTCCATTGCCACCATCTAGTACCAAAACACTACCTACTCATTTTTAACAGCTTTATTGAGATGTAATTCAGATACCATACAATTCACCTATTTAAATTCAGAATTCACTGTTCTATTTTAAAGTTTATCCACAGGGTTATGCAACTGTCACTACAATCACATTTTAGAATACTTTTGTTCCCTAAAAAAGAAGCCCCATACCCATCCGCAATTTCCCATTCCACTCTCCAGCCCTGGGCAACCACCAATCTACTTTCTGTCTCTATAGATTTGCCTATTTTGGACATTTCATATAAATGAAATCATACAGTATATAGTCTTTTGTGACTAGTTTTCTTTAACTAGGCAAATGTTTTCAAGGTTCACCCATATTGTAGCATATATAGTACTTCATTTCTTTGTTATTGTCAGATAATATCTATTGTAATGTCAGATAATATCCCCTTGTGTGTATATTCCACATTTTATTTATCCATTCATTAGCTGATGGATATTTGGGTGGTGTTCACCTCTTGGCTATGCTGCTATGAACATTCATGGGTAAGATTTTATGTGGACATATGTTTTCACTTCCACCTAGGAGTGGAATTGCTGGGTCATATGGAAAGACTTCGTTTAATATTTTGAGTAACTGACATGCTATTTCCAAAGTGACTGCAAAGTTTTACGTTTCCACCAGCAACGTAGAAAGGTTCTAATTTCTCCGCATTTCTCCAACATCTAATTTCAACACTTGTTGTTGTCTGTCCTTTTTTATTCACACCTAGTGGTTGTGAAATGGTAACCTGTGATTTTGATTTGCATTTCTCTAATGACTAATGATATTCAAAGGGGAAAGAACAGTTTTTTCAACAAATGGTGCTGGGACATCTGGATAACCACATGCAAAAAGGACTAGGCCCAGAATTCATAAAGAACCCTTACAATTTAATAATATAAAAACCAAAAAACCCAATTAAAAACTGGCAAAGATTTGAATATACATTTCTCCAAATAAGATATATAAATGGCCAATAAACACATGAAAAGATGATCAACCTATTCATTTGAACCTATAAAGAAACTCAGACCCAGGGGATTTAACTATCTTCCAAGATGGTCAGGTATTAACTGGCCCAGTGAGCTCTAGACCAACCTTGCATAGGAAAACAACTACAGGTTTTGGATACAGAAAGACCAGGATTTTAGAGTTTACTTGTACACAATGAACTTGAATTCTTAAAGCCTATTTCACAAGATTGCTATAAAAATTAAATGAGCCAATATTATATGTCCTTAGCATAGAATTTGGCATCTCATAAGCCTTCAATAACTGTAAACTTCATTCCCTCCCATTACGTAGTCTGCCCTTAGCAAAAGGTCCATAGGGAATTTAAGCCTGGAACCATGAAGATGTTTCTAATGGTGTGTTCTCAGCTAGAAAACCAACCATCTAGTCGAGATCTACATGTATGACTCAGCTTAAAGGATACGAGTAATCTTAGCATCCAGCCTGGAATTTTTTCCTTGTGACGATAGAGACCCATTAAGGATCTTTCATTTGCAAAGACAATCTCTTCTAGTAGAACACAGTACTTAGGAGTCATATTCCCAGGGTTTGAAGCCCAATTTCCCCACTTGCTTGCTGACACATATTTTAAACATCTCTGAATTTCAGTAAATGTGGGTAATAGTAATAATCCTCACCTCGTAAATTGACATGTGGTATAAATAAAATAATTCATGGAAAAAGCACTTAGTACTGAGTCTGGCACATGGGCTGATATTCTGTTCTTACTCTTTAATTAAAGGTTAATTTTTAAAGGAATATTTTACTTTTCTTCTTTTATGTGATTTAAGCACACTTCCCTCCCACCAGCCCCAAACGAAGTATACCAGATCTAGAATACTGTGAAATATCACCCAATTTTAAATCTTGCTCTGAAGTAATTACAATAAAAAAAAATTACGTTTCGGAATTGAGGATGGATAAAGTGTAATGCATACATAATCATTGCCGTGTTCAAACATGCAATACAAAAAATCCAAGATAGCATTTCCATTAACAGAGGTCGAATGGTGCAAATCTAGAAGCTACACGTAGTGGGAGCACAGGAGGAGGAGGAACAGGGAGTGGGGAGGGAACCTGGAAGATTTTTCTTCATTTATACAAAGGAGAGGTTAGGAATAACCAGGAAACTATAGGTGACAAGTTTCATTCATCAAACTTGTCTTGAGACCCTTCAATGTGAAAAGCACTGGAGTAAGGAGGGGATAATTCAAAGAGAAATAAAAGAACTCTCAAAAGGGGATCATTTGCTTCGGAAGATAAGACAATTTAATGACTCCACTATGAGATGGATGGGAATAAATGTAATATGACAATACAAGCAAATTATGTGGGAATTCAATAAAGGGAGTGGTCATATGCCTAGGGAGTTAAGACTAATTCACCCAACAGGCTACCCTTAGATGATGCATTTGAGAGCGCCCACACCCTTGACTTGGAAGGAGTCACTACCATAAGTCCCCACAGCATCCTCCAAAGCCCTTACTACACTTCACTAGTCCGGCTGGGAGACACCCATTCATCCTGCTTGCTGTGGAGAGGAAGGAGAAGAGCTTAGCCTCGGGAGCCAGACTGTCTGGGATCAAACGCAATTCTACCACTTACTAGTTGTTGAGACATTGGTCAATTCACATAACCATGCTATGCCTCAGTTTCTCCATCTATAAATATGGTTAAAATAGCATCTATCTACAATGTTACTGTGAGCATCAGATGAACTTATCTAAGTGCTAACAACAGTGACTGACACAAAGTCAAGGCTATATCCTCTATAATGTTACATTGTGTCAGTTTTTATCATTGTTAGCACAGAGGTGTGCACACAGTAGACATTCAAAAATGTGGTGGTAGACAAAATGAATGAAAGGGCTCAAAGAAGATATACTTGAGAAGGTAAGATAGATTAAAGGTCACAAGTCTGAAGAGCAAAGCTTGAGAATTTTCCTGCTCAGAAAAATTTCCTTTCATTTGAATGAGTATTTGGACATTCTCTTCCATGTCAATTCTAGAAATTAATCATCACTTTTGGAATATTAACTTGTAGCATTTAATAGCTTTTAATGACATATGAAGTGGGAAACATTACTTCCTTTAAAAGTTCTGGAGGCAAAGTAACTCATTAAAAACAACAACAACATAAGAGGCTAAAACTTCAGGGCTGGAAGAAAACCCATTAACTAACCAAAAGATGAGTGCTAGGACGTCCGTAGAGTGGCCAAAAGAAGCACAGCCAGATACAGACATTATGAGCCTTTTTCAAATGTTCTGTTATTTAGTTCACTAGAAGCCAGTCACTTGAAAAGGAAGAACCTGAGGGAATCACAGGGAGATACACCTGTGCTTTTATTACAGTGTGGCTTAGCTACAAATCTTATTAAAGTCTTAATGCAAGCAGGAGAGAGATCAAGCTAAAGAGTAAAGCTTTCAGGCCTGTCTGATAATCCTTCTTGTGCAAAGGCAGGAGGGCCTTGTAAGTCTTTAATGCCAAACAGAATTTTAACAGAAAGCCAGGAACAGATTGCGGGTCCGGCTATTTACCAGTCCACACTCCGAGTTCTTTAACTTAGTCAAAAACTCTCAGGGAAAAAGACTTTTTGGATGGTCAAATTATCCACATAGTCAAGAAAATGTTTACCTCTGTTTAAACATCAAAACTTTTATGAAAGCTATGAGAGAGAACTTTTCATAAGAATACAACTCTTTTGAAATAGTATCCTAAATGCAACTTCGAGGCTATTAATATGAACCTCTCTCCTGAAGCATGTTGAGTTGAGCAAAGGCAAGTTATGATTAGTTGGCAGGGAAAGACTGAGCATCTCCCCCATCCGCTGCCCTCCCGTCCCCCACCCCCGACTATAAGCTCCTGATTTCTGTTGAGAACAGAGCCGAATTCTTACTATGCTACTACTCTTTTGTTCAGAGATAACACCATCGGTACCTTCGTGAAGCCCTTACTTGAACCATTTATGCTCTTCTACTCAGGGAAATGTTTACAAACATTGGTTTTTTTCAGTTGTTGAACCAAATGGCATAAGCAATGTCACCTCCTTCCCTGGGAGGAAAGAACACTGGAAGGGCTCACATGTCCATGCATCCAGCTTCCTCCTTTCCTGAAAAACTGACATCCTTGCCATGCCGATCTGTCTGATTCAACACCATTTTACCTGTGGTCCATATCACAAATCCATTTTATTGCATCTCTTCTAACTTTCCTGCTAGCTATTCCTAATCGCTCTGTGTTGAGAATTAGAGACTCATTGAAAAGATCTGCAGAAAGCAAGTCAACGGTTCTTGAATGAGGATCTGATAGCTCCTGCTGTGTTTAAAGTACATGGACTTTGTAATCTCTAGTTTAACTGCTTTTAGGTTCTAAGATAAGACTGCTGAAAACTGAGTTCTAGATGAGTAAGATGCTACTTTGGTATTATTGTTAGAAGGTACTTTGGGGGGAAAATGGGATTCACTGAGTACTTTATAAAAACTAAGGTCTATTTCTTGCTTGGTTCAGGTCTCTTTCATCCATATCCTTACCTGTGAGATCTTCCCCAGTTATCCCACATAAAATAAAGGTTTTCACTACTGTCTTTCTCTAGTTCCCAGTCCCTGCTTTATTTTAAATCATAGCACTTATCAGTACTTGGCATACTATGTACTTATGTGTTGTCTATTGATAGATTCTTTCTATAAAGTAGTTGCCTTATGTGTTTGCATAGATGCTCAATAGTTATTTGCGGAATGAATGAGCCAAGGATTGTTAAATACTACATATATATAATTTGAATCTTCCCCACCCCTCATGTCAATTTTGCAAACCTTTATGGGGAAACTGAGGTGAGTTACTCAATACTTGGGAGAGTATAATGTCATGACTATAAGAGCATGGACTCTGGAACAGATCACCTGCATCAGAACCCTAGCTCAGTCACTTTCTGTCTGTGTGACTTCAGGCAAATTATTGTACCATTCTGGACCTAAGGGTCCTTATCTATCAATGGCAATAATAATATTACTGCCTTCTCAAGTTGTTTTGAGGAGTAAATGAGCTTATACATATGAAGAGCTTAAACAGTTCTTGGCACATGGTGGACACTAAATAAGCTTAAGCTAAGAAATAAAAATGAAATATTAGGTGAGGAACACCTTATAAAAATTATTCACTTTCTTCATTTAGCTTTATTGCTCACACAACGATGTCCTGATTATATTCAGACTTTCTGGTTGAACTGTCTACAAAGTGGTAGCTCAGGCCTATGCAACAGTTATGTATTTCTCATCCTAAGTTAATGAAAGTGTGAGCTTTGTTTAATGTGCTAAGAAAATCAGGGTTCTGAACCAGCAAGACTGAGGTCCAGACTCAGAGAGTGTCACAAAGAGAGTGTCCAGACCTAGAGTCATTCAGCTGCTTCCCCAATTGCCAGTTCCCTAGTACTACCTTGCCCTGATGATCGTGTTTCATTTCCCAGCCTCTTGGCAGCTCCAGCTGTTTGTTCGCGAACATGTTGAGGAATCCCACAAGGTCCCGGTTATGCTGGTAGCGTTCAAAGTGGTGAGTGTCCCGCCGGACTTTGGTGATCATGTGCTTCAAACACGTGTTGTTTGTAAACATGCGGTAGGCACTCTGGTGAATAGATGGAGAGATGATATTAACTGCTTGGAACACACCGAAGCATCCAATATACTATGCATGGGTATATTCAGTCCTCTGAAGGGGTACATAAAATGCATATATAATCTTTTTTTTTTTTTTTTATTAATTAAAAAAAGAATTAACAAAACAATTAGAAATCATTCCAATCTACATGTACAATCAGTAATTCTTAATAACATCACATAGTTGCATATTCATCATTTCTTAGTACATTTGCATCGATTTAGAAAAAGAAATAAAAAGACAACAGAATAAGAATTAAAACAAAAATAGAAAGAAAAAAAAACAAAAAAAACAAAAACAAAAAACCTATACCTCACATGCAGCTTCATTCAGTGTTTTAACATAATTGCATTACAATTGGGTAGTATTGTGCTGTCCATTTCTGAGTTTTTATATCCAGTCCCGTTGTACAGTCTGTATCCCTTCATCTCCAATTATCCCTTCTCTTTTTTTTTTTTTTTAATTAACGGAAAAAAAGAAATTAACCCAACATTTAGAGATCATACCATTCTACACATGCAATCATTAATTCTTAACATCATCACATAGATGCACGATCATCATTTCTTAGTACATTTGCATTGGTTTAGAAGAACTAGCAACATAACCGAAAAAGATATAGAATGTTAATATAGAGAAAAAAATAAAAGTAATAATAGTAAAATCAAAACAAAACAACACAAAACAAAACAAAAACCTATAGCTCAGATGCAGCTTCATTCAGTGTTTTAACATGATTACTTTACAATTAGGTATTATTGTGCTGTCCATTTTTGAGTTTTTGTATCTAGTCCTGTTGCACAGTCTGTATCCCTTCAGCTTCAATTACCATATATAATCTTTGACATAACTGGAGATTCACACAGAAGCAGAGCAAAGCATCTTGATCAATATAAAATACAAGGATTATAGAAAGTAAAGCACTCTTCACTGATGATGTCTCGTTTTATAGAGAAGAATGTGGTGGAATGACATTAAGTTCTAGAGTTGGTTTTAGGCAAAAACACACATTCCTAAAATTATACTATATTGGAAATGGATAGATTTCTCAATGAATACTTCTCAGTGAGACCAACGTGTCCAGGTTTTCCATCAGTACTGGAGCAGATCATTGGTTCTTTGGCTGAGTGACAGATGAAGTGGTTAACACGCTACCTGAGGCCATATTAAATGAAAAATGCTTTCCACATATTTGAATATTAGAAGTACTTGCAATGGGATAAGATGCTCTCACTGAGAGTCATAGGCAATCCAGACACTACAGTAGACTGAAAGTTTTCATCTCATAACTTCTTAGAGGCAGACATAAGCTCAATGAGTGGAATGGCAGGCAGAAATGCCTGGACCAAACACATATTACTGACTCTTTTCTTTCTCTCTTTTTAAAGTACATAAATGGTGGAATTTATATGGCTGAAATAAACATTTAATAAAGTTCTACTATATCACCACACGAAAGAGAGATTCTTTCATCAAAAACATTACAGTCTTCATCGCTATATGAGCCAGGCAACACATATTCATTGCATACTACTGTGTGTCAAGCAGTAGAAAAGGAATAACTTTATGGGCACTATTTCCTTGAACCATTAGAGGGAATATGACATTCATGAAATTGACTGGACAATCAATGATCTATCCTGGAACTCTATTCCTCTCATCTAGAGCTCTGGGGGCCGTCAGGCTTTAGGTAGTACTTGATGGATTCTGTTATGGACTTAATTCTAAGATAGCCCAAGGTAAGTCCAGAAGAAACCAGAGGCCCTAGGAATCATTTCATTTTAATAAACATTTACTGTCTTTACTTTGCCTAGTACTGTGCTAGTTATTGAGGATAAAAGATGAATGAGAGGAGGATAGTCAACATTGCTCCAGTTTTTCCAGGGCCCCTCAAATGTGTCACACCCAGGCCAAAGCATGAATTGCCAGTGTGAGTCCCTCTAGAGATTTCTGCCCTTTGGCACAGCAAGCACAGCAATGGGCAATGTTTGAAGAGGTGGCTGCTCCTCAGTCTGACTCTCTGGGTCCCTCAGTGACTACAAGGATCAGAGAACCCTGACGATTGAATGCAGAATAAGAAACAAACTTTTTTTTTTTTTTTTTAGCTTTTTGTTAGCTACTGAGATTTGTGGGTCATTGTTCCTGGAGCATAACCTAAACTATTCCAATGAATTCATCTTCATTCTATACTTTTTTTGACTTGAGTTTAGGACACTTGTTTTTTATCAAAACAAATAAACCAAAAAAAAAAAAAAGGAAAGAAAATAAAAAAGGAAAAGGAAGTACACACTGAACCATCTTCAACTATTAGTTCCTTAATACACCAGAGTATGAACTGTTTGGGGGTCATTTTCCACCTGACTGCCTAAAGGAGAGAACATTGTGATGGTTGTGAGTATCTGTGAGGTTCAGAGTAGAGTGCTGCAAAACAGGCCTAAGTAGGAGAGGGGGCTGTGGGGGTCTGGGCAATGAGAGAGCATGTGAGAATAAGGAAGTGATATCATGAAAGCAGAGAAGGAGGTTAGTAAAAGGAGCTGTAGGTCGTCAGTGACAAATTTTAGCTAACTAGGAGTTTAACCTGTGGCTGCCTCTGTGTTGGAGGTTTATGTACACTCAGCTAGGTGGATGTTTTCTGTATTTGGCTCTATGTTGCTGATACAGTTTTACATAAGCCATTTCAAGTTTAGAAGCCTGCGGCCATGTTAACTTGCAGGCAATGATAATGAGCTTTCAAGTCTTGCTCCTAATACATTTCTTTAGGGACAAATTATTGTGGAATAAATCATCACATTAACTGTTATTCTAAGTAGATATATCCTCTTGTTCCCTATCACTTCTCCCTTCCCCTATTAAAATAGGTAAATAGGCCACATCCTGATTCTTTATCTAGAGCACCAGAAATGCTCACTGCTCTGCGAACGATAAGAAGTAGATCTTCATTAAGGGAAGAGGTAGGTGCCAATTAGGTTAAGGAACCTGTACCAGCCTCAGGCTTGAACTCTTAACTAATTCCCTTGGGTTGGACAGTTCTTAAAGCACAGCATAATATTGGTCTTGTAATTAATTATGTCCTTTCATCTTTCTTCCTCTCAACTCAATGAGACATGTAGCAGAGTGCCAGTTTGACCGACCTTTGCAAAGAAGCATCTACCAAAGTGAATTATGTGTAAGGAAGATTTCTCTCATTAGTAACTGCTAAACAACTTTTAGAACCATAGCCTTTCAAGTCTGAAAAACATGCACACAACTTGTAGGGTATATATAAAGCACTTAATGCAAACAGGAACATCCCACAAGATTGCTACATATTTATAAAGAAGCTATTTTTGAATATATATATTTATTTCAGAAAGGATATTTATATTCTATTTCATACTGAACTACAATGAAGATTCTAGTCACATCTCTGTCACTCATGGGCACAGACAAAGAAAATCACCTAATCTCTACCTGTCTCCATTTTCTCGACTGTAAGACAGGAAAATAATAACTGCCCTGCTCTCTTCATGGGTCTGAGAGATTCTAATTCAATGGATCAAAGGATGTGAATGTGCTTTAAAGAGGTAAAAATCACTATAAAAATACAGTGTAGAAGTAAGTAGATGAATATTTAAGGCTATGATGTTATAAAAGATGAATGGTAGTAGTAAAATTATTTTTTACTTTTAGTCTTTGAAGCTGTTGGGCCAGCATTCCACTTCTTATTAATTGAAGGGTCTTATAACATTTCATTAAATTATGTGTTAAGCCATCTGCTAAACCCTGAGGATAGAGAATGAGCGATGCCTGGCCCTTCAAATAGATGGAGAGGGAAAATTATAAAAAGAGGCGAGGAGGAAGAGGTTCAATGGAGTTTATAAATAGAGTTGGGTAAAAAACGTCACAATGGCAGTGAAAATACTGAAACTGAGAGATAGAACCAGGAGAGCTAAAGGTGGGAGTGGTCCAGAGTTGAGAAACACTAAAAAGGGTGGATTAGATTTGATAGAGCTTGGTCTTTCTGGAAGGTGATGAGAATTTTAACGAAAACTTTTAAAAAACTGTGGGTTAAGGTAAGAGGCATCTTTGTCCTTCCTCTGGAGTTCAGTGGTTCTAACTGGACGAGGATACTTTTCCGTGTTTAGTTTAGTTTGACTAATGGGAAAAGATGTGGTAAATGGATCTGATCTTCTTAACCTAAAACAACAGTAGATTAGGGAAGGGAACATGGCACCAATTCCATAACACGTTCTCACAATAACATACAGAATGATTTCACCTAGGAAGCTGTTGCATGTGAATTCACAAGTATAATAAGGAGAACTGGCAACTGTTACAAGCAGACAAAACCCCTTTAAATGATCTCTAATGGAAGAAAAGTTTTGTTTTACTCTGACATAATATTAATTGTTCTTTTTAAATTTTTCCTTCTCTATCCCATAACTTCCTTTCCCAAGTCTCCCTCTCTTGGTTGCTTCTCATTTCCCTAGTAAGAAATAAACATTTGATTGTTGAGTAAATGAAAAATGAATTTCTTTAGTGGAATTTCATGAAATTAACAACTGTTAGAGTTTAAGTGTGTTTTGTTTGGTTAAGCATTTGGGATGTCAGAAGTGAAAAATATCGAGAGGAGTTAAAGGTAATGTTACTACCATTTGATGGTGGAACATGGAAATCACATGTAAAAAGCTCAGATCTTATCAATGCAAATAATAATTAATCCTTGCTTTTGGTTTGGTTTTCTTTCCCCAGGTTTTTCTTAATGTCATGGTGACCATATGTTCTGGATGACCTGGTCCAGCTCCAATGTCACCTGGTTCTGTTCTTGTCAATGATGCAATCAAGTACATCACTAAATAAAACCTCTTTTCCAAATTTCAGAAATCCTTATTCCTGGGTATTCTGAACTAGACTTGGAAGATATCACCATGGACTCAATAGCAAATTTTTCTCTCAAATACATCAGGGAGCAGATGTGTGATCACTTCCATTTGCTATTTGCTAAATGAAATTTATTATAAACAAAATCAAGAAACATCTGCTGGTATATGGAAATTTCTGTCCTGCACAGTCTGTCTTCACAATATTTTTGATGAAAAAGGATTTTACAATGTTTTCAAGTACCTAAAGAGTAAAATGGAGGGAAAGATGTTAACTTCTTAGCAAAAGTAACCGCAACTATCAATTCAGCTATTATATTATTCAGTCATACCTAGGAAATATATTTATGTATGACAACAATTAGGAAAGCATAGTTATACTAATTACAAAAGACCTAGTTCTAAAAACTAAATATTGAGTTAAAAGGAAAATGATTTATCAGAAAATTTTGCATGAAATTTTATTACTACCAGCAGAGGGCAGTAAAATATATATATAATATAATATAATATAATATAATATAATATAATATAATATAATATAATATAATATAATATAATATAATATAATATAATATAATATAATATAATATAATATAATATAATATAATATAATATAATATAATATAATATAATATAATATAATATAATATAATATAATATAATATAATATAATATAATATAATATAATATAATATAATATAATATAATATAATATATATATTAAAGTGACCACAATGCAAAAAAAAAACAAAAATAATCAAATTTAAAATTTTATTCTCAAGTTCTTCTTTAGAGTTATAACCACCATATGTCTTAATTTTGTTATTTTCAATGATGATTCTAAATATGATTAGATAAATTACTGTTATATGAAACCCATATTCACGAACATCTTTCAACATAAACTGAGATCTTCAAATCAAAAAAACAGAACTAGGAAAGTAATACCCTTTACAAAAAATTGTCTGGCTTATTCCCCTAAATATCTATCTTCAGACCACTAGCTAGAAAAATCAAAATACTTTAATTTCTGCCATATATAAATCAGGGAAATAAGCTTTCCTAAACCTTATAGAAATGCAAAGGTACACAGAATGGATTATCATTTTAGTCAGTGATGATTGTAGTTCAGGCAGGAGGAAGGAAAAAAAATTAGGAATTTAGAAAGAATACTTTAAAATTGAGATGGCTGTTCAGCCACGAAGCTTTAAAATCATGCCCAAGTAAAGAAAAAAAAGGGAAAACAACAAGCAATAGCAACATGAAAAAGCAAGTCAAAGAACCTATAATCAGTCCAGTATTTTCACACTATTAAAACAAGTTGGTTGTCAAAGGTCCCGATGAGTTGTAGTTGTGACAAAGTTGGTGAGGTCATCTAATGCAATGTCTCATTATACCAAAAGTTCCAAAGTCCAGGCCACAGACCAATGGCATTAGAATCACTGAAGGGAGTGTTTTAAAATTTTTTTAAAAAGAGAACTCCTAGAACCCACCTCCACCAACTAGAATCTCTAAGGTTTGGGAATCAAGAACATGCATTTATTTTTAAAAGCCTACCGAGTTTAAAAACCACTCCTATACCACAACCCCAGTATCTGTTAATCTACTCTTTACTTGAAACACTGTAGTGATGAGGGCACATGCACCAGAGAAGCCACCCATCTAAAGAATTTATAGAGATATCACTTTGCTAGTATGAAATTGAGCATAGCAGGAGTATTAACACGATAGAAACTGGCAAATGCAAATCACGGCTTAATTTATTGTTTTATGGACAGTCTAGACCAGGGATGGGCAAACTCAAGGTCCATGGTCAGGCTGCCTGTGTGTGTACACTGATACATGGGAACACAGCCACGCCCATTTGTTTTACATACTGTCCATGGCCCACAAAGTCTAAAATATTTACCTTCTGGTCCTTTACAGAAAAAGTTTGCTGCCCCCTGGTCTAGATTTAAAGTGATGGAGAAAATGCTCATAATACAGATTAAATTTCAAAATCTGCTGTAACATTGTGAATAGTACAAAAAACTTAAGGAAAAAATCAGTCCAACATTAAAAAACTATTATCTGGCTCTGCAAAGAAGCCGCTGACCTCACTGATAAAAGAGTTAAGTTCTGAAGTATTTTCTAATATTAACAAAAACATTCATGTTAGAACTACACTTGTTCATCAGTCACAACCTTGCTGTAACTAAGGTTTTTGCTTTACTCTTCTGATACAAGAGTAAAGCAAAAACCAACAAAAGCACAGTATGCATGTTTTATTATTATTTTAAAATTGTATCCTACACATCCTTATATCAGTAAAGTTTATAATAAATATATGTGTGATACACACACATTTGCACACACTCAAACACATTTTTTTCCCTGGAGAAGAATTTAGATATTTACCAGTAAACCACTAAACACCACCATCCAACCAGTTGCCCCTTCTTAAAGCCTTGTTTTCTCTCTATTTTTTTCATGGGCAGGCTCCGGGAACCATTTTTTCTCTTACCCTCACCTTTTTGTTTCAGCTTTTCCTCCAAAATATAACCCATATCATCCAATTGTTAGCACATGTCTTGCTACTGTGCTAGTCCAATTCACTGCCATCTCTCACCACAAGACTTGTCTGAGTCCAAGTTTGCCCTCTAAATTCCATTTTCTACACAGTAGCTAGAAGGAACTTTAAAATTTTTAATTACTCCTATACAGGAAACCCGAGAATGGCTTTCCTCTCTATTCAGAATAAACCCAAACTCCTTGCCTAGTCATATAAGTCCTACAACATCCTGCCTTGCCTACCTCTCTGACCTTATTATATACCAGGCCAAACTCATTACTGTCCTCAAGTCTTTACTATTCCTTTGCAAGGAAGGTTCTGCTCCCAGAGCTTTTCCTCACAGACATTTTACAACAATTAGCCCCTCAGAGGGGCCTTCCCAGACCACCCAATTTAAAGGATCTAAAGCAGTGACCCTTGTACCTTGCCTGCCCCAAAGTCAGAGTCTACAGTTGTATTGCTGCAGTTTCTACATGCCATGTTTCACTATCTGAATTCTCTTTTCTTGTGGGGGGGGGGGGGTTGGGGTGGTTCACAAGTTTACTATCTACATTATACTCTAAACTGCATGCTCACTGAGAGAGGGACCCTGACTGTCTTGCTCACCACTCTGTGTCCAATGTCTAGAAGGTATGTGGCAAATCGTGACCATTTAATAAATATTGGTTGAGTGAATATATGGACAGACAAACAAAAGCAAACTTATGCTGACTCCAACTCCACAGTTCTTCCTACACAGCATTTTCTCTTCTTCAGTGGACAATTCCAATCGTTAGCCCATTCTTCCTTGTACAAAAGTCTGTCACCTCCTAGAATTGTCCCAGAGATGAGTTTGGTTCATGTAATCTGGCTTCTACCTACCTCTCAAGGTCCAAATAAGAATTTCACTAGTGTCCTATGCTCTCAACACAAAAACAGCACCAAACTGCTGAACTTCTTGCCCAGTTTCAGTACTTCTGTAGCAGTTATCAAGACTGAAGCTTCCTGAATTTCTTCCTTTGCAAATGTTGCTTCTTTAATCTACAGTGCTCTTGCATGTCTTGTTTCAGGGTGCGCTCCTACTGAGCCTTTAAATCCCAGATTAAATGCAAACCCATCTTGACTCCTTTCATGCTCCATCCACATGGAATTAATCACTCCATTTCAGCAGGATGTCTTCTAGAGTCTCCCATTATTGTACTGATTACTCACATCATTGCATTAAAATGTGTTTTCAAGGCAGGGATTCCCTAACTTCGCACAGTGCCTAGGATGTGATACGGAATCAACAAATGGTTGCTAGATTGAATGTATGGGAAGTCTAACTCCTCTGATATCAGATTCAGCATGATATCTGAAGATGGCAAGCACTTCCCCCAGAGCCTTCTCTGTTCCAAGATAAATATAAACCAGAAGATAAAAATGAGTAAAGGCAGAAAGATGCTTCTACTTATAAAGCAAAGTTAATGAAGTAAGAAAGAAATATATGAAGGTATATAAATATGCACAGACTAACAACCTCACTGACAACTCCCAGTGTAAGGATTATGCTCTTACTTTTCCTTTTAGCCTTTCCTAATGTGCATAATTTGTTTTGTCAAACTCATTATGTTCTTCTCCAATTCCTTTAACAAGTCCTTCTTTCTCATTTCCTATTACTATTTGTAAATTATATATTTATTATTTATGTATTATTATGTATGTATTATTATTAACAATTCAAGTCTTCTTCCATTTTTATTCCATTTACCCACCAAATTTTCCCAGCTTTCTGCTATGATTTCTCTCACTCAAGATTCTTCTTCTTTATTTCTTTATCTTCTAATTCAGACTCTTATCAATTTATGCCTGATGAATGGATTATTTATTTATGGCTAGACATTTACGTCAGTGTTTCCCTCATGTTAAATCACTCCATGTGCAGCTAAGAGAACTTCCTCTGATTACTATCTTCAGTAAGCCACACCCTCAGCCCTCAGAGGCCTGCAGAGCAATCTCCCTTTGCTCTCACCATATTATGTACAAACACCTTATCAAAACATGCAAAGTTCTTTCTTTGCAGCTCCCTTGCAACTTCAGAGCTCATTAACTCCCACTTTAGCACTGCTAATACAAGATGAACTCCTTTGTCAAACAAACGCTCTAAAAAAGCTTCTTGACTCTTATTTCTCCCTCACCCCAAACAACCAACTCTTTACCAAATCCTATTGATTCTATCTTGAAAATATACCCTGAATTGATGTATTTTTCTCCAATTCCATGCCAATATCAAGCTTCCAGCTATCATCAATTTTTTTCATGGACCACTCAGTCTTCTTTCTCCTCATTCTGCTTTTACTCTTGAACCCTCAAATTGGAATCTGTTACTCTCCAAGCATGCTAGCTTCCCACTGCTCTCAGAACAAAATTCAAGCTACCTGCCATGTCTTTTAGCAGGCCATGGGTTCCGGATTCAGCCAAGTTTCCCACCTAGTACCAAACCATTCATTATCAATTTCTATCACTACACAACAACTGCTCTGCTCTCTTTTCTGAGCTTTGTGGGTTCCTGTATTTGCTGTTTCAATTGCTTAAAATAAGCTTCCCCTAGCTCTTTCCACAGCCGACAACTTCTAGCCTTTCAAGCCTTCAGCTCAAAACTCTATCTTCAGAAAGGCATTCTGTGACAATCTTTCTAAAGTCATGCTGCTTCTCTGTCTACCAACAGGGCAAAATCTTTATCTTACTCTTCACTGTATCCACAGCACCTGTCTTCGGTAATACGATTTGGGGGAATGAAATCACTGATTATGCATATAGGACATGTTTTCCAACTCCTATTTTTACTCATGCATATCCCCACCTTGAAGGGTCTCCTGGTTTATTTTTGCCAATGAATGACCATTACTTATTATTTTATGATACAACTTAAGACCCACACCCTTATTTTTTCCTTCACAAGAATTTTGGTTTAATTTAAAAAATATTTTCCACCCTCCTCTTTTTGTCTAAAAATGTTTTCGACAGATACACTGCATGACCAGAAAACAAGGTGTACCAAACTTTTCACCATTACCCCACGGACTTCATACACTCCACTGCCTCCAGGAAGTTAACAGTTACTGAACAAAGAAAACTTTCTATTCCAGGTTGTCATTGCAAAATAAACGCGGGAAGAGGACATGCAAGCAGAGTTAGAGAAACTGGTTGCCATGAGAATTTAGTTGGGTTTGGGAATGGGATGGAGAGTGTCTTGGCGAAGATGAAGAAAGGTGTAGACATTTTGTTAAAAGTTAGGGACGGAAGAAATGAAAGGAACTAGGTAAAGGAGACAGTCAAAATGACTTCTCTCTAATTAGAACAATGACTAAGAATAAAGCTTCTTATAGTCTTCCGGTTAATGAACAATTCAATTTATTTTAACTGATATTAACAGTTTTTGGCTGTTAATAGGGTGGAGTTTCAAAAAGTAGACATTATTAAAAGGAGGGAAATGTAAAGCTATTTCAACCTAAAGATGCCACCAGACCCCCTCACACTTCCAAATCCCAATCTCCCATACACATTTCATTTATCTTTAGGACTTTTCCCTATTCACTGATTTATTTTTCAGAATACCTCAGTGTATACATTTTCTTTTCTTTCTGTCTTTCAGAGAGTCGATCGTAGTCTCAAAGCCCAATCCACCTGCTGCCTGCTGTCAGGGTTAGATAGTTAGGTGTATTTCCATAGGCAATAAAATGTGGTTGTTAAGAACACAGACCCTGGAGTTGGTATCCCTGGGATTTCAATCCCAGTGACAGAACTTGGCAGCCGTATAACTTTGGGAATGCTTCCTAACCTCTCTATTTCTCAGTTTCTTCATTGGGAAAACAGTAGGTTTTATTCTAACACATAGGTTTGTTTGGACTGAATGAGTTAATAAATACATAGTACTTACCCAGAGCTTAGAATTTACCAAGTACTTAATAGTCTTTAGCTATTATCATTCTTCTTAAAGTTTTGCAATTTTCATTCTTACTATTATTACAAAAAGGAAGATAACTTTCTGTGGCCTGTTTCTTTTTCCAGTGCAGACTTTCAGAGCTGGTACTCACAGGGTTAGAATGCAGCACAGTGAAGAACTCTGGGCTGATAAGGAACTTCACGGGAGGAGACTGTAACAGCAGTGTGAGCCTCGATCTGGAGGTAGAGTGGGGCAGGACGTTCTCCCGTCGGAAATCTGCACGGGACAGACCACAGAAGCATTCAGAGAAATCTCTCCACGGGGTGGAAAAATATCTATTCACTGCAATCTATAAAATTCTAAAACAACCAAAGAATACCTACGTCACTTACTATTATTTGAATCATCAAAATATTTTTTTTCTAAAAACTCATACATAAAACCTGACTGCTCTTAATTAGATTAGGTGGAAACGAATACTATTTTTAGTCACTATTAATGTTTTAATGCATTCTTATTCATTTATTTTTTAATGATCAGTTTCTTTTGTCCATCAACCCTGGGTCCAGAGATTATGGTCATTTACATTCTATTTGGCTCTGTGATGGCTTTTCTTAGTGCTAATAAAAACTAAGAATTAGAAGACGTCTCTTGAATTCTGCTTTTTGAGTTGGATTAACCAGGCCTTACTGAGAGCAAAAGATTTCTCAAATAAAAGCCTAAGTTTCTTAAAAATCCTTACTTGTTTCCTCGCTACTTTTGTGAGGTTAAAAACAAACAAACAAACAAACACAAGCAAACAAACCCAATCCATGGCTCTTACCTGTACTGGCTTGGTGAAAATCGGCATCCTCTCCCGCCCCATCAAGAGCATTCGTATTTTCCTCAGGCCTCTCATTAGTCATAGTTCTACGGATACTCTGATATCTAAAATCATGATCCTGGAGTTACATTACAGCAGACTCTTAAAAAGTGCTCCCCCAGAGCCCAGAAGTTTTTACTTTCTTCTCAGACTCAACATTTCCTCCCTAGCTTTCTGGGTCATCTGATGTCAAGGTAAATAATGGACTGCCTTAAATATCCACTGTCCACTGTTTGTGGAACATTTTCCTGATAAATAAACACAACTTAAAAAAAATTGTAGCTCTTAACCAAAGAAAACTAAATTCCTATATTGGTGTAGGAAAGGGCAACTTTATGTTTCATAGCAATTAGTTCTTAAATCAGAATGGCAGATTTTAAAAAAAGAAGCACAGGTTGATAATAAAGATACACCACAAACGAAGATGGCAGAGATTTAAAAGGTTATTTGGCTTTAAATTATAAATGCATATGTTCTCTTTTACTACAATCAATGCCTTCAGTTGGTTAAAGGAGTCATCATTCCATTCTGTCTCTCTAGTTTCCAAACAAGGTGTGTCCATCTGAGTGTGTGTGTGTGTGTGTGTGTATGTACGTGTTTTAACAACAGAAGCCCAATGAAGTCTGTGAATCAAAAGAGGTAACTGCCACACCTTAATGATAGGACACCCGCAGATGAAAAAGACAACCATACCTTCGACTTTACATTATATAAAAATTAGCCCAACCACAAAATAGAATACTAAAAGCAAAAATGCCCATCCTCACCGACGGTTCAGCTGCTCCATTTGCTGGATGGAATTAGATCTCTGAAGCATCTGTGGGGCCGGGGGAGCAGTGGGCCGCTGCCACGTTGTGGTTCTGTTGACATGATCCACGTAGAAGACCCTCCCGTGGCTGTCGATGCGCGCCTCCCAGTCTGCACAGCAGGCAGGCGACAGAAGAGGAGCTGACGCTACTTACATGCTTCATCAGGTTCCGCATATGTTTATTCTCTCTGACATGTTACAAGCTAGGGCTAATCACAGAGATCTCACTGCGTAATCCTGTGCTTCCCCCCAATCCACCCCAGAATCTTCTGTGAACAGTTTTTAGGCATATTCTGTATATGCAACAGCCCCTTAAAGAATCTCTGACATAATGAATGCTTCCAAACCCACCCACAATGCTCTTTCTGCGTAAATGAGCTTTTAAAAGACACAAGCAGTTGACATCATAATACTTTAATAGATACTTATGTCAAAATTGGCATTGATGTTAGTTTTCACCAAAAGTTCGACTTTTCTCTGTGTTTTTTTTCCTAGATTAGATGGAAGGATCAAAGCCGGCAACTTTTACAAGCATATTTACAAATAATATTGGTAAATTTAATCTTCAGTGGAGAAATAAGCCTAACCCAGTGATCATATATTATCATTACCTTACAAGCTTCCACTTGCACTTTTCCAAAGATGAATAAATTTTCAGAGCAAGGAAAATTACTTGCCTCTAATAATAAATAAGTTTTTAAAAATATTATTTAATTTTAGCTTTAAGCACTCACATTGATAGAGTGCACTAATCTTCATAAAAAAATATACAAATACATGTTCACTAAAGGCAGAAAGCAGACTGGTCTTCAGAGCCAGACATCCCATCTCTGTGACTGTCTGAAAGGCCATTCCCCTATTAAAACACACAGAGTATGAATGGATTTTTTTTTTTTCAAAAGGTAAAATATTGAAACATTGCAGCCGGAAAAGGTAATTGATAACAGGAAATAAATGAAAACAGCAGAGATCTATTCTTTAACCAGGAAAGCTCTTTGTATCTCTTTCTCTGTACATTTTGTTTAGAAATTAATGAACACCTTTCTCCTGAGCAGCTCAGTTATCTTCAAAACTCCTCATGTCATTCCATGACTTATCAAGAGACATCATGGAGTAATTCTAGAGACCAGAAGGAAGGTATATTTTCACCTGACCACCTAGGACATTTGCTGCAGCAGTGAAGGGAGCAAGTATCCCAACAAGGTCCTCAGGCTTGGAAATGCCTGCACAGTAGATACAAGCCTGCATCAGACCGTCACTGAGAGTTGGCCAACTGGCAATGGAAAGGGGTCTTTTTGTTGACCTCAGTTGACATTTATGACAAGTGGCAAAAGAAAGAGAAATCGGGCAGTACAAAACAAACACACAGACAACAAATAACTGAATGCACTCTAAGGCAACATAAACTCACAGTGAACCAGGTTGCACATCTGAATTCAATGGGAACAGCCACAATCCCATAAACAGGATATCTCTGAAAGATCTCGGGCTTAGACTGAGATTTGCTGACAAATAGCAAGTTTATTAAAACATCTTCAGAAACCACTGTCTCTAATCTTTGACCTATTCTATTGTTTTGTTCTGCTCTATGTACATGTCTCCATTATCCCTCTCTGTATCCTCCATTCTTCAGATACATCCATCTCCTTCCTTTCTCTTTCTCATAAGAGCTACGTTAATTCAAGCATAGCTGTATGTCAAATCAAATGTGCATGAAAACAAGTGGCCATTCCTTCCCCTGCAAGAATGTTTGCAGTAGCTTAACAATTTTTAAGATGTAGAACAGGTCAATTAGGGATAAAAACAGAATAGCCACCAACTAAAGGAAGCAGAAAAAGTAGATGCTGCCAAGCTCCTAAGATAAGGTTATTACAAAACTTGGCTCTAAGTTTTCTGGCAGTTAAAGCAAAAGAGAAAACACATTATTGCATACTTTCCATTTTCTGACAAAATAAATTACATGAAAAATCTTCAAAGATGGAATTTTTTTCTGGAACTAACTAAATAAGAATTTACCACATGAAATGTGTATGTGGTCTGTATAAGGGCCATTTGGATAGCCAAATGGGAGGGAGGGGGCTCTCCAAATGTATTCACCATTGTGCCCTGTGTGTAATGAATGAACAAACAATGAAAATGACTTGAAAACCTAAAAAAAGAATGATTCTTGCAATCTTCTTCTACAAGGCCAGGAATAACCATAATTTGAAGTTCAATAAGGACATCCTATGTGCAGTCAAGAGCATAAGAAAACAAAGTCCCAAACTTTGCTTTCCAAGAATGTGGATGTTGGGTGTACATCAAGACTATCCTTAACAAACATCATATCTTCAAATTAAGATTGTTGCTGAGTTTATTGTGCATAAATCCTCATGGAAGGAAATTCTATTTTGCTGGTTTCAAGCAGATAGTTAGCAGCGGATTGGGAAAGGCTTTTAGGCTATTGGCTTTCTCAAGAACAAACACATCCACTCCTACTGAAGTTATCAATATGCTTTCATTCCATGCAAAGCCAGTACAGATGCCAGCAGGAAGGTGAGTCCTCTGCTTTATCTGCCAAATTACTTGACAGAGTGGAGAGGGAGAGTTCATTTGCCTTAACATCCCACAAGTCTTTACTTCATTCTTGATACAAGACAGCATATAAGAACACGTCTCAATAAAAAATTTCTTTTAAACAGGCAAGCTTAAAATCAGACATGAAGGGTTAGAAGATTGGGATCTTAACATTTACTTCCTTATCTTGCCACACAGTAAAATACATAATCAGTATATAAGGAGACTGAGGGTAATGCATTGGATATTGGGGTATCGGGGTACATGTGTGTGTGTAGTACACTAAACGGGGGTAGAAGGCCTCGTGCCTGGTCTTCTTTGTCACATCTTTGCTACATGACTTTGAACAAGTCACTACACTTCTAAGCACACTTTCCTCACCTAAAAAACTAGAGGCCAGAACTAAACATTTGCTAGGTCCCTCCCAGTTCTAAAATTCTGACTCTATAAAACACCACCCATTCACTGTATTATAAAGGAGGTTCAGCAAAGCCCAAGCAACACCTTGGGGACATCTTATTATAGAACAGAATTTCCAAACTAAACTCAAACTAATCAAATCTTATAGGGCCAGTGGTTATGAGGCACTGAGAGTCAGGTCTCTGGAACCCCCTAGAAACTCCACTTTAACTACAGCAGCTCCAATTTTATCTGTTTGGTATATCGAACCTCAGTATTCCAATTATAAGATTTCATTTGAAACATGGAATGATATATGAAAACTCATATGAAGAGTTCCATGGCAATAATAAAGTTTGAAAATTGTAATCTAGAGGAACATTTCAGGTGTGAGGTTCTGAAAATATATTATCAGACTCACTTTAAGGGTTAGTGCAAATGCAGATTCCTAGGGCATGCCTCAGGTCTTCTTATCTGAAGTTAGTACTTAGCCATCTACATTGTAAACGACCTTCCCAGGTGATGTCTGATGCACCAAAATTTGAAAAATATTGACATAAATTAATGAGAATTAAAAACAGCAGCTAATTTGCTAAACAAATCCATGGAGCTAATGCTAAATTTCTCAGAGGTCATGAAGTACTGGCTCACAAGGAACTAAACTGCAGCTTAAATCCCCAAACTGAAATTTAGAAGCAGGTAGACTCTTAGGAGCCCTAAAACTCAAATATAAACAGGCCCCTTAAACAGCCAGACATAAGGAGAAGTCAGAGAGTGAAAAAGCATGCAAAACTACCCCAAGTTCACTGTCACAGCACTGATTCCCTGGGCAAGGTAACAAAGACAGGTAAAGCAGGTAAGGTCTGAAAAATAACTATGTGTTTTGCTGGTGGTTTAGAGCCATATGACCCCAGAAAAGCATCCTTAAACTTAATCCATTCCTGTGAGGGTGTACCCATTAAGTAGGACCTTCTGATGAGGTTTGGTGCTTCAGTTAAGGTGTGGCCCAGGATAAGTCTGAATCCTATTACTGGAGTCCTTTATAAACAGAATGAAATCTGGACAGATAGAGAGAAAGCTATGGGAAGCAGAAGCTGAAATTCAACAGAATCTGGAATGGCCAGGAGAGGCCACTATGTGCACTGCCATGTGACAGAGGAACCAAGAACCAAGCATCACCCACAGCCATCCCCAGAACATTCGTCTTCAGGAAGAAAGCGCAGCTTTAATGACACTTTGATTTGGACTTTCTTTTATCCTCAAAACCATGAACTAAATCAACCCGCTGCAGGATATTTGCTTGAGTAGCCAAGAAAACTAAAACAGTACTTTACCAAAACAATGAGAAGATGAAATTATAATGAGCTAAAGGTACTTTTAAGGAAATAAATGTTTGGTGATATGCAGCAGTGGGTTGTTTTTTCTTATTTTAACACTCAGGGAGGTATGATTTCATTTGTGGATGAAGCGCAAACTTAAGTTAAACTAAACTCTGATTTTGGGAGTGAGGACAGTAGGTCACCTTCCCCCTTCAGGAGTGGGAAGTTAGTACTTGGAAGGGGGCCCACAGGAAACTTCTAGGTTGCTCGTGAAGTGACATGTGCTGGCCACAGGTGTGTTCAACAGGCTGCACATGCTCTTTTCCACATGCACATAATACTTGAATAAAAGTTAAAAATCCTAACTAGCAGCATAGTTTGTATCTTAATCTTTAATTTATTAGCAAGTAGCTCTTTCGGATAAAAAGTATAATTGGTTTCTCAGAACTAGACTTTAAGCATTAGAGAATGAGAGCCCCTAAACTTACACATAGTAGAAACTGTACATTATGATTAAATATTATTTGCCAATTCACTGCCTGCTTTTAGGCCTTCATTTTAAAAATGCTTTCATTAAGAAAGTGTGTAAACACAAAAAATGACAAATGTCCCCCTCTACTTTTCCAGACCTACCCACTGGAATCTACAACACAAGATAAACACTAGTCCTTACAATACAGCAATAACCCTGGGATCCTATCAGAGTCTACTAATCCAGATGGTTTTTCCTGAATCTATTCCTTTTCCTAGAAAAACTGCATTTTAGAGGCAAAAATACGTATACCACAATTCCACATTTACTCCAGTGCAGTAATAGGATAAGTTGCAATTATACTGGGGCTGGTAAGAGAAAAGCAAAGCCATTCAAATTAAATCAGAATGCTTATAAATAAAACAGGTTTTGAAAACAGGCTGTGCTAGCCATTCTTTTTCCATTTATCTCCATGTGAGAAGGCCAACATTTGTCATGCTGATGATGTTCTAGTGGGCTTCAGTCCAGAACAGCCTCCACCCCCCATGGCCATCAGTCACCTGAGAATAAGATACAGCACGTTCTTAAGAGAGTCAATGCATAGCCAAGTCCACACCACTAGGCTGGGAGGCTCTCAGCCTGTGCTGCCTCCAAGGGCTGGAGCTTTCCTATTTTCCAGGCATTATTAAGACATCCCTCCACCGGTGGTGGGAGTTATCATGGCTCACGAGGTCATGACACACTGTCCCTGCCCTAAAGCCAAGAGTAAAACATTGAGAACCAATTTGTGGATTATCACCACGGCTGTGCAGCCTCAGTACTCAGTCCAAGATGTGTTCCCCCATCTTGAGATAGGAAGAAGAAGCAAAGAAAAACAAAGGAAACTGTGCTTTTCATCAAAAGAGATCAAACAGATGTTCAAAAACTAAGTTATTACACCGGCATGTGGACTCCCATGTAATCAGCTGCGGGATCGAAGCTTAAGAGCCAAGGTCACAACTGAATCCCCTTAACTGAGGTTTTAAATGTTCAGAGAGAAGGATAACTTGGCTGGACACAGTTTCTCACTACATATCAGCATGCAAATATTTTATAGGTGAAATTAAGGGAAAGTAAAAATGACAACGATATAAACAAGAAAAAAGCAATAGAGGAATTCAGAATGGGTTTCATCAAAGTGCCACAAGTACAAAGTTTCAGGAGCTTTCCTGCAGGTGTGGGCTGCAGCCCGCCACTGGGCAGAGGGGGCGCAACTGAGGGACACAAATGATTTAAGGGAGCCAAACTCTCTGGATCACCTGAGGGTGGCTCATAGTCACTGCAGCTGCTTCTCTTCTCTTCTCAAGGGAGAGGATCCTGCCATGAGATGTATCCCAGAACGAGCAAGATGGGCACTTTTTAAGCCTTCCTGGGACTGACCTCAAAGCATCATAATATAACAAATGTCCAGTGAAACCCCAAACGATGCGACTCAAGGTGTGGCTTGTGCTATACATAGCCTGTCATTTTAGAGGCCACCTTTTTACTGCTAACTATGTGTTCAGAATTTACATTCGTATATCTACCACAGTCCCTTCCCTTCTACTCTCAGATCAGTTAAGACTAATACCTGAACGAAGAGAAGGAATGTGTGTCTCAACTTTTACTAGTATGGGATCTCAATCAAGTTACTTGATTTCTCTGGACTTCAGTTTCTTCATCCACAAAATCAAGGAAATCAGATTAGCTGATTTCTAGCCATCTGTATATAAACTACAGATATTATACCCTGTTGGACCTCCCTCAAAAAACTGTTACAAGAAGTAAAAATAAAAATAAAGGAAAGCATATTAAAGTTCTTTGTAAACTGTAAAGCACTATGCAAGTTTGAGGTATTATAATGAATAATGTTAAAAAATGCGACTGTTAGCCTTAAAATAATTCAGGTAATTTAAGAAATGGAACAGCCTACAGCCAGACATCCCTTACCTGAGCCTGTTGAAATAGCAGTGTGTGAAGGCAGAAGGCAAAAGGCACCTTGGAACGTAGAATGCCAGGGCTGTAAGTCAGAGACATGGCCAGAGGTGGTAGTGGAGTAGCCCAGTTAGGAAAGGAAGGCAGAGAACCGGATGGGGTAGAGATAACTAGCCAGGGCGGTCAAGTGATTAAACAGACTGTCTAAAGGATGAGACACAGGTGGGGACAGGGTGGGGGACAAAGCAGTGCGGGGACAGAGGGGACAGAGTTGAATAGCAATCAGATATGCTCAGACTGTAATAAGTAACCTATGCGTGCTAATATAAATCCCCAAATTTGTAAGTTGCTTGGTCCTACAACATAAACATCTATGTATTTGACCTTGTTTTTCCAGAAAACTCACTTTCGAGTTTTAAAAAATAAAAATTCTGGCTATGTTTATAAAAAATGTTACTTATTATGATTTAAATAACTTAGTAAAGAGACACATTTAGAATGTTTGGCTGGTCAATTCTTTGTTTTATCAGACTATTCTACCATTGCACCTACCTACCAAACTCCAGCAGTAATTCTCTTCAAAATACTGTTATAATAAAAGACACCTGCCTCCTATATTCCAAATGTCCCCTATGGGGCCAGCGCCCTCTCAACACCACTGAAAATCACTCCATAAGAGGGAACCCATACCTTTTAAGATTTTTTTTTCCTATTCATCAGTCACTCATTAAATTGGATATACCACTAAATTCCTCTTTTACTTTTAGATACATCAACTTATTAAAATGAACTGCCAATTGTTTGCTAAAAAACAAAACACAAAAAAACTTCCTAAAATGCATTCTAGCTGTGTAATGCAAATATCAGTGCTTAAACAAAAGTATTGAATTATCAAATATATAAGCAGGCAAATACCTAAGACATCTTTATTAAATACAATCTAGGACCAAAATTATGGTCCCACAAAAACAAAATAATTGGATGTGGCTAGGAAGCTGCCATTTATCAACGCACTCATGTAATGTTTATGCTTCTGGTCCAGAGCTCTGAAACTCTAATTACTTAGTATTATCCCACATACACATAGAGACAAAATTCTCCTGGAACTCGCTCCTGGTGGGCCAAATTCACTTTGCTCCAATTACAGCTTAAAAATCCCCGGGAATGTTTTTCTTTTTTTTTTTTTTGCCTCTAATCTCTTCTCTAAAGGTAAAAAAACAATAAGGAAGTGTTTTGTCTCATTTGCTTAAGATGACACAATGATAAATCTGTCTTCTTTTAAAAACACATTAAAATACACATTTCTCATGAGTAAAAGCCCTCAGTTCTCCAAATATATGAACAAGCAAAGCGTCTGCACACTACAGAATTTCAAAAGGATCAAGCCAATGTTTGACAAACTCCACCTGTGCCATTCAGCCTTCTTTTTGGTCAGCACTCAACAGAACTAACAGCCTTTAAAAAGCAAACCCCCTCTTTATGTCTCATCATTTAAAAAAGCACAGAGGGCCAAGCCCATCAGCCTCTTGCCATGATCATACATAAGATGGGTGAGTAGAGAGAGTGAATAAGAAGGGAAAGTGATGAGATGGATGGGCATATCCTCTAAGGTTTTCTTAAAAGCACTGTTGACCGAGTAACAAGCTGTCTAGTGGAACTTTAAAAATTCCCTTTATAATCGTTCATCAAAATGCTCTGATTTCACAAACAAACATTGTTTTAAATGCTTCTAGAAACTTAGAGTTTTAGGATGTGTCCAGATTGTGGTTGGCCATTGTACAGCTCACACCTCTGAATACAGGTTGCATAACGAGTTTTCAGCATCTCTATTCCTCAACCATTTCTCCTTTCAGTGATAAGCGTTTCTCGAAAGCGAAAGAAATGAAATCTTTCAAATTTCCAGATACCTGCCATGCTCCAAATGAGTGAAATTATTAATACTTCTCTGCATATCCAAGAAAAAAAATCAAAACCCTGTTTTTAATAATTTCAAAGGATCTAGGTGGATGACAAGTAGCATATTCCATAGAGTGAAGCTTTTCTAAAAGATTGTGCCAATTTGTGTTCAAACTGAAAAGTTATACTGTGGTTAGGCATGATTCTTTTTAAAAGTCTATTATCTACTTAACTGCCTAAAAGACCAGGATTTCCTTCTATGATCATCATACTTACCCCATGGACATTATAATGTTTTCTTCTTCCCCAGCTACCTTTCATGCAAAGGAGCAGCTCCAGATAGGTGAGCACTTTCCAGGCTACACCCTCGAGGTCAGATACCTGCCTTGCAGGGACACCCATGCATCCACCTTTTACATCATGCATCTGCCTGTCACCCTTGCCTCCCACCATGATCAAGGGGAGCCCTTAGTTAGCAGGTCCTCACTTGGTGGGAGAGCCTCGTCCACCCTCTGGTACCGGCTAACATCCTGGCGCACTGAAGGTAGCGATCGCAGTGGCTGATGGCCGTTGGCTTGAGAACCTAGGATTAAAGGGAAAAGTTATCTGGGTTTTGTTTCTCCCTTCAGTTCCAAAGCGGGCTATAAAATACATGTAGCATATATCCTGGGGCTAGTCTCTCTTTCGTCTCAAACAGGAGGGCCCAGGAACAAAAGAAAAGAAGAGGTTAGTCGCTTGGTCAGAAGAGGGCCTCCAAAAGGATAATCTAGGTAGAAAGATACATTACAGAATAAAGAAATCATTCCTATATCTGAGCCTATGTTATTTAGGCACATGAAATTGATCTTTGACTTTTTAATGCATCTATAATAAAACACTTTAAAGGACTCATTCTACCAAGCCACATTCACTGAGACAAAACACAAATTTGACATGTAAATTTGCATCCTCAGATACTAAAACAGCTTATTCTTCAAGTGTCAGAATGCACCACCTAATTTAATTAACATTTCTTATGCTACAGGGGCAAAACTATGACACTTATGCAAAGTACATATTTACCTTTTGTTTTGAAGGTTTATACAAAGAAGAGTGACTTAAAGTGTTCTTGAACACCTCTGCAGATTAATGCTGAAGCTGGCAGCCTGCTTTCATTTTGGATCCACAAGCACAGATCCCACTAGAGATTCATTATTTAAGGTTAAAGACTGCTACTTGACAGGCTACAGATACCTCTTATTTTACCAACAGAAGATCCACATAAGAAAGCGACAAATTTGGAGTCAGGCCTATCTGATACAAGTTGCGGTTGCCTTCTTCCTAGCTATGCCATTGATTAAGTCACTCAGACATCTCAGCTCTCATGAGCTGAGAGAGGGCGCTGATCTAGAGAAAAGGCTTTAGGTGTCCACACATTTTTCACCCGTTTCCCCTGTTTTCCAGCCCTGTTTTCAATCTTGTCCACCTCCCCTTCTTACTCCTCCTTTTGTTAACTGTTGAACCCCAAAGTAATTCAGATATATGCCTTCTCTAGTATAGTCGACATTGATGAATAAAATCAGTAGACTTCTGTGGGAGCAGCTATGCCTGAGCCAAGAGCCACACTATCTTTCACACCCTACCTCCAGTAGCACCCTCCTCCTGGGCAGTGGCCCCTTCACAAGCACCGTGAGGATCCCCAGCATCACCCTCTTCTTGGGGCTGGTTCTCAGCAGGAGCAGCAGCAGCTCCTTCCAGGCTCCCCCTCCGCTGCCAGACCTCCCCCAGCTCCTCTTGGTCAGGCAATGTGGCCGATTCTGCCTCCAGCCCTTCCTCTTCCCCACCGAGCACCTGCACCACAGGTAAAGGACTGGGAGTGCATATGGAATCCTGGGACCCTTCGGCAGGACCACTGCTGGGGGGCTCTGCTGCACAGGCTCCATCTTCCTCCTCCTGAGAAGAAAAGGCTGGGGTTTCAGGGAACCGAGCACTCTCAAGAGATGAGCACCGTGTCTCTACTGAGGACAGCTGCGTGGTAACGCTCTCATTGCAAGAGCTATCGGCACCTTCCAGATCACTTTCTCCCTCAGGCCTGGTACTGGCCTCGCTCACACTTTCTGTCCTTGCAGCATCGCTGGGTTCTGTTTCAGAGGATACCTGGGAAGGTTCAGACCCCTGATCCAAGGACTCGGTTTCACTGATGGCTCTTCGGCTTCCTCCTGATGTGTCGGATGTCCCTGTGTCGGCCCCACTTGTGGGCTGATCCACCTCTTGAGAGCCACACAATTCATTGCTGCCCTGGTCACCACTTGGCTGAGAGTTGGGGCCATTTTCACTTTCATCTGGGACAGGGCCTGAGGGTAAGGAGATAACTGCAAGCTCTGGAAGATTTTCTGGCTTATCCTTAAAGGAAGTGGCTTCATTTGTGGAAGCTTCTTCATTCTCAGCTGGGTTGTCTTCTGGCTTCATTTGAGATGCCAAGCTCCCATCATCAGTCCTTGATGCCCTGCTAAACATTATTAATCCTCCTTCTTCCTCCAAGGAAGATGGATAACCCAGGTCTTGCTGAAACTCATGATCTTCTTCATCTGAGTCAATGTGAAGCATTGCACTGAGTCTTGTGTCGGTGGGAAAACTACTTCTTAGTTTTGGAGAGGCTCCCATGGGCCTCTCAGAGCAGGTAGCTGCTTCCGGCCTGGATGGGCCATTGTGTTCAATAGCATCTAAATAATCATTGAGTGAATCCTGACGTCCTCTGGGAGGTGAGCTCCTGGAAGAAGTAGAGATTAATTCCTCTGTGTCTATTTCCAGAGTAGAGCTAGTCCTGAAAGAATGCTTGGGGGTCCCATCAGCAACACTGTCCTCAGAAACTGGTCCATTAGAACACATTGGGCTGTCATGATGGCCCCCTGCCATGTCTTCGTCATCAGAAGGGCTTCCTAGGTCTCCATTCACTGTGTGGACTCCAAGGATTGTGCCAACAGCTTCCGGAGAAGCATCTGAAAACGAAAATGGCATGTATACAAATGAAACAGTAAGAATAAATAAAGAATAAAAGAACAGAAAAATAATAAACTATTCCTTTGCCACCAATCAGTTTTTAAAAATCCAGTCATCCCATCGAGGCCTCGCTACATTATTACGAACTTACTAAGATCCACTATCCACTAGAACTAAAGAAGTAATCTCTAATCACTTTGGCATAAGAGGTACATGTGTTAGCTACTGCTAGAAATTCTGAGGCCCAGTTTCAAAACGTAGGCTAAGTGATTTTTGATAAATAGGTTTCATATTTGCTTTAAAAACTTCACAGGAAATCATTTGGCAGAATAAATCATTGCATTCTCAGAACAGGCCACAAATTCAACTCTATTCAAGTGCAAACTGACAAAAAGTAAGATACCATGTTTTTCCGACAGCCAGGTATTTACACAGACAGCTCACCTTCATGAACAGAAGATGTAACCTCCACTTTAAACTGAAGGTACCCGCTTACATGGTCAGCTGGGAGCCTTCTGCCAAGGTTATAGCTGAGCATCTGATCACTGCAAAAGGAGAAAATGGCTCTTTCATCCTTACTACACTGGTCCAATCTTCATTTTCTTCCCAAAGGCCATCCCCCAAATCCAGCACATTTCTCTTCAAATTTTCAGACAAATAGGTAAAGAAAATAAAAAGCTCAAGGTGAGTTACAGTCCGGTGGAATGTTATTAATTCATTCACACAAACAAACCCTTACAAACCCAGAGGGAAAAGGGAATCTTGTTGCTGGTAAAGGAAGTTATTAGTAAAAGTAGAAAAAAAATGCATTGGTACAGTATTATTATAAAATGTTTAAGGCCACTGATTTCCCTCTGCCACTGGTCACACAAGGAGCTGTGAAAGGCCTGAAGATTTAAGTGTTCTGTTTGTTTTGTTTTGTCTTTTTTCAGGCGTAAAAGCGGAAAGGGTGTTGTGGCATAGCATTTAACACAGAAATAACTGGGTTCCAAAAGGATCCCTTTTTGCTAAGTCCTAGTATACAAAGGCAGGAGGGCCCTGTGCTATACACTGTGAGGAACAGTGAGCTGGGAGTGCGGGGTCGTGGCCCAGCAATGCATTGTGCCCTGCCACTAGCCCGGCTGTGCACCCAGTAGGTCACCTGGCTCCCCCTCATCACCTGTCGGCCCTCACTGTCGGTGAGGCTGGCCCACCACTGATCCTCTGAGTGGCTTGTGAACAATGCTCTCACATGGCAAGACACACTGGATGCACCACTGTGGCAGGGTCCTGTCTTCAAACGTGCACATGTGCTGGAGGGGACCACAACTGCCCGATGTGGGCTGCCAGTCCCCAAAAGGATGGATGTGTTGATCTACTTGAATTCTGTGTTAATTTACCAAAGCTGAAGGCAATAATATAATTTTCCTTTTACATGCAAGCAACTTTCGTCCTGAATCAAATGGCATATTCTTAATTAAGGGAACGAATCACAGGGTTATTACCAAATCACACCATCTCTGCTCTCATACTGCCCTCTAATGGCCAATTAGGAAGGAAACCAAGGTGCCTCTAATATTTATACCACTGTACAGCTACTCTAGCCAGCAATTTATTATTAATCTGCATGGGTTTTTTTTTTTTTTTTCATTCTTTTCTACCTCCTCAGTACAATTCTAAATAATTTTACCAGTTTTAAGGAAGATATACTAATGCAAAATTCCAGTTCAGGTCTTACAAATTTCTTTGACTTCACAAGGATTTCTTAACAAGATTAGTTTCTTTTCCTTTTTCTTCCCTAGAGATAACATTGTGATGATGTTTTTCTGATTGACACTTTTTAAATGTTTTTTTTCCCCTTCTAAACTGACTACTTACTGTATGGTAAGTATACTCTGCTTTACATGCATCATCTCATGTAATCCTCAGGGCAACCCTGTAAGATAGGTGGTGGCCAGTATTTTACAGGAGTGGGTGGAAAAGTAGTACCTTGCCCAAGGCCAGACAGCTATGCAGTGACCAGGATTAGGACACAGATGCATCTGATGTGGAAGCCTGTGTTCTGCAGTCACCGTACCATGATTTCTTCTTACGTAGGTTCTCAATGATTCTGGGCTGCTTTCAGCAGAATGTATTTTAATTGCATGCATCTCTCCATGGCTCACCTTAATGTGACTGCTATCAGAATGCTTTTCCTACTAAACTGACATTTAAAAAAATCATTTCATAAAGGAATACATGGGCATTTGTAGCTATTAAACACTATGGGTAAGTTAAATGCTTTTACCTTAGACTATTCAGATATATTATGGCTATAATCTATACCATGGCAAGGGTGTCTTTTTGTTCTCTTCACCACTATACATCCAGCCCTTAAGACAGTGTCTAACACACAAACAGGCCCAGTATTTGTCCATTAAAGCATAAACCAAACAGCAAACTGCACGGACCTGCTCTCAGCAATATTGCTCCCTATTCATCTCTCTTGACATTCAGTTCTGTTGGGATGAAATCATCGTTTCTTTGTCAAAAATAAATTGGGCCCCTCGCTTCCTTGGCTAATATAAGCAAGGTATTGATGCTATTGATGAAGGTTTATAAGAAGTGATGGCTTTAAGTAGGAAATAAATATTTAGTAGTAATTGTAAGTAAAGGATGGCATCCATCTGTTTTGCTCATTATCACATCTCCAACACCCAACACAGCACCTGGCATTTAGTAGGCACTCAATATATATATATATATATATTATTATATATATTATATATATATAATAAATTAATTAACAAGTGAGACTCTTTAATTGAAAAAAAAGAATTTAACAGCTATTAATGCTGTTCATTAATCAAAATGACAAGACATTCCATTCAACTTGTCCTGTCTCCTATCCTGCCCCTCACTATGATATATAATTTTGAGGAATAAATGCCATGGAGCTTTTAATACCTGACTCTTTACTAATATAATCAGAGGAGTTGATGAGGTATGGGAAAGTGATGAGCTTTTTGGAAAGAAAGCAGGCCGCTGTCTGAAAAAATGTGACCCTGGAGCAACTATTCTCAAAATAGGTTATTAATAAGGAGTACCAGCTTGTTTTATAAAACTTCAACTAATTCAGAGAGTTGCAATCTACTAAATAAATAATGAAAATCCAGGATTTTTCAAGGTATGTCAATTACTCGATGAAAAAGAATAACTACAGATCAGAAATTTATATTCATGCTAATAGTTGACACACTAATACCTAGCGTTCTTACTTAATAAAGCTGACTTCTAAGTAGCTCTACCAGACAATACTTTTAACCTACTTAAAGAGAAATATTTCATGATTCTGATGTTTTATGAATTCATGCCGGACTTTCTTTCAGTACAAATGGAATCCATGATTGGCAATTCTCTAAGTGTCTAGTTTTTTAAAAGACTAAACAAAAACCCAGCAAGTAAATAACAGTTTCAAACACTGACAATTTTTTTCTGGCCCTGATGGTAATTCTTACTGACATATATAAATTGACTCTTGTACCATGTGTCATGTATATTATGTAAATTATGTTTATAATTATGTAAATTAGAAGGCTATATTTTCTATAGTTAATGTTCACTCTCTATAATCTTTCACTTTTTATAATTCCTAAAACTAATTTTAAAAACTCCCCAAAGTATATTATCTCTTCTAGAAGGCATAATTATTATCCTTAAAAATAACTGTGATTTTCCAGCTTTTATCAGATAAGCAAAATTGCTAGAAAAATTTCAGTATTAAATTTCTACTTCATGTAGGCTGGTTCAACCACAAAATTCACTGCCTCTACTAGAACTGGAGAATAGTAACCATTAGAATCTCTGGGTTTCCGATTTTGAAGGGGGTTTAGAGCTCATCTGGTTCAAAAGCTTCATTTTTCTGATGAAGAAAAATTGTGACTTACAAAAATTAAGCAGTTAATTAATTGCAAAGCAAATATGAATGATCTTCCTCAGCTAGCCAGACTGATGTTACATTACTATGGATTCTTAAAGTGCTGTAGAGAAGCCATGATTCTAGAATAGACCGATGTGAACTCAAATCTCAGCTCCATCATGTACTCGCTACGCTCAGATTTCTCATCTCTGAAATGGGTTTAATTACAGAATCTCTTTCCCAGAGTTGTTGACAAGATTACATGAGCTAATGAGTTATTATATACTTAAACCTTGGTATAAGCTTCCAGCACCTTAGGTGATTATAATAACTATTACTTTTGCTGCTGCTGCTTCTATCATATGTTCATAATGTTTCTCTACACCGAAAAAGATACAAAAGAAGACGCCCCCTTGATACTACATCAGAACAATATTATTACTGAGTCCACCCATATTTATCATGTAAAAATACATGCAATATGTAGAAGAAGGGATGGTGGCATATGATGATTTCTGAGCTACTTTATTCACAACTTACAAAAAGTTCACAGAAAGAAAACAGACATCAAATCACATTTTAAAATTCTTTCAGTGAATAAAGTTCAGTTGCCTGAATGAATGCACAAGTCTAGGAGCCCTACGAGAACAGCTCCTCAGGTCTAGCTCTTGTTTTAAATAGCCCTAAAACAACACTGTTCTGTCATTCCATAATAATAAGTTCTCCGGATGGGATTCATCAGGATTAGGTAGGTGTCAACCTTACACTTGAATCTCGCTTTAGGGAAAAGGTTTTCTAGCAAGATTTCAACATACTCAAAAACAGTCTTAACACTATGAGATTTGACAATGGTATGCCAGTGGTAAACACATCTCGGAAAAGCTAAAGATACAAAAAGAAAAAAGGTACCTAATTAAACAAACTACTTTTTATCCAGCATACTTTAAAGTTTTAAAAGAATCACGTTACCTTTTTTAATCAATAAGAAAAAGCATAGTTACTACCACCCCCCAATATCAGCAAGCCCCCTACATGGAAGGGCTGATTACCCAATGGCTTGCCGCTCCAGTAGCCTCTGGACAGGTATGGTTAGTTTCCCCAAAAAACGTTTGATGATGGGACGGCTCTTGGCAAATTTGTCCTTAATTTCAATTTCTAAGACATCAGTAAGAAGTGCAAAAAAGGAATATTTCTGGGGAAAAAAAGAAATAAAAAAACAGATATGTTGATTTAAAAGAAAGACCACTATTACATATTATACAATTTATTATTATAGGAAACACTATCTCTTAAATCTTAATGATATACAGAGTCTACACTGCTAGAAATATCTGCAGCTATTGTCAATCCTTTATTCACTCAGAACTGTTAACATTCACAATGATCACAAGTGATAGTTAAGGATCAATATGGCAACAGAAGCTTCGTTAATCATATAGAACTATCAAATACTAAATTAGGCACAATAAAATGTCAGCACTTACTACACTTATGTCTTCACTGTTTGAAAGTTAATATCATATTTATAAGATGGCTTAGAACTAATCACTTTAACTACAATTTAAATTTCTAATTTCATAGAATTCTGAAATTGCAAAACATGGCTTAAAATATTTATTCACTCAGTGACTAAAGTAAGCATCTGCCAAATACCATGGTTTCCCTCAATGTTTAAGACAATAAAACAAAATAACGTTTCAATGAAATTATTACTTAAGTACAAAGAGCACATGGAGCCATTTCTTCAGGTTAAGATATTGAAGGGGATTTTATGAATTCACGCTGGACTTTCAGTACAAACATAATCCACGATCAGTAATTCTCTAATATATAAAGAGCTTTCTAATATATAAAGAGCTTTACCCATGTACAAAGACTTTCACATATATTATCTTCACTTTACCTTTACTAAGTATTTTCTTTTTAACAATGAGGACCGCAGGATTACTAAATGATGGAACTAGGAATCTGCCCTACACCTCTGCATTCCTTCCACGACAGTATCCATACGTCATAGTGACGTGATTAATGTTAGCCAGTTTTACCCTTTCCTCCCACTCAATTTATGTAGCTATAACAATCAAACTTTGCAGAAGGGTCATACAGTTTGGCCATCTGCCAAGTGGGAGAAGCACTTGCATAGAATGAGAAAGTCAAGTTTAAGTCCCACATCTGACTCTGACCAGCTAGTTACATAAACACTTTAAGCTTCAATTTCCTAATCACCAAAATAGAGACATGACAGTCTCATCTGTTCTATCTGCCTATCAAGCTTATTCTGGTGACATGGTCAAGAACGCTGTAAATGTTTACAGATACACAGTTATTATTACCAACATGACTGTTACCATATCCACTATATGCCTTCCAGAGCTCCTACTGAGATAGGATGCCTAGAAAATTTCTTCTAGGAATCTATGTGTACTAGATTAAGTGGTATGCCATTAAGAGTTATTTATCATTATGGGATCATACGTGACTTTATAAACCAAGTATAAAAATACATACAGTATTCATTCAATTAAATAACCATACAAACCTTTCAGGAGAAACATCTTGCTAGGCTGGTAACTCTGAAATGGCCACACCTTTCTCTAACTGATTTTATAGCCCTTGAATTAATCTCCTTCTCCAATTATATATTTCTACCACATTGTTAGAACATATTGTTGTTACCAAACATTTAAGGTATGAGGTAGCTGTCAAGTCGCGGACCCCTGAGGATCATCTTACCTCTCGGTGCCAAATGGGGTTAGTGGTGTTACTGATGATGGTAGATCTTCTCTCCTGCCCATGGTGGGCGCACGTGGGGAAACTGCTCTTCTTCCCTGGCTGGATGGACATCTTAAGGTAAGGGTCAGGATTGAAGAACATCCCTTTCTTTAGCCCAACTGCCCTAAGATCTTTAAAAAAAGAAAGAAGGAAGAAAAAGAGAGAGAGAGAGAGGAGAGGGAGAACAAGTGAAAGAAAGAAAGGGAAAAGTGAAGAGAGAGAGAAGTGAAAGAAAGAGAGGGAAGAGAGAAAGAAAATGAATGAAAGAAAGGGAAAAGGAAGCAAAAGAGAGAGTGAGGAAGAGGGAGAGAGAAATAGGGAATTAAGGCAGGGAGGGAGAGAAGGAGAAACAGGAGGGGGAAGGATCCATATATCCTGATTAGAACAAGAAGCTCAATGACAATTTGTTCTTAAATAACCACAGAAGGAGCTCTAAATAGAAGCTATACTGTGAAACAATAACAAAGTTACTTCCACTACAAATGCTTAGATAGTGAGGACGAAGTAGATATGGCAGTAATTCCAGCAGAGGGGTCTCCTAACAGGCTACAAAGATGAAGCCAAACCTTTAGCACCATCTCACATGCCTAAACTGATGTTTCCTGGGAATCTTTTTCATTCCAACATGTGCATCTTCACCACTTTTTGGTTAGGACAACTGTCATTTGACAAGCTAACACTTCAGACAATGTTTTGAGAGAGATCTTAAGTAAACAGTTTATTAACAAAAGAAAACCCATATGTTCTTTCCTAAGAGGGAAATGAATCATATATATGTGTGTGTATATATATGCAATGTATTTATACTAAGTTTAATTGAGGATGAGTAAACAAACTGAATCAAAAACAGTACATCAATATAATTTCAAAACTTCAGAGCATGCATTCATTGTATCACAATTAAAATGTCCAATATATTCCACAAATATGATGAATGTTAGGGAATAAAAGGAGACTAGAAATATTTCTAAAATTGCAATGCTACCTGCTATTTTAAGTAACTGTGAGGTTACTTTTTTGATAGCCGGTAAAGTAACTTAAATATTTGATAAATGTCCTATAATTCATCTTAGATTGACTGGTTGTATTTTCACACTGGGTGAGCTATAAAGAGCCCTGACAAAAGTCTGTTTAACTAAGAGATGGAAATTATGAAAAATGGCCAGGTTAAGGGATGCACAAATCTCAAGAAATAAAGCTAACTTTACTGGGTCCCTAACATCTTTCTAAATACATCAGTTCGAATAAGGTAGGCCTGGGAGCTAAGGGATCTTGAAAAGATTTTGGAAGAACAGATTTTTTCAGGTATATTTATGCAGTTGTACTCAGTCTAGGGAGGTCCTGAACACTGATTTGAAAAGAAATTCCAGAGTTCTTCAAATACTTTCAGATTACGTAGGTCAGCTGGGAAACAGACCCTGTTGAGTGACACCAAATTGCAGGAGGTGACCAGGGTCACCCTGCCAGGAAAAGCTCATTTATTAAACACAAGGTCTTTCTTAGAAGAACAGAATTGGTCCTAGGGCTACCCACATTCTCTAGGGAACACTCCCTGGGGGTGGGTCACAAATGGTATACAAGAACTCCTGGTCTAGCTATGTACAATGAAAACAGACCAAGGATGGCCAATGCAGCATATATGCAACAGAGAGGGCAGTTTAATATGCCATCAAAGAATGACCAGTTCAACCAAGAGGACCTTATGTTAAGAATACTGCATGAAATATAGTAAGATCTTTGATCTAAACACCAGCAGGAGAAGGGAAAGTTGGTTAAAGAATGAAACAAGCCCTTCAAAGGAGCTGCTGTAATCTCATAAACCTTATAGTCGCTGTTCCTGGGACTGTGTAAACTATATAGTTATTATTAATGCAGTGTTTACAATTTCAGTGTCAAGTTAATAATGCTGCATATTTTCATTTAGCAATATTTAGTTAGCAGGAAGTAGCTTTGAGAGGAAAATGCAATTTATACATCTATGCCCTTGCCCTTTTTGATTATGCTCATCTAGGATTCAAAGAAGAATGTTATTCTTTAAGTATTGATTTTACTGTCAAACAAGGGATTTCTCTGCAGCAAATGAGGAGAATTGTGTTCAGAAATGCCTACCAGAAAGTCTGATAGTGCCAAATCATTCAAGCAAAACACTCCTTAGGACACAAAGCATTCCACCAGATGATTAAACCACCGTGATGAAATGTTTTACTATTAAATGCTCCTGAAACCTAATTTTTCCACAATGGGATACAAATTAATCTTCATCAATAAAAACAATAAATTACCAATTATTTGTAGTTTGATTATTCTGTTCCCTTTATTCACTTCATTTCTTCTCCCTGCTTCTCTCTTTTGTCTTTTATTTATTTCAGCGCTCACAAATATCCACATCTCTTTACAGGAAAAAGGACTCAAAGTTACAAAAGTATTACATATTAAAAACACTAGTTTAAATGAAGTCTTATTTGGAGAGGAAATTTAAGATATTAATCAAAATACTGCAATTGTCTTAGTTATAGAGTTCAATTACTGTATTCCTACTTATTTATGGATAATCAAGAGTAGAACATTTGGAGACAGTCATTCTAAAGTATTTAAATGCTCTAAGGTAAAGATCATCCACTGTCAATATGAAATAACCAGATCAATTTTTTAGAATTAACGTTATACAATTGCTTTCATCTCCTGTAATTTTTAGCCCTCGCTGAAAATGTCTGACTACAGAGTAAGAAATAAAACAGATCTTAGTCATTCAGCCTCCCTGTGTATGGGTGGCTATGCCCAAAGCCTATTTCCTACCTTTTAGGAAAATACCTTAGGATTTTCAACTTCCATATGGTCATTCCCTGTGGTAGGTTAACAATGCATCTTCTGGAGTAAAAAAATCCGTATGTGAGTGTCATGGTAAGAATGATATTTCATCACTTGAAAGCAGAGTGCAATGATTCTAAACTAAGAAATTCACGATATGGCTAAATTCCAAAATTCTGATTTCTCTCCACCTAAAGATTGGGGATTTTGGTATTCACAGGGCATAGGACTGTGAGTGTCCAAAACCCAGGATGCAAATCCCTACCCTTAGTTCTAAAGGCAGTGGAACTTCTAAAGGCCCTTCTATAAACCTGGATTTAAAAAACAAAAACGCCTGAGGTTCCAAACAACACATATTTACTGGTCAGATCTGAACCACGAGACACTAGTTTATCACTTCTGAGTTTCATCAGAGAATAGAAGCAAAAAAGGCTTTATATTAAGCAGCTTCATATGGGGAAGAGGAACATACATGGACACAGATACCTGGAAGACCACAGACCAGCAATGAACCAACGTGCACCCTTTCCTCATATGTGATAAGTATGCATTGTACAACCGTCTGTTTTTAAGACTAGATCTTCTCACTCTTGAGAAAGTCTATTTTCATTCATGACATTTTTTTTTTTAGTCAAGAAAAGTAGATCTAATTCAAATTTTAGAAGCACTACACCTATGTAAAAATGAAAACAAAACATCTTAGAGTGACAGACATCTGTTGGATTTAAATTTCTGTATATTTTAGTGCTGTTGTTGGTTTACAAATACTGACTGTCTTAGCATATTCCTGACTTTTATGACTGTCAATTAATTTTTTGAAACCAGTGGCTTTCAAGCATTTTTTTGGCAGTGACGTATATGTGAAATACATTTTATGTAGCAATACAGTACACCCATACATAGGCATGTATGTTTCTTTGTGAAAATTCTCAATTTATATAAACTGGTGTTTTTAATGCAATTTTACTGAGATATATCCACATACTATATAATCATCCAAAGTGTACAATCAATGATTCACAGTATCATCATATAGCTGTGCATTCATCACCACAATCAATTTCTGAACATTTTCATTACTCAAAAATAAAAATAAAAAAGAATACCCTGATTTGTCTGATACCTGAAACTCAGAGTTAGAGCACTGAAGCTATGGAAGTCAGCATTACCCCATTCAGCAACTGTTAAAAAAGCTGAAAAAGTTAAGGTGCATGGGTGGTTCAGTGGTAGAATGCATGCCTTCCATGTGGGAGACCCAGGTGTAATTCCCAGACTGTACATGCCCACCCATCCCACCCCCCCATACAGAAAGCTGAAAAAGTAATTAGACTTTGTCTAGAGATATGAATGAATCTTATTTGGACAGGAATAAGATAAATCAGAATACTGGGTAAAGGATGAAATGGCAAAGATTTTCAAACTTCAACCTCTGCATGAGACCAAGGGGAGAAACGTGTATTTGGTGCAAAATTTATACTTTGGGTAGCACATTATCTAATTTAATTTGTATGGTCAGTTTACTTGAACACCATAATTACATGAAATCTTGAATAGGGGCATGAGAGTTTGTTGGATTGTACAGGTTAGTGTGATGCCCCTATATATCCCAGAGTATTTGGGCAGAGAATGAAAAAATATTTGCAAAGTCCCCTTGGGGGACTGGGGAGAAAGGAGGGAATATTAAACTTCCCCATCTGGGGAATTCCTGATGTTCTCGCAAGTAGTTGTGACAAACTTCAATAGGCTGAGCCCTAAATCTTGGAATTCACCCCTATGAAGTTTATTCCTGCAAAGGAGAAGATAAAGCCAACTGATAATTATGCCTAAGAGTCACCCCCCAGAGAACCTCTTTTGTTGCTCAGATGTGGCCTCTTTCTCACCCAACTTGGCAGGTGAACTCACTGGGACATGACTCTGAGGGGTATAAATCTCTCTGGCAACATGGGACCTGACTCCCAGGGGTAGCCTGGACCTGGCATCATGGGTATGAGAAAGCCTCTTGACAAAAAGGAGGAAGAGAGAAATGGGACAAAATAAAAGTCTCAGTGGCTGAGAGATTTCAAACAGAGTCAGGAGGTTATCCTGGAGGTTATTCTTAAGTATTATATGGAAATCCCTTTTCAGCTTATGGTTTATTGGAGTGGCTGGAGGGAAGTACCTGAAACTTGAACTGTGTTCCAGTAGCCATGTTTCTTGAAGAAGACTGTATAATTATATAGCTTTTACAATGTGACTGTATGATTGTGAAAATCTTGTGGCTGATGCCCCTTTTATCAGGGTATGGACAGATGAGTAAAAAAAAAGTAAGGATAAATAAACAAATAAATAATAGGGGGAGATAAAGAGTAGACTGAAACATTGAGTCAATGAGAGGAGAGGAAGGGATAAGGAGTAGGGATGTATGAGTTCTTATTTTTCTGGATTTATGCAATGTTTTAAGAATACACAACTATATAATAATAGTGTGAGCCACTGATTGTATAATATGTATATATAATATGGTTGGACTGTATGTGTGTGGATATTTTTTGATAAAAATATATATAAAAAGAACACCCAGAACATCCCATACCCCTTATCCCCCCCTATTATCTATTTATTTCTTGTCTTTATTTTCTTACTCATCTGTCCATACACTGGATAAAGAGAGTGTTAGGCACAAGGTTTTCACAATCACGCAGTCATACTGCAAAAGCTATATAACTATACAATCATTTTCAAGGATCAAGGCTACTGGATTACAGTTCAACAGTTTCAGGTATTTTCTTCTAGCTATTCTAATACACTAAAAACTAAAAAGGGATATCTATATAATGCATAAAACTAACCCCCAGAATGACCTGTCCACTATTTGAAATCTCTCAGTCACTGTAACTTTTATTTCCTTTCTCTTCCTCCTTTTGGTCAACAAGTCTTTCTTTATCCCATGATGCCAGGTCCGGGTCATCCCTGGGAGTCATGTCACACACTGCCAGGGAGATTTACACTTAAGAGGGAGGGCGGTGAGTTTACCTGGAGAGCTGGCTTAGAGTAAGAAGCCACATCTGAGCAACAAAAGAGGTTCTCTGGGGGTATCTCTTATGTATTATTTCAAGCATGCTTAGCTTTTCCTTTGCAGGAGTAAGGTTCATTAAGGGGAAGCTCCAAAATTGAGGGCTTGGTCTATTAAATTGGTAGTCGCAATGCTTGCAAGAAATCAAGAATTCCCCAAGTGGGGAAGTTTAATATTTCCACATTTTCCCCCAGTCCCTCAGGAGGATTTTGCAAATATTATTTTTTCCCCCAGATTTCTCTGGGATATATTGGAACATCTCACTAACCTGTACAAGCCAACAAGGTTCCCTGTAATTATGGTGTTCAAATAAACTGACCATACAAGTTAAATTAGTGTGCTATAGAAAATAAAAATTTGCACCAAATAAGCATCTATTCTTTTGGTCTTACATAGAAGTTTATGTTTAAAACACAGTATCATCTTTTATGCTTTGGTTTGACTTAACCTTAGTCATAACCAGATCAGCTTCATTCATATCTCTGAAGTCCAATCTCTTTTTCAGGTTGTTTTTTAACAGTTGCTATATGGGGTAATGCTGTCTTTCACAGCTGAAGAGCTCTAGCCCTGAGTCTCAGGTGTTGCACAGATAACTGATGTTCCAGAGAATGACCAGGTTATTCACAAAGAGCTCAGCATCTCAGACTTTAGAAATAACCATTAAAACTCTGGAACAGACATAACGGCTGTAATTGTTTACCATCTTAGAAACCTTTACACTAAGCATTCCCCTGAAAACCTACACTCTCGAATTCAAGTCTGAGTTTGCACATCATAGTTAGTCCATATTAGTGAGGTGCTATAATTGTCTTTTCATTTCTGTCTTATTTCACGCAACATACTGTCCTCAAGGTTCATTCACCTAGTTGCATGCCTCACAACTTTATTCCTTCTTGTAACTGCTCAATATTTCATTGTATGGATCTACCACTGTTCACCCTTCCATTAGTGAGTCAATGTACCCTTTAGGCCACCTCCATCTATTCCAAAATGTGAATACTGCCACCATAAACACCACGTACAAATGTCCCTTCATGTTCCTGCTCTCGGCTCTTGCAAGTATATACCTAACAATGGGGTCGCAGGAGCACATGGCAACCCTATATCTAGCTTCCTGTGGAACCATGACACTGCTCCTCCATAGGGGCGGCACCACTCTACTTCCCTCCCAACAGTGAATAGGTACATCGCTCCCTCCACATTTTTTTCAGTATCTGTATCTTTGTTTACTTTTTAAAGCTTTATTCATACATCATACAATCTATCCTATGTAAACAATCAAATGGTTCCTGTTATAATCACATAGTTATGTATTCATCACCACAATCTATATGAGGATATTTCCATTTTTTCCACAAAGAAATAAGAGGAAAAAAAAGAAGATTAAGAAATAAAATACAAAAAAAGAAGAAACAACAAAAACAAAACCAAGAATCCCACACCCCTCCTTTATACCCTCCCCCCTTACTGACATTTAGCTTTGGCATATTTCCTTTGCGACATTTAAAGGAAAAATTACAATGTTACTGTTAACTATAGACCCTACTTTGCATTGACTGTATTTCTTCCTAATATCATCCCATTTTCAATACCTTGCAATGTTGGCATTTATTTGTTCTCCCTCATGTAAAAACATTCATATATTTGTACATTTAACAACCATCACTGTCCACTCTAGGTTTTTCTAAATTATACAGTCCTAGTCTTTATCTTCTCTTTCCTATTGTTATCATACATGCCCCTAGGCTTCTTCTTTCAACCATACTCACACTCAGCTTTTTGCAGGGTATGTACAATATTGTGCTACTATCAGATAGTATTGCGCTAACCATTTCTGGATCTTTTCAGTCAATCCTGTTGACCATTCTATACTCCTTCAACATCAAATGCCAATTTCTACCCTCTTTCTATCTCTAATAACCTGTATTCTCAACTTTAACTCTCAAAGTTTGCTCATTAATGTTAGTTCATATCAGTGAGACCACACGGCATTTGTCCTTTTGTTTCTAACTGATTTCACTTGACACAAGGTCCTCAAGGTTCATCTTTATAAGCTTCATGACTTTATTCTGTCTTACAGATGTGTAATATTCAATTATATGCATATACCACAGTTTATCCACTTGTCCATTGATGGACATTTGGGCTGTTTCCAATAATGAATAATGCCACTTTAAACACTGGTGTGCAAATGTCCGTTTGTGTCACTGCCTTCAGTTCCTCTGAATATATACCTAGCAATGGGACTGCTGGCAATTCTATATTTAGCTTCCTGAGGAACCACCAAACTGCCTTTCAGAGTGGTTGCACCATTTTACATTCCTACCAACAGTGAATACGTGTGATTACTCCATATTCTCTCCAGCATTTATAGTTGTCTTTTTTAATATATAATGCCCATTCTAGCAGGTACAAGATGATATCTCACTGTGATTTTGATTTGCATTTCCCTAATAGCCAGTGTATTTGAGCATCTTTTCATGTGTTTTTGAGGTATTTGTATTTTCTCTTTGGAAAAGTATCTGTCCATGTCTTTTGCCCATTTTTAAGTTGGGATGTTTGTCTTTTTGTTGTTGAGTTGCAGGATCTCTTTATATTTTCTTGATATTAAACCCTTATCTGAAGTGTGGTTTACAAAATCATGTGCCATTACATAGGCTGCCTTTTTACTTTTCTGATAAAGTACTTTGATGCACAAAAGTGTTAAATTTTGAGCCCATTTATCTATTTCTTCTCTCATTGCTTACACTTTGGGTATAAAGTCTAGGAAGCAACCTCCTAACACAAGGTCTTTAAGATAGTTCCCTATATTTCTTCTAAAAGTTTTATGCTAACTCTAACATTTAGGTCTTTGATCCATTTTGAATTAATTTTTTTATAAGGAGTGAGATAGGGGTCCTCTTTCTTTCTTTTGGATATGGACAATTCTCCAAGTACCATTTATAGAAGAGGCTACTCTATTTCAGTTGGGTTGACTTGACCACCTTATCAAAGATCAACTGTCCATAAATGAGTAAATCAATTCCATTGGGCAATATATTTACCTTTATGCCAGTACCATGCTGTTTTTGACCAGTGTAGCTCTTTAATATGCATTAAAGTCAGGTAGTGCGAGACTGCCCACTCGTTTCTCTTTCTCAAGATATTTTTTAGCAATTTGGGGAACTCTGCCCTTCCAAATAAATTTGGTTATTGGTTTTTTTATATCTGCAAAGTAAGTTGTAGGGATTTTAACTGGTATTGCATTGAATCTATAAAACAATACAAGTAGAATTGATACCTATATTTAGCCTTCCAATCCATGAACACAGAATGTCCTTCCTCTTATTTAGGTCTTCTTTGATTTTTTTTTTTTTTAGCAATTTCTTGTAGTTTTCTGTGTATAGGTCTTCTGTGGCCTTGGTTAAATTTATTCCTAAATATTTGATTATTTTGGTTGCAATTGTAAATGGATTTTTTTCTTGATTTCCATTCAGATAGCTCATTACTAGTATATAGAAATACTACTGATTTTTGCATGTAGCTCTTGTACCCTGCCATTTCACTGTACTCATATGTTAGCTTTAGTAGCTTTGCCATAGATTTTCAAGATTTTCAAGATATAGTATCATGCTATCTGCAAACACTGACAACTTTAATTCTTCCTTAAACTAATGTTTTTTGGAAAAATGTTTCCCTTTGGTGGTAAACTTTACTTCCTATTCTGTTTTTTAATTGTTGTTTTCAACTAACTAAATCGATCTTACAACCCACAAATGGGTATTTTATAAAGTCCTGCTTTAAGTTATATGGAAAAAACACATAAGCAATTGGAATATTTTGCTAACCACAAAAGCAAAAAAAACTACTTTCAAATTTGTATATGTATTCTTCCACAGAAAAAGAAGTATCCCTTGGCCTTCTCCCCCCACCCCCCCCACCCAGTTTTCAAGTTCTTCCTTTTTCAAAACGAGGTAAGCATAAATTGTCCCCAATAATCAAAGCTCTCCAGAGGGATTAGCATTTTTGCACTACAGTTCACTTTTTAAAAAGGCAACTATACATAACGATATAGTCTTTTGTACCACCAGAAAACTTGGTAGAAAAAATATTTTCTGAATTTATAATAATCATCTCACTTCACTATAGTAAGAAGTAATTGATTTCTCAGAAGTATTACCAGGAAAAAAAAAACAACTTAGCTCGCATATCATATATGAGAATTTGTAGAAAGAAGTGACCATCCACACCTTTGAAATTATGTGTTTTCCAAACTGGACACCATGTTTAAAGACATACTTACCTGACAGTGTAAAGCTAACGAGTTTTCGAGAATGCTGATTTCCTGCAGCACCTCCTTCTGTGCCTTCTGCCCCCATCTGAAGAGGAAAAATACATTATTGGAAGTTTTATAGGCATATGAAACTACATTCCAACCTTCCTAGGGAACAACATATGTTTGCAAATGATTATTTTTGTATCAAACATGCTTTATAGCATATGTCTTTTCATTTCAAGTCTTAGAGCTGAGAGACAAATGTATATTCTCAAAAATGAAAGAGAAATTCTTATATTTAATTTTTACCCCAAACCAGACAAATATGAACTTCTAAATTCCCCAGGATATGAAATTAACCTACTTTATTTCATTTTTTCCCTTGGTAAGAATATAGCTGATATATATTAAATGTATTTATATTATTACCATATTAAAACATCCTCTTAAGTTAAACACTAAATGGTAATTAAGAGCACTGAATTATATATTTGAATGTGGTTAAAAGGGTAAATGTTATGTTGTATGTGTATTACTAGCACAAAATTTTTTTTAAATCATAAAGATTGCAATACAAACAGTGAACCCTACTGTAAACAACGGGACATAGTTAATAGCACAATTTAAAAACATTCTTTCATGAATTGCAACAAATGTACCGTACTAATGCAAGGTATTAATAAGAAGGTGGTATATGGGAAATCTGTATTTTATGCATGATTTATCTGTAAATGTATAATTTCTCTAATAAAAATAATTTAAAAACTAGACGTCAAATTCTTTCAGATTTGTTAGGAAAACCTAGGAATAAGCTAAACTGTTGATATACAGCAGACTCCTCCATATATACAGATTTTTCCTTTCTTATTAAATATTTCTGAATGACCACTTGGTGTCCCCTTTCTCCTGTAGGTTTATGTTCTATTGTGGGGCAGATAAATGGTAACTGCTATTACAGTTAGTGATAATAGGAATTTGCTGTGCCATTGTACTGATAACCTTTTGCTAAAAGCTTTTAAGGAAATTATATCTCACTTGAAACCAGTAATTTATAGAATACACAGCAGATTTAGGCCCTCCTCTCAATTTATGTACAATTAGTGCACAATTTATGGTGTACTAGGAAGTAAGAGTTTCATGGAAGACTGCAAAAGAATTAAGGCATAATATATTCTGAAGATAAATATTCCAGGGAAATAGAAACCACGTTTTAATTCAAAAGTTTAAATGAAACCCTCTTCCATTTCATCCTTGCTGCACTCCATATACTCCTTCAAAAATCATGTTACAAGAGATGAAATCTTCACTAATTTCAGCAAAGTTGAGGAATTTCAAAAAAAAATTCTATTTCAATTTCAGAAGCAAAATTTTCTACTTCTTTCTCTAGATTCTTGAACCTCAGTAGAGACAATTTTGTGTCATGCTTTATTGCTTCCTGATGCTTTACATGCCATTTGCAATGAATGAGGGTATTACCCACGTATCTTATATTTCATTCTACCCATTAAACCATCTCCTTGATGATCTCAGAGTTGGCTCTCAATAAATATATATGACTTATTACATTATATTCTATTTCACATTTCTGACTCATTATCCCCAGATTAACTAGATCAGAGACAACAGCAAGCTAGACGGACTCTGACTATTTCATCCTGCTCTCAGCACCCCCTACCCTGGACTATAGAGTGGTGGATAAAAACTCAGTGCAGACTACAATTGAAACAGATGCTCAGCAACCTGCCCCTTCCCGTCTGGGCCCTGGGTATAGCCAGACCTCTGCTAAGCCATGGCCTGACCTGAAGTGGACCACACTGCCCAGTAAGCTGTGCCACCCCCAAGGGCATGACATCTCCGCTTTCTATAGGATACTTGTGTTAAGAGAGTTAAACGAGACTGTCCTCATTTAAAACCTATTTAAAAGACAGCAAATCACGAGGAAAATATGCCTTCTAATTCTCACATCTAAAATGTGATTGATTGTTAAGTCAAAATCAATCTGAAACAATTCTCAAAGAATTCACAGATAAACAGTATCCTTCAGCACAACTGTGGCAAGAAGCTCATCTGAAATAACACTCAAAGAATTCCATTTCGAGATTTATTACAGTAAAAGCCAGGAAAGGCCGAATATCACCACTAGAATCAGGGATATTAGTGACAATAAACACATCTGTATTCAATGTTTAGAGTGGTTTTAAAATAAACTCAATCCACGGATTCATTCAGGGAAACTCAGCAGCAACCCTGTCAACCAAGTGCTGAAACAATGCTACGGTGGTGAGTGATGACCGCCTTGATCTGCCCCCACAGCCGAAGGATTTCCTGTTCCAAGTGTGTGAGGCGCGTATCACTGTGTACTTTGATGAGTGATAATGACATCAAAGCACAAATGACAGAGCAGAAACATTTTTTAAATCTTTGATTCACTGCAAAAGGACATGTCAAAAGGAAGACTGGACAATGAGGATGGGAGTTCATTTCCTTCCCCATGGAGTTTCTCAGTTACTTCTCCCAGGTCTATTCTTTGCACCTGGTTGTGGAATAATTATACTAAATGGGCTTTGCGAATATCAGTGTTGTTAGTCAGTAACAATAACTAAGCACATGCCACATAACTACGTGGCCGCTATACTATTATAGGCACACAGTGCTCCCTCCCATGATGAAGTATACATGTGGCAAGGCCCCTCAATTTTGGATACAGACCCAATTGCCTGAAGCTTGGCCAGAAATCAATTCCATTAGCCAGTCTTTGACCCAAAGTGCTCTGATTTCCAGGGCTGTATCTATGAAGCTTTTAAAGAGCTCTAAAACCTGTTTGAAGCAAATTAATTATCTCCAAACCTCTGCAGGCTTTGAAGGAGTGACCTCAATGCAAAATCAATAGGAAAATCAATGTTCACCACGCTGTAAACTCCCACTGTCTACAATGATATCTGGATATATTTGACTCCAAAAAGTGCTTAATCATCAGTGGAGGCTACTGTTTAATTGCACAAAAGGTTACTTTTCTAAAGGTTTTATTATAAACAGCCTCACTTTTCTAGTTTTGTAACTTTTATTTTTAGAATATTAACTAGAATAAAGTCCTTTGCTGTGTCTACTATGTGATATGGCAGAACTTTGGGTCAATAATCCTTATTGTCCTTGTGACCTTCAAAGTTTTATATAGTAAATGTGGGTTATCTTTTTATATTCTATATTATATTTACTACAAGGGAACTCAAATACAATTCTAATGTGAGCAAAATACCTAGGTGATGAAGATTTTGCATATACTTTTCCCTCTGTTTAAAGTGCTCTTCCCTTCCTTCTTTACCTAAGTAATTCCTACTCATCTTTCAAACTGTCCTTCAAACACACCTTCTTCAGGGGGGTCTTCCAAGACCTTCATTATCAGGTCAAATCCCACTAGAATATTCTCCCCATTGTAGCAATTATCACTCAAAAAATAATTAATAAATTATAACAAATAGAATTTGATGGATTTCTCCCTCCCCTATCAGACTGATAAGGGCAAATAACATGTTTTTTTTCTCATTTCATCCATAGTGGTGGGAACAATGCCTGGCACTTAGCAGCAGGCACCCAATACATATTTGCTGGATGAATAAATGAAAGGGAAAGGCTACCTGATAGAGGCAAAGATACTATTACGTAGAGCACTGGGTAGATCCCTCTGGACAATTTTGAAATACAAAGACTATTTGCTGAATTTCAGAGAACCAACCTGGCCACTTGTCTATTTACAAAAACGTGTACATCTATCAGGTGTGTATACAGACACAAATATAAACAGTGTTGGGAAGATCTTATGTTACGGGAATCAGTAGTTCCCCCCACCCTCTCCTTTCATGATCTGATTTTTATTAATAACTAATAAAACCTGCAATGATTTACTTTTCTTAAAGTCTTAAAAAAATCTCCAAAGACCACCAGAATCTAACCACCCATATGCAACAGAGCTACATCTGACAAGGCTGTTAGATTCTAAAGCTGGTCTCTATGGTGAAAAATCACAAAGTCGTGAAAAGTAATCCTCCAGAAAGTGCCAAGCTGGAAGCCGACCTATTTTTGTTCAAAGTCCAACCCAACCACTTCCCCCAAAACTAAATTAGATGATTGTTTCTTCATTTGAGAATCTGACAGAGAGGTTTGCTTCCATTTAGTGGCCATGTTGTGTCCAAAATACCTGTGATATCTTTAGGTACTGGACTCCAACTCAGAGTGGAGAGGGCGCGAAAAGAGAGACCTTCTAAGGCAATGACTCCCATCTCACACTCTTTTGGGGAACAAAGCACCTTAACTGGACTGAAAGATAGAATCACACACTCACACCATTTAAATTATTTTTCTCTTTTTCTGATTCTAAAAAAGTACAGTTGAATTTCTGTAAATCAAATTGATGTACGATGTAACACAACCATTTCCTACCAACCAAACGCCCAAGAGAGTTTACAACTTCCCATGATGGCACACTACTTTACTTCATGAGTTTGCTCCCTGAAGAGTTCACTATATGCAGAGTTGTTATAGCCAAATCATATTTTCCCACAGATTTGTGTAACATATGCAGGTATGCTTGCTTTCTGAGTCATTTCCTTTCTAAGAAGGTTCCCATGGTGTTATGCACTCCTTTTTTCATTGTTCCTCCTAATCCTGTCGGAGTCATGCAGGCAGAAATAGAAATCGAGTCCGTTTATGGACACCACCAGGAAGCCAGCAGCAAGGGGCACTCACCATCACAGCAGGGTTCTTCACGGTGATGCAGGGGGTCGTGGCTCGCAAGGCTCCGCTAATGCCGTGGTAGTATTTAAAACAGATTTTTATCTCCGCTGCAAATCAATTCAAAAAAATCAATAATTTAAACACTAAAACAAGTCCCACTAATAATTAGCTGAAGAAATCTGCCACACTGCCTCTCCAGCAATCTTACTCATGACTCTTTCAGTGACCTCTTTTTTTTTTCCAGTCAGAGACAAGAGATTATACTATTGCTGCTTAGTTTTACAGGCCTCTCTAAAACTTTCTAAGAACATCTCAAACATATTAGAAAAATGACGCATAAAAAAAATATGCCAAAATATAAATAGTGTAGAGTTAAGAATCAGGCTAGCTAACATTTATTGAAGTGCTACACAACATACCATGATGCTATTCTTCAAGCTTAGATTGTTATTAATCCTTACATCAACTCGTGAGGTCGAAATTTCTGTACCCATAACATAGATGAGGTGTTGAGGTTTCCCATAGGTCAAGCAGACAGGAAATGATGAGTCAAGACTCAAACCCAACATGCCTTACTCTAACGCTTTCACTCCTAACCTCTTCAATAGAACTGTAGCTGTGCACGGAAATAGAGAAAAGGCAGTCTAATAAAGCACACATGCATACTGGAGGTGACTCTCCAGGGATAGGATCTAGGAATCTATATTATTTTAATTTTCTGAATGACTTAAAAGCAGTTACCAGGCAGGAATTAAATTTATGAACCACTGATCTATTCACATCTCATTAAATGTGAAAATCCATACATTTTATGAGTTTTTTTCCCCCCTGACAAGTGGAGCTTGATAAAAGCAATCTAAATGCTGATTATGCTTCTTGGAAAGTAACTACAATTTCAAAGAACATGAAGCCAAAATGTGTCAGAGACAAAACTCACAGTTACTGGAATTAGTCTGTATACAGAGTTTCACAGTCACTGAATTGTAACTGAAAGATGCATTTTTCCCAAGATGACAGGCATGCCCCCCTAGAAAGAGTCCTACGCTATAGAAGTGGAGTCCCTCTCTCAAGGAGTCAACTGGATTATAAAAGTGGGTCTGCTCGATTCACTTTTTTAAGGAAGTTAACCTTCCACTGAATTTCCTGGCAGCACCAAATGGCCTTCTGCAAAGTATTTGATTGGCTTATTTTAAGGGAAATATATAATGATTAGAGAAAAATCCTCTTCTAGGAATTTATATGATTACTCTTTTTCTATCAATGACCAAATACTACATCTCGAAAGAAGGTCCAATATGGGGTAAAATTTTGGATCTTTTCATTATGTATATGAGTCACTATCCAGTGATTCACATCACCAATTAAAAGATTTTTACTATGTACCCGTTACAACACATGCCCAGCACCATGCAAGATAGTGCAAAGGGATCAAGAAAAGACTCCTATTTCTAGCAGCTGTTTTAGAATGCAGCTGTTGAGTGATGCTCATAAGCATGACAAAAATACAGAAGGCAAGTGCTAAAAAGAAGAGTATAGTGACCAAGGGAAAGATGAGTGAAGACCTGGAAGAGGCAGATAGGCTTCATGGAACAAATAGGTCTTATGGATGAGAAAAATTGGATTAGAGAGAGTTAGGGATTAGGAGTAAAAGCATGGATGCAGGAATGAGTGTGATGGGTTTGAGGAATGGCACGATGATCTACTTACAAATCCCAGTGTTACTAGTACTTCATTCCCCTGAGAACAATGACTTCCCTCACTTCCACAAATGATTTTCCTGAACACTAACACAGGTCTTTGTCTATTTTTGAAATAGCAATTATTTTTAGATTTAAGCAAACTTTTCTCTCTCACTTGCTTTCTTCCAAGACCAAGAGCATATATTCTGCAGGGACAAAGCTAAGTAATGTGCACAAGGATTTTCAAAACAGAATAAAGCTCAGTGAAGTGCATGAACATTGATTTCTGTGGGGATGAACTCATTAGTATGTTGACCAAGAAATAACAAAAACTGAGCTGACAGCAATAAAAAAGCAATTGTTTGGGACCTTAGAATTATAATTTGAAAGGTACAGATTCAGGCAGCAACCCAAAATGTGTCCCAAGTTGTAACTGAGAAATCAGGACTTAAGGGATGATTTTGATTACTGAATCATTACACAGATATTCCTTTTTGCTTTCTGTATACTGGAGTAGACAGTAGGAAATTCCTGAAATCTCTAAATTGTAATCCAGCTGACTTGATCTCTGGTAATGATTGCATAGCCTTTATATTCTGCCCCTGTGATTGTAAAAATCTTTGACTAACCTTTATTTGTACCCAGTTATCCATTTTTTCAACATTAGAGTCTTCTAATCACTAAAGACAGTCCCTAATGTTTATTAATGAAGGGTCTTGGGTCAGCTCAGAACTAACCCACCCCAAGCCCAAAGTTATCTTGATAACCGAGACTGGATCTAACTAAAGCGGGCCCAACTACATGCACAGTTGCTTAGACTTTAACTTATAAGCCACCTATACCTCATTCTGCCATTTCTTACATACGTTCTCTAAACTCATGCACAATAATTAGATCCCCTCTAATTACATTATCTGGGGCCACTGTGCTCATTATCCTAAACCCTACCCATACTTTTCTCTAATAAAACTATCAGAATTACCGCACTTTGGGGAGACAGATTTTGGGCTGATAAGCCACCTGCTCTCCTACTATGTGCCTAGTAATAAACTCTTTCTCTCTTTGAAACCCTGTTGTCTCAGGAGTTGGTTATTAAGTGCATCCGGAAAAGGAATCCATGGCCTTTGTCCAATAACAAAGTTAGGGTAGTCAGGTGAGGGTATCTGAAGGGAAAAAGAGGAAGGAGGAGTTGGTTAGGAGGTTTGTCATGGTCAGGTTCATGTGTCAACTTGGCCAGGTGGTGGTACCTGTTTGTCTGGTTGGGCAAGTGCTGGCCTGTCTGTTGTATGAGGACAATTATAGAATTAAATCATGATCACATCGGCTACATCCACAGCTGATTCCATTTGTAATCAGCCAAGGGAAGTGTCTATAATGAGTGATGCTTAATCTAATCACTGGAAGCCTTTTAAGGAGGATTCAGAAGAGACAGGCTTCTTCCTGTTTCAGGTGGTGAGCCTCTCCTGTGGAGTTTGTCCAGACCCTCCATCGAAGCCATTGGCTTCACAGTCTGGGCTGTGGATTTTGGACTCTATGTTCCCATGGTTACATAAGTCATTTTTATAAATTTTATATTTATGAATATTTCCTGTTGATTCTGTTTCTCTAGAGAACCCTAACTAATACAAGATTTTTAGAAATAAGTTTGGTTTACTAAGAAAGGGAGGTGTTTTCCGTAATGTTTTAGGTCATTTTGGTGGTGGCCTAAGGGTCTTTCTGTATGCATAGCTCTCTGACACCATTTTTTTTTTCACAAGGGCAGGCACCAGGAATCGAACCCAGGTCTCCTGGCATTACAGGGAGAACTCTGCCACTGAGCCACCATTGCCCACCCTCTCTGACACCATTTTTGAGTCTAAGTTACTCCATTTTGTTTTCTTTCTTTTCACAAGCGCCACACTCTAAATAAAGGTGATACCAGCAGTCTATTAATCTTCCTGAACAGTGACCCCTAGATTAAATTAATGGTTAGTGAGTAAGAAGGTCATTTTTCAAAAAAGAGACATGAATTTTTATAAAATATCTTCCCCCATCTCCCTGTCAAGTTAGAATGCCATCTGCTAGTATCTAAAGTTTTAATAGTCAGCTAACGTAACAAACTATGAAGCAAACAAATAAAAGAAGTAAAAAATAACAAATATGAATACATATCCTTATTTGTAGGATCTGGATAACCAGGAAAGCCTTATTAGCTGACCCATTTTGAGGTATTCCTTTATTCCCTGTCATTACAAAAGCTTCAACCCTGGCTACAAATTAGAATCCCTTAACTATAAGATAAGCTTATTTTGAATTTCAAAAAGCATATTTTGTTGACCTGATTGCCAAAAATACTGCAAACCTGAGTGTTTCATAATGTTGTATGGCCAGATGTGCAGTTGTGGGAATTTATGCAGATCATCCATTCTAAAATCCAACAGAGACACAAAAGCCAGGAGAAAACTACAGTACTAGACAGATACAGGAGTTGTTTATGCCTGGGACTGAAACTATCTGGTTCCTTCATCAGGACATCAGTGAAAATTTCTGCCCCCTAAAGTATAGGAGTGTTCCAAGTCATAGTGGTGTTTTCATCTTCAATGTTATTTAGTGCTATAGGAGGTCATTCAAGATAAACAAAACACAGTGCAACCAAACAATATTCACTCTGTACAAGAGAAAAGCAGCACTTTGATTAATGTATTTGAACATCTTGATTAAGGGAAGAGGTAACAGAAGAATACTCAAAAGGGTGAAAAAAGGAAGTAGTGCCTAGATTTCTATTTCAGCTACAATCTGTAGTCTCTATAGTAGCAGGAACAAAAAAAGCTATTCCTGAAAAACAGATACACCAACAGGGAAAGCAAACACAGGCATAAAGACAGCCTCAGCTCTGGGAGATGGTCACTGCACGTGGGGCCTTTTCCACTCACAGGCCAGGAGATAGAGGATATTGGGCTGAAGAGCAAGGAGAGATTCTACCTCCCCTAAGATGGTTTTCCCGGAAGCCTGATGTAGCAGCCAAGATCTCCTACTGATTTCAAAGAATTGGGGGGAGGGTGTAATTTATAGTCATTTCTTTGGCCTAAAAAAAAGCAAGAGTATTTTCTCCAAAAATCCACTTATAAAACGCATGTTGCCACAGAGAGCAGCAAACCCAGAGAAAGCAAGGCTTCCCATGTTGACCTACCAGTACGTACCGTGCCTGGATCAGCTCTTACCTGGGAAGAAAGCACAGCCTGAGGGACTTCATGGCCTCTCTGAGATTCCTTATGAATGCCTGAAGCCAGTTACAGATTATAGAAGCAAGGTTTGGCTCCAGTCAATAATGTTCAGGATACTTTCATTTATAGTTACTAAATAAAATCAAGATTTGGCACCCTCTATTTAAATGTTGGAAAGACAAGGACACTCCTTTATTTTTAAATTGCTTACTTGCTAACTTTCATGAATACAAATGAAGACATCCCCCAGAGCAACAGTGCGGAACTCCATCTCCTACCACTGATGAGGATGGTGACATGGGTGAAGTGTCACTTTGGACTTGTTGAGAAGGGTGTGGGGGGTTGGGGTGGAAAAGATTTGGAACAGCTTTTAGGAACTTCAACCTGTTCCTAAGTAGAAGAGTTTCTGTAACTGTGATTCTGACCTTGTATTTTTAAGAGCAAACGACTTTGAAAAAAAAAATCAAGGTATGCAACTGTATGTTGACTATTCCATACCTGTTTAAAAAAAGAATGTATTTATGGGTTTGTCATATGAATAAAATATTTCCAGAGAGATAACGTGAAACAGTTATAGTGTGGTTGCCTTCAAGGATGGGAAACTGGTGGCTGGAACACAAAGTTGCAGAGACATTTACTTGTTCTTTCTGAATCATTTTAACTTTATATTATTTTCATATTATTACCTATTCAAAATTGATTTTCAAAAAGCAGTCTCAACCCAGCTACATTATCCTTAGGCATTAGTATAAGATTATTATTAGATTGAATTTCAAGTCCTATTTGAAAAAAAGTGCTATGGAGCGCTCCCTGCAAGAAATGGTTTTCCTTCAAAGACTGGGATATCTTCCATTACCTTAATAGCTACAAGATTCATGTAGGCAGTAGTTGACAGCTTGTTTCTATTTAGAAAGTGTGGATTTTTCCCAAGTTTCTAGAAGTTGAATATTTTGAACCATAAAGATGGGTGGAACATAAAGGTTCTTCTTCCTTTTATCATTTCAGTTTGGTTAAAATAGAAAAAACTAAAGAATCAAACTAACTGAAATTTATTTTAAAATGTGATTTTAACCATTGCCCTATATACTTAAAAAATTTTTTTTATTGTATGTTATAACATATATACAAAGCAAATAAATAAAAAATCAATAGTTTTCAAAGCACTCTTCAACAAGTAGTTACAGGACAGATCCCAGAGTTTGTCATGGGCTACCATACAATCCTCTTAAGAGTTTTCCTTCTAGCTGCTTCAGAATATAAGAGATTAGAAGGTTTAAACATTTTTTATCATCACAATAGACTTTTTTCCCCCTTTTTTGTGAAAAATAACATATATAGAAAAAAGCTATAAATTTCAAAGCACAGCACTGCAATTACTTGTAGAACATATTTCAACTTTGACAAGGGTTACAATTCCACAACTTTAGGTTTTTACTTCTAGCTGCTCTAAAATACTGGAGACTAAAAGAGATATCAATTTAATGATTCAGCATTCACATTCATTTGTTAAGTTCTATCTTCACTGTATAACTCCACCACCACCTTTGATCTTTTCATCCCTCTCTTTAGGGGTACTTGGGCTATGGCAATTCTAAATTTTTCATATTGTAACTAATATGGGGTAGCGAGATGGAACTATCTGGTGTTCGGGAGAGGCTGGGGTAGGTTTCAGGACTCATCTGGACCAGGGACCCATCTGGAGGTTGTAGTTTCCTATGTACTTCTATTATCCTCTTACTATTCAGGGTTCCTAACTGTAGTCTCTTTTACTCAGAGTCCACATTTAATCTTCACACTTTTGAGGACATTTGTCCACATGCCCAATGATGTGTCTACTTGTCGTTAATATGATATTCGCAAGTTGCCTTTTCTTTAGCAAGGGTCAATGGACTCTGAAAATGCTTTCCTCTGCTAAAGCTCAGCGAAAAAAATCATGAAAATCAAAGTAGACAGTATCAGTGTAGATATGGTAAAGACCCAGTAGGATTATAGAATTAGGTGGACCCAAAACATAAAGTGCAAGGACGAAGAAAGGGAAGCACCAAATCTCCATCCCAGGGATAAAAAGACTCTACTGATAAGAGTCGGAAGTGGCTCAGGAATGGAAAAGGTTAGAGTGAAGGCAGCGCCAATAGTAATAAGAGCCTGAGACCTGTCTCATTTCTCCCTTGCCCCAAACCAAAAGCCACCCATAACTTACCTATTTTGGTAAGGCACTGCATCTTGGAAAGCACACTAGCCTCAGTGCCACTTAGAGACCTGACTCTGTCACCTACACAAACCACTTGCATCTCTGATGCTCACTTTCTAATCCTATCTACTTCCCAGAGCTGAGACAGGTAAGATATACAGTGAAAGCACTATAAAACTTATACCAGTACCAACGTTTTGTAATTATCCTTAATGATCACAAAGCAATTCAGTATGCAGCAATGTGGACTGAAGTTTACGACTTTGAAGCTTGCTCACTGAATAAGAATGCAGTGAATGCCTAGAATAGTGCCTGGCACAAAGTTGGCACTCAATAAGGACAGAAGGCAGGTTTAAATGAATGAATGACTATTGTCTATGAAAGATTATGAGGAACAAAAAGATTATATTTCCACATCCTATAGCCACTGTGGAAAATAGTTTGGTGATTCTTCAAAATGTTAAAAACAGAATTACCACATGACCTGGCAATTCCCCACTTAGGTATATCCCCAATAGAATGAAAGTAAGGACTGAGATATTTGCACACTGAAGTTCATAGCAACATTATTCATAATAGCCAAAGGATGGAAACCACCCAAGTGTTCATCAACAGAGGAATGGATAAATAAAATGTGGTATATATGTATATATATACACACACACAATGGAATACTAACTACCTTTAAAAAGAAATGAAGTTCTGATCTATGCTGCAACATGGATGAACATTGAAAATATTATGTTGAAATAAGCCAGACACAGGGACAAATATTGCATGATTCCACTTATATGAAATATCTAGAATAAGAAAATATTGAAAGAGACAGAAAGCAGATTAGAGGTTACCAGGGACTGGGGAGAGGGGAAAGAAAGAGTTACGGCTTCACTGGTAAAGAAATTCTGCTTTGGGTGATGAAAAATTTTAGTAATGGAAGGTGGCAATAGTGCAACATTGTAAAAATAATTAATACCACTGAATTGTATACTTAAAAGTGGTTAAAATGACAAATTTTGTAAATATATATATGCTACCATAATAAAAACCAGACACCCTGGCATACCAAGTACACTTATGAAACCTTTTACATTTCAAAACTGAAGTTTGCATACTACACAGATAATTCATTCAATTTCTGCAAGCATAAGCTCCTAAGGAATATTTGACAGTTTAATGACAAGCAGGTACATGTGATGTTGCTTTTCCTCTCCAATGCCTAGGAATGTCATTTGGCCAAAACTAAGCCTGTCTTTGTCCTTCCAATACATTCAAGTAAATCCTGAGCAATAGAAGTCTGGACTACCTACCTCCTTTGGGATTTTATCCAGACAAACTAAGGCCCTTCCCCCAAAATAGTCTATAGAGTGTATAAATCTAGGTTTGCCCAGAAACTTGGGAAAATTAATTTTCGAGAACTTTACTTTGACAAGAGGAAAGTAAACATTTTTAAGAACCATAAACTTTCAATTTCAGAGGCTGAAAATATCATGAACTTTAGAAGATAATACCCCCAAAATTGTTTAAAGTTCTAAGACATCTAAGAAATTGTTTAAAGTTCTAAACTCCAGAGACTCAAGAAAAACTTCTCCTCTAGGCAGATTCATGGTTAAAAAAAAGAAAAAAAAAAAAAAAGGCATCGGAAAGACATGGATTTTACTTCTAAATACTAATATAATAAATACCACGTGAGAAGCTTTTACGTTGTAAGAACAGGAATGTTTGCTGGGGAGGTCTCATTCTGATTTGCTGAGCATAGGCTTCATCTAAAGAATAAATTCAGAATCTTTCTGAAATTCCTATTCACTGTCCTGCCTTGAACTTATACCACCTTTCTTAGTCTTTAAAATGATATATTATGGAATATGTTACAACCATTCTATATAAATAGAATTTATTCTTCATTTACCAGTGAAGAATTAAAGCTGTAATGTTAGAGGAGGAAAAAATCCCATCTTTTTCTTCATTCTCAATCCCTAACTTCAATGTCAAACCAAGCATGAGATGGAGGAAAAAAAACATTCGTCAAGACAGGGATATTTACTATAGGTTAATCAGTCAGGACATCAGGCATCTCTTAACGATTTTAGGGGGAGAAAGAAAATCAAGGTTGGCAAATGGGATACTCTGTAAATAGGGCTTTTCTTCACAAGGTGCTTCAAATTACAGCAGCGTGTGGTGCCGGCTCCTTGCCAGGCATGCACATGAGCCCCATAATATACAACCCACAGTCTCCATCAAAAGGCAATTATTCCTAGCAGCCTTCAGCACTTTGGAACGAACAGGAAGGCTGTTTTTACCTGTTCCCCTGAAATCCAGTTGGCAACATTTCTCAGCTAGAACAGCCTCTTTTAAACCCTGGGAGGAATCACACTGAAAGTAAAACCAGCTATTTCCCATTTCCTTTTTCCCACATTGTTTCTTTCCCTTTTATCACTTATTTTCTTCATTACTTATATTGTAATGCCACCTAGGTAAATGTTGGAAAATAAAGTAAAAATAAACAAGGAAGACAAATCATCCATAATCCCACTTCCCAAAAGTAAGCCTTGTCCACATTTTGGCAAATTTCCTTCAGACTTTTCCTAGATCCTATGTTAGTAGCTGGGATTATGTTATATCTGCTCCCACCTCCCCTTCCACTTTTGTTAGATAATGAGCATTTTCCCTTAAATACTGCATTCCATTTTAGGTTAAAAGAAAGATTTAGCTGGAAAACTGAATGATGAAAAGAAAATATTCCTTAGGGTGTAAAAGCAGGATTAGAGAAAGCTCTGGATTGCTGACCTACCAGCAAGGGTGGTGGAAGAAATTATCTGACATTGATAATGGCAATTCAAACTAGATGTTAATCCGTCTTTAATAACTTTTATATTGCAGAAGTTTTAAAAAGATATAAAGATAATCAAACCTTACTCTATTATTTAAGGTTTAATAAGAACCATCCTTAAGTACTAGGATCCAAACTCTTTCTCAGTTAAAGCCTTTGCATATAAAAATCTTAATTCTTACACAGAGCTTAACAACACAGAACAATTTTTAAGAGCCCATTTTTTTAATATTACAGAACAATAAATTCTGCAAATCATAAGTAAACCTAGATAAGCCAGCAAATCATTTATTCATCATTCTTCTGTATATTCCATAAAAATTTATTGAGCATCTCTATGTTCTCAATAATATGCTTCCCATTCAACCCCAAAACTGGTATGAGATATTTCTATGCACCATGTGCTACACATAAACATTTTGTATTTAGAAATAAATACAGCACTGGATGAATTGGGTAATGGCTGAGTAATCTGCATCTGACCTCTGATTCTTACTGAGGTACCCTCAGCCACAGTGTGATCCAGACTCCTCCCAACAGTCTGTAAAGATCAAAACCCAACTGTTAAACTTATTCTGCTCCTGGGAAAAACAATAATGAAGTGTTCTAAAAGCAAATAAATTTCTTAAATTAACTGGCATTGTGCATTATTCCTTCTGCTTCCTGAAATTGATATAATTAAATATTACAAATATAGGTACAAAGGTATATAAAAATGTGAGGTATTTAAAATAACCATACATAATTGATACACCATATATACATATGGTCTATGTAAACACACATGTGTGGGATGTGTGTGTGTGTATAGGGATACATTTATTTTTTTCCAAAATATGTGAATATTCTGCAATAAGGATTTTTCTAAGACAATATATTTTCCAGTTTGGAGCTGCATGGCATAAAAGTCTAAATCATAACCAAAATTTTAAAAATAACATTCAGAAAAGACTCATAAATTTCAGGATATTTATATAACATTCAATACCAAGCATATATTTCACATTTAGTTACTTACGTTCCATAAAATAAGGCCCAGGCTCAATTCTCCATACAATTTGTCCTTTTTGTGTTCCTGTTACACCTCTGTTTTTAGAATCCCAGAAGTTGGCTGGAGAATTTTCATCTGGAGAAAAGAAAGAAATACTTTTCAGCTTAATTATAACTCAGCTGGCCTTCCCTTAGTTCAAAGACTAATACAAGCTCTATTGTAAATGGAAACAGATAAAGGGGGAAATATTAACGAACAACACAATTCCCAATGATTACCTTCAAGCAGATTACCACCCTGGAAGACTTGGGGGTTATGGGAAAGAAGATGCCATCTATGGGCTTGGCCAGATGGGTTGCTGATATCAAAAGACAGAACCAATACTGATATTTCTTTTAGCCTCCAGTACCCAGAGTAGATAGAAATAAAAACCTAAAATTGTGGAACTGTAACCCATACTCTGAAATCTGTCTACAACTAACTGTTGTGATGCACTTTGAAATTTATTGCTTTTATGTATATATGCTATTTAAAGGGAAGAAGGAGTATAACAGAGAAGATAAGATTTAACAAATGAGTATGACTGCTGAATCATCATATTGATATTTCTGTTGGCTAGAAGAAAAAATGAAAAATCGTGGAACTGTAACTTATACCAAAGTTTAAAATCTGTTCTATAACTACTTGTTTAAAAAATGTACTTGGATTCATTTCCCGGAGCCTGATCATGCCAAAAAAAAAAAAAAAAAAGAAAAAGAAAAAAGTACTTGGAAATTTATTGCTTTTTTATATACATGTTATATTTCACAATTAAAAACAGTTAACAACAATGAAAAAAAGAACCACAAAGGAAAAAAGGGATGAATGCTGCAATTTCAGCAATGAGGTGACTTAAAGACAGGGTTTGGGGTGAGCTCTCACCTATAAAACCTTTCATAAAAAGGAAAGAAAGAGCAGAGCTGTAAGAATAAAAAAGAACTCAAGATGGGATAAGCAAAAGGGCCATTCAGCTGCTAAAGAGTGAGTCAGGACAAAACATAGACTTGCCATGAACAGTATTCAGGAGACAACAACAACCAAAATGTGCTAACACACTCTTTTACATGAGGCCAAAGGCAAGAGACCTTAAGCCAAGAAAAGGAAAGAAAGTGAGCTCAGGATTTCTAGTAGAAGAAAATAGAAAGGACAATGATCTGAAGAATAGGCACAAAGCAGCATTTTCTAAGCTTTCCAACCTCACAGTGCACAGGAAATGGCACATTATAATAAAAGGAAGTACATGCTTACAACTTAAGATGACAGATCCCAGGCTCCAACCTGCCCCTCTGAAACCTGAAGGGATTCATACCCTATAATGTGCACATTTGACACTAGTTTAAAGCTCTGCCCTAGGAACCTAGAATGGAAAACATGAAAAAGTGACTACTCCAAGCCTTTAGGTACACTGAAGTATATACAGTGACACTGGCTTTTAAGGTCAGAGGCACCTCATTTGATTCTCTAAATTCCTTTCCTGGGGGAAAAGATTAGGGCTATACATTCAAAATGAAAGTTGGAATAAACTGAACAGGATGAGGTAAAAGTTGCATTAAAAAAGGAGAGATGGAGTAAAGATCCCACACTCAAGGGAATAATTCTGAGAAGACATTGCTTCTTTTGAGCATGAAAGAAAGTGGGTCAATGGGAGAGTTAGGTAACCAGGTTCTGAGCAATTTCTTTCTTTTAGCCCAAGAAGCAGCCACTCTTTATAAGACTGGAAAGGCAAAATCCACTCATGACATCACCTCCTCTTACAGAAACAATGTATAGCAAATAAATTCATTCCATCACAGAAATATAATCAGAGTACTCGTATTTAGAAGGCTCTCAGGCAGTCACCTAAAACTGGATTTTTAAAGATGTCAGAGGATCCTCTGGGAAGACTCTGCTTGCTTTTTACCTAATGAGCTTCTTCTTTGCCAACTGATCACAATTTTCCTTGAAGGCAACAATGAGCCCAGGAGCTCCACTCCCTGGCAGGTAAGGTATTATGTGGCCTACTTTAGGCCAGTGAGAAATAAAGTGGAAGTCCACTGAGTGAAATTTCTGGGAAAGCTATTCATTTCCTGATTTCTACAAAAGGACAGACTCAGCAGGCATAGACCCTTTGCTCTTCTTACCCTTTTCTACCTGGAACGTGAATGTCATGCCTAGAGATTGCCACCATAAAGATGAGAGCCACATGCTAAGGATGGCAGTGCACGAACCCAGAAGGAATCATGATGATACTTTGAGCCCTGGACCGCCTACTTTCAGTCTTCTTGCTACCAAAGGTAAAAGAAATTCCTATTTGGTTAAGCCACAATGTTACATTCAGCTGAATATCATTCCTAACAGATACAGCCACCATCCTAAAAGTCGCCCAACGATTTGGACTAATCATCCCCGTCCTGACCTGAATCCTCATGCCTTCATCACTTCTCTGGGTTAGACAACAAGGTTAGTTGCTTCATATTCTGAAAGACACTTTAACATGCAGGAGCTGCTTGAAGAAGAGAGGGACACATGTATTTTCACAAATAAAATTATTTTATTAGCTAGTGCTCACTTGAAAGGCACAGAAGCCTGGACTCTGCAGCGAACAGAACACAGGGAGTATTCAAACATTCAAATGCTTTTTTTTTTTTTTTAAGTGGCTGTGAACATGGGAGATTTTATAAACATATTGCTGTGACAGCCTCCTTTTGAGACTTCAGGAAAGATGACACAGCATCATATCTAATTTTAAGGAGCAATGATCAACATTGCTATGATCATCATGATGTAAAGCCAATGGTAATAAAATTATTCTTATTGACGTAACCTCACTGTCAGAGTGTTTGCATTTCTGGTATAAAAATTTGTCCCTACAAGCAAGCAGCTAAGCCACAGTAAGTACATATCTCTGACATAATGACTTTGGGAAGACGGACCACTGAAGATCACGAAGAGCATAGGAGGGCGTAATGGGATAAAAATTATTGTAAGAAGTCTGAACCCCGGGACAGAGGTAATGACGCCTCATCCCTATTTGATGATGTCTGAGGCGCGAAACAACCTCTTACATATTTCCTGGCACATGTCAGCATGTCTTATTCTAAGAAGGATCACTAATATCGCCTTATTTCCAGAGATGTCCACCCCAAGGCAGAAATACTATACTATGGGAATATCCTTCTTTGAAGTCAGAATTAGGAGGTGAGGGAGAACAAATAATGGGTGCTACTTCCTTCCCAATCCCTTTAACAAGAAATAGGCCCAGAATTAAATGTTCAGTTTAACCATCCCATGTGGGTTAGGATAAACTATATATCTAGAATACTCCACTTGGTTAAGTTACTGATATTTAGAAGAAATTAAAAGGTGGCCCCTTAAAGCAAATTGTCTTTATCACACCAAGAGAATTCATGTTCATATGGAATACAAATATTCCATATATAATGAGAAATTGGTTACAATTAGGATGAGCAAGCCCAGAGCAGAAGCTTGCTGGGTCTGTGCTAATTTAAAAAACAAGCTGAAATATCATAGCAACAAACCATCCTGTAGGCACCACAGAGAAAGAAAGCTTCTGTCTTATTCTTTACCAAGCACAGTGCCTGTCATATAGGAGACACCCAAGTTGTTGAATGTCTTAGTTATTCTAGATTGAAATTTTTGATGGGATTTTATTTCTGATAACCCATTATCCTAGACAGATATAAGCACTTCCACCATCGGGTAACAGCTACCCCTAATTGCAGATATAAAGTCTTGAGGAGTAAAAACTTTATACCAGTAAAGGAGTATAGAGCTCAATATATTTTGTTATGACCACACCTTCTACCACTTACTCCAAATGGGCACACATTGCCAAATTGACTCTCATTCTTTTTCTTTAATCCCAGATCAATTTTAAATGTTCCTTCAGATTCATTTCTTCTTCCTTCATTAAGATTTTAGTCAATTCTAGTTTAGCCTAGGAGTAACTTTAAGATAGCTGCATATACCTGCTCAGAGTTCTTTCTCATAGATTTTTGAGAACAATTTATTTTTTTCCTAGATTTTCTTTAATTTCTTTAATCTCCTTTATCACCTATGTTAGGTGATTTAGTCATTTAAAAATGTCCCCACCTCAACATAAGAAAAATAACTGTACACCAGAGAAAGGATTCTGAATCCCTACAAGTATAATGAAGATGTAATTTGAAATTTATTTCTTCGTTTAAGAGAGATGAAACTTGATAGATCAAAGCAATGCAGCTGAACTTTACCTACAAATTGTTCCACTTATACCTTTCCCATTTTTCTTAACAACTATTCCAAAGTTTTTCCATTGTCCTTACATCCTCTGCCTAATTCCCACCCTCTTACTTAGAGCAAGATACCTTGCATCCTATAGCACCCAAACGATAGAGGACATTAGGCATGATCTCATTTAGTTTCTCAATCTCCTTACCAGCAGCATCTTTCCTGTATACCCATATTTACTTCTTGTCTTTTTGCCCAGAGTTCCTGCCATTCCCCTTTTACTGTAGTGCTCTTGACCCAATCCCCTCTATCAGTCACTTTCACTCACTTTGATCTTTAGTCCTTTTCTATTAGAAGCACTTTCCACTCAATCTAGAAACATATCAGTTTCCATGCTGCACACGCCCCTGGTTTTCCTTTTGATCTTTGACCATGCCTTCCATTGCCTCCTTTCCTTTTTTCATCTTGTTTTCCTTCTAATAGTATTAAAATGTCTTTTTTCAGGTATAATAGAGTCTAAATCATGAGAGTGCATATTCCAGATACTTATGTAACTTTCTAGCTGGAATATCATGACAATAAAAAGAAACCATGGAGGTGTTTAATACATACACCAAAATACCTTTTCTAAATATAATTTTGTTTGGTAGGATTTATATAATGTTTGTTTTATTTCTTATATATCTTTGTTCTCTTAAAGTTTGGTTGGTTATGCATTTTCTCTAAACAGGAAAGCAAAGTACAGAACAAAAAAGCCCTAAAGACCTTCTGATATAATTTTCACACATGTTTATGAATATTATGAGAATGTGATCAAGAAAATTTTTGAAAATATTTATGCTTGCCGTATTCTAGCAGTCTGCTAATTTTTCAAAGTGATCTCACTAATCTCTTTAAAGTTACTCTTTAGGGCTACTCAAATTAACTCTGTTATTAATATTGAAATCACTACTAAGTCTGAATCTCCAAGGGAGAAACAGTGTTTAGACATAGAAAACAAAGGGATAGAGGTATAAGATTACACCACACACACAACTCTCTTCTATTAACTGTAAAATACAGTACAATTTCCTGAGAGCTTGTTAGTTAGGTGAGAAACAGACTTTTTTTCCTTAATTAAAACCACATGATTTTGAGGAGAAACACAGCTTGAGGTTGTAAATAAAATGCTGTATTTAAGCAGACTTACCAACACTATGTCACAGATCACCTTGGCTGCCTTCCCCTTTGGCTATCCTTAATACTCCAGGGAAATGATAATGAAATTGCACTGCTCACACTGAATTTTCTGGGGACTTCTTTAAAATGCTGATTGCAGAGGTTTGACTCACTAGGTCTGAATCGGGGCCCGGGAATCTGAATTTTAATAAGCACCCCAACAAGGTGATTCTGTGGCAGGTCTTCCTCACTTTGAAAACATCTACTCCATGGTTCATTTCCAGGGAAACTGAGCAATCATAACAGTCCTGCGGACCTTGCAAATATGCTTGACTTCTGACCCTCTTATTCGTTAGCTTGTTCATTCATTCATTTGACTGGCATTTGCTGATTACTATGAAGAACAAGAAAACCCATTTCCTGCCATTAAGGAATTGACAGTATAGTGGGAGAAAAAAAAGAATGTAAACTATCAATGCAATGTGAAAGACTACTATGATAGAGGAGTGCAGATTTGACAGTGGTGAAAGAGGACAGAGACTGAACGTCTAAGATACTATCCAAAATTACCTTTGCTTGCATCCCACAAACTATTTCCCTCATTCTATTTACTGCAGTAAATCTCTCCTTAGTCAACAAAATTGTGTTTATCTTCCTGTAAGCCCTACCTATCTTGAATAGTCTGTTACTGCCTTTGAATCCTTCCTCTTCCTCTAATATCTAAATAATGATGCGGCTAAGTTGTAAGCTCACTCTACTGACTATTTCCTCAGTACCTGGAAGAAAACACCCAACAAAAAGACCATTTTAGAGAGGTGTATTTGTTTTTCTTTTAGAATGTAAGCTCCTCAAGAGCAGGGACAATGTTTTCTGTGTACGTTCTACATGCACAGTACCTGTAAATGCTCAATAAATATTGATGATGGGGGAAAAAAAACAGGACAGAGGAGAAATGATTAGTGTTCGCAAGGTGTCTCTATACTAACATGGCCCCGGATCTGCCAAGTTGGAGAGCTGCTGGGAGACGCAGAGGGAGATATTCTTCAGAAGAAGTGGTGGTCATTAAAGTGTCCTGTCCATTTCTTTGCCTGACTGTTTCTTAGACCTGTTTTTCACCTTTCAGGGTTCACTTTTTGTGTTCCATGACTGGTCATCATAGGCAATAAACAAACGGCCACACCGAGAGCTGAATTTAGTAGCAAAATTACTGTTGTCTGGGTTCCAGGATGTTATCTTTTTCTCTCTCAGAGAAGTAGATTAATTATTCTTGCCTACAAGGTGATTGCAAATAGTTATTAAAAGAAAAAAACAAAATGAGTGCTATTAAAAAAATGCCACAGAAAACTAAAATAACGTAAGCTTAAAGAATTCTAATTTTCTTCAAACTCTTCCTTCCCCACAATGTTTCACGTAGAGAGATGAGTGTGAAATTATTTTTACAAGATTATTTTTTCCTGAACATTATTTTTGGATTTCCAGAAAATGCCAGGTGATAGGCTTCTAAGAGCGTAAGAGAATATATGAATCATGATTAGACATCAAGCATATCTAAACATATTTTGGAAATATTTTGATGTCTATATCAATATTCCCCAAACCTCCATACAGTAATGGAAATAAAATAGGAACAAAAATTACGGTGGGCCGCAGTAGCTCAGCAGGCAGACTTCTCGCCTGCTATGCCAGAGACCCAGTGCCTGCCCATGTAAAAACAAAAATTATTCAAAGCCATTACCCTTCTATCTACCAACCCAGCCAAGTTGAGAATAGATGAGCCATTTTATGGGAAAGATTCCATATGACAGAGTGTGCTAAGGAGGTAACAAAAGATGCCTATACATTTTGCTTGCTTTAAAGTAAGCCCATCTTCTCCCCTCAGTTTCTGAAAAAAATAATATAATGATATAAATTGATTTTCAATGATTTTTTAAATGCAAATTGAATATAACTACATCTTGAGACTGGATCATGAAGGAACCTGGCTTTCTTCTGGCCTCACTGGGGAACTAGAGGGCTTGCCTGGAATTCGGAATTTGGCGAGTGATACTAAACTACAATTTGAATGAAAATTATCATTCTAGACCTGAGAAAAGAACACACCTTCCAGGCACTGACTGACTATTAGGACTGTGCAAATTTACAAACATGTACTGTGCATGAAATACCACTGCAATGCAAGAGGAAAACATTGGCACTGACTGTGATCTGAATTATATTGTTAGGAGGGTCAGGGAGGGGTGTCTTTAAAATTGAATGTGCCAAATGGAGCACCCACCTTAGCAATAAGTGCAATGAAAGTTCTCTAAGAAACTTCCTCAGTATATGCAAACTTGGCATTCGTTTTTGGCCTAACCTTCCTGGGTACCCAATTCCTTAAATTGTAGTCCTCTCTGGGAGGGAAACGAGTATTAGTGTAAAACCGGCTTAGAAATTACAATCAGGATACCACATCACCAGCTGAGAATGTATCCTCTGGGAATGTGGTGTTGTTTGAGCCACTTGAATAGCTATTTTCTCTCAGAAATCAGAAAGATTTGCTAAGAATAAAGGGCCAGAGATGGGAGGAAAGGACGCCAGCTCATTTCAGGGAAGAAAAAGTAGCCAAGGTTGAGGAAGTCCCCATCAAGCCTGCAAGGCCGGGCCATGGAGATATCTGTGCTCTCAAAGGCAGGTGGTCCACTGTTTCTGAAGTGGACTGCATCGCTGCCCTGAAGGCAGGATGTGGCTGAGTGGAGAGCAATCAGGATGCACAAGTTGAACTCAACGCCATGCACTGAGTATGAGAAATGTTTTGTATTGTCTAACCCTACAGGAGGCCATCCACCAGGGGGTGATGGAGCCCAACTCGAGACTCTGAAATGCTTCACTAGATCCACACTGGGGTGATTTATGGCCAAGTCCAACCACACCACTGAGGAGCCGCCTGAACACTCACTCACACCTCCGGACATGCTGGGTAGAGACAGGCAGGAGGCTCTGCTAAGCAACTTTCTATAGGAAACAGCTGATCCTAAACTAGTCTACTAAATTCTCATTTCTATCAGGGAAGAAACCACCATGCGATGAAAATTAAACACTTAGGCTTATTTTAGCGAATACTCCCAAGAGTTTCAGAATACCAGATATCAAGGAGTTGAGAGACAGCTTATAAAATAAGCCATTTTAAATCGGATAATGTTTACATATTCAAAAATGTCTCTCCTCTGCTCAACAGTTCAGTGACTCCCTAACTCTCTCAGAGTAAAATCCAAAGTCGTATGAAGGCTACAGGACATTCACCTCCAATCCCCGTTTCAGCTTTAGCCTCATCTGTCACTATCCTCTCTCCCTCCCTCCTCAATCTGCTCCAGCCTCTCTAGCCTCCTTGATGTCCCCAGATGTCTGGTCAAGATTCTGCCTCAAGGACTCTGACTGTTCTGTTTGTCTAGAACTTTCCCCCATAAAAAGGCGAGGTACTCAATACCTCGCCTTCTCAATGAGACTAATCCTGATTGCCCCATTTAAAACTGCAAGCCCTCTCCCAGCATTATTGACCTACCATACTCTGCTCAATTTGTTTTCCATAACCCTTCTTACTACCTTTTAAAATGTACATCATTTGCTCTTCTTGCTTATTGTCTGTCTCCCTAGAACGTAAACTCCAACAGGTCAAGGATTTTTGTCAATGTATCCCAAGCTCCTAGAACACCTGGCTGCTCAAATTTAACTGAATGAAAACATCTTGATACCTTCTTGTGATTTGATTATATGACATTAATTGAATAATAGTAGTATGTAGTTAGAATATACACATATTAATGTAAACCATGGACTACAGCTAATGGTATATTATGATAATATCCTCTCAGCAATTATAGCAAAAGTATTACATTAATGTAAAATGTTAACAATGGGAGCAGATATGGGGGAACTGTAGTTTGTGCATGATCCTTCTGTAAACCTACAACTTCTCTAATTAAAAAATTATTGAATAACTGAAAAATATATATACACACACAAAAATAAAATTCTCACCAAGGAACGTATTTTTTTTTTTTAAAGATATCTCCATCTTTTCTGACATCTTTTTTCTGTCAGAATAGAGAAAACTAAGAACCATAATGATGCAGATGGATGGTAAACTTCATTCGGTTAATTCAACAAGATTAGTTGAAACTCTCAATCTTTGTAGCAAGAATTTCCAATTGCGATTCACACTTACTCAACCACATTGCAGAACTGGCATTCAACTTTGTTTACATCTTACAGCTGGTCAAACCAATGCATGAAAAGATGAAGTGGGTTACCTGAGATCACATGACCAAATTCAGGTAAAGGCCATTGAAACACCTTAAATAAGTTCCTTGTGGACAAAGACTTAGAGGACATTTCTAAATGAAGGTCTCTTTTTCACAAATTGAACACTTTCCCATATAGAGTAGAAGAGAACTTGAAATCTTAGTAATGCTTCAAATGGAAATTATTATAACCTATATTTTATTGGGCCATTGTGAAAATTTATAATAAATCTTATGATGAAATAGAATAAGGAATTTATAATAGTTTTAGCCAATTTTATGATAAATGTGTCAGCAGGAACTAGGTGTTCTTTGTAAAATTTGAGGATTAAAATTTTTCAAAGCCTCTTCCAAAGACACTTCTCTGTCAGCACATAATTTCCCTCATCGTACTTTGTATAGGTGTTTTATTCCTGTGATTATGATTTTATACTAAGAATGTAAATCCAAGCTCTTTTAAAGGGTCAAGTATGGGCAACTCGGTAGCTTGGTGAAAAACCTTAGCACAAGGTCCACACTTAGGCCCTTCAAGAATATTCTAAGGCGAAGACTTGAAAATGCCTCAATTATATTCTGTGCACCAAGGCTGACAGGTTAGAACCAGACTTTCTGCTGCTAAAGAGCACTCACTATCCACCAGGCAACATTTTAGGTAACAGAGATTCAGGGGAAATAAGAGAGTCAAAACCCCTGTCCTCGTGGAGATCACGATCTCGTGGGGAAGGTGCTCCATAAGCCAATACATAGCATATAATGTAATGTCAGGGATAGCGTGCCTTGAAGAAAGATGGGAGAGCGCTATTTTATATAGGTTGGCTAGGGAAACATTTTTGAAGTAGAGATCTGAATGAAGTGAAGAAGCAAACCACAGAAAGATTTGGGGGAGAGAATTCAGGCAAGAAATATAAATATTAAGATCCTGAAACAGGAACAAATCGATCACGTTGCAATCAACAAAAAAAAAAGTGATGCAGCTACAACAAAGTGAATGAAGCAAAGAGTAGCAGAAGATGAGATCAGAAATATTTGTGGGGGGCAGCTTATAGGCCAACATAATAATAACATCAATAGACATCATCACTCTTTGTTAACTCATGTAAGCCTCTAATGACTCTCTGAGGTAGATGCAATTATCATCTCCATTTTACAAATGAGGAAACTGAGTCAGAGAGAGGTTAAGAACCTCATACTCAACGGTCTTGCTCCAGCAGCCATGCTCCTCAACGCTACGGCACACTGCCTATCCAGACTACAGTGAAGAGTCTGGATTTCACTTTAAGATTGAAGGGAAATCACTGGAGGATTTTAAGCAGGGAAGTGACATAATTTGCATTTAAAAAAAAAAATCACCTGCCTGCTTTGTGCAGAGTAGACTGCAGAGGGGCATGTTGCTTCATGCCCAAGCCAAGCCCCAAGCAGAGGAGTCATAACCTGAATGTGACCCTCCTCCCATCTCCATTCTTCCTGTACAGACAGAGCTACAGCAGATAAAAATAAATACCCATGCCAATGGAAAAGTCCATGACTCTTCAGTTCAGCAACCCTGCAAAGTGACTCATCTACCTCCAACCTTGTGCAAGCCAAACCACCATCCTGTAATTTTGCTCAGTAAGTCTAACATAGTCTTCCCCTTTCCTTTATTCAAATAACTACTGAAAGTCAAAGTTTCCCACACTCAACCTTAATCAGTCAAAATATTCTAAAACCACTAATGCAACATATTTCATGTATCTGGTGTTTAGTCCACGTAGGCTCTCTTATTTAACAGCATGATCCAATCTTTTGCTTATTTTTAAAATTACCTTTTAAATTTTAGAACAGTTTCAGATTTACAGAAAAGTTGCAGGGATAGTACAGAGCATTCCTATATATCCAACAACCACTTTCCCCTACAATTAACATCTTACATTATTATGGTGCATTTGTTTACCATCAAAGTTAGCTTTTCTACTTTTAGGTATATATCACACATGACAGGTTCAATGAGAAAACACTGCTTGATAATGACATTGCCAGGGTACCAGGTGCCGGTGAGATACCAGAACTTCAAAAATCAGCAAACATAAATTTAAATTCCATTTCTTTCATTTACTGGATGACATTGGTCAAGTCTTAAGATCACATTACCTCAATCTATAAAATAATAATAGTAACTAGCTCAGAAAGCTGTGAGGAGTACATGAGTCCTATATGTGAACCTATCGAGGTCAATGACTGGCACATATTAAAAGCTAATCCTGCGGGGCGGGCCACAGTGGCTCAGCAGGCAGAGTTTGATTTACCACGCAAAAAAAACAAAAAACAAAAAAAACTAATCCTGTGGGTTTTAAAAAATTTTTACTCATTTCTTCCTTCTTTCAAAGGGAGCTATATTTTCCTTTTAACACTCAAAAGCATAATCCTTCAACTTCATTTCCTTAGTTTCTGTTTTGAAATTCATTTTATTCTAGTTTCTCTCTCTCTCTCTCTCACACACACACACACACACACACACACACACATATATAGCCAATTTTATGATAAACGTGTCAGCAGGAACTAGGTGTTCTTTGTAAAATTTGAGGATTAAAATTTTTCAAAGCCTCTTCCAAATACACTTCGTTGTCAGCACATAATTTCCCTCATCATACTTTGTATAGGTGTTTTATTCCTGTGATTATGATTTTATACTAAGAATGTAAATCCAAGCTCTTTTAAAGGGTCAAGTATGGTCAACTCGGTAGCTTTTGTTTGAAAAAAAAACTTTTTTTTGAAAGTTTAAAATCTTTCAAAAAGACATTTCTATTCCAGGGGCAGACAATTTATATACACACACACATAAAGTAAAGCAAAAATATGCTTACTTATAAGTTTCTGGGGACTCTACATTCTTGATCAGTGGATGCCAAACAAAGCAGGCAGCAAAGACGAAGTCCTATTGTACACAGTAGTAAGTTATACTGCCAAGAGCAAAATGTCATATCTCTCACACAGTATCTCAAAACTGCCAAATTCTTGGAAGGAAGCTCACTCAAATCTCAAACTTCTGTCAATGAGCTTTAAGCCAGGTTTATAAAGATCCAGAGGGAGGTGCCCTCATGTCCTTACACAAAGAAACCAGCACTGTTAATACAGCGTCCACCGTGGGAATCTCTATGTTGGCACAATGTGTATGAAACATTGCCAGGAATGACAAAGAGGTTTTGATTATATCTACTCCCTTCTTTCCTCATCGCTACTTTAAAAATACCATGTGTACACTGAGCTCTCACTCAAAGATAATCCTTTTAACATCAAGTAAAATTTAAAAGCAAACTCTAGATTGCTCACGATGAAAATGCTACTTTTATCTTGCACCTAATACCTGAAGATTCTAAGAAATATACAATCATTATAAAATATAATGTTCAGCACAAAAGTAACCATCAGTTATGAGTAAATTATTCCTTTCATTTTAAAGGGCTCATACAGTAAGGATCGGCAGCCGTAACAGCTAACTTTATTTAAGGAAGGCTACTGTTATTGATCTTAGCCAAATACTTGTGGAGCTAACTGAAATTCAGTCTGAAAATATCGGAAGTATGTGAGCAATCTTTCTGGAGCATTCATTGCTACTGATTCCAAAGGCTAATTTTGCAGAAGTTGCTGCTTGCCATAGATTCCTCTCCCAGATTGCTTTATTAGAAGATGAATGGCCCTCCCAGAGATTAATTGCTCACCTGAATCTTTACTAAATCATCAATGTATTTTTCACTAAAATGAGCATTTATCATTGTTGCTTCAGGAGAATGCTACTGGTATTCTAGCAGATAATTCCAGTGAGGATGTATGCAGAACATTACAGGAGAGTTAGCAGCCCTGGTTCTCAGGACCCTAATGCCAGTTATGCCTGCATAGCAATAAAAAATAAAAACCACCACTATCACCCTTGCCCCTGCTCAAGAACTACTGATTGGCATTTAATAGCCCCAAAGTAAAAATTTTCACTGAAAAAAATTAATCTGTAAGAGGTTAAGACAGAACTGAATTCTTGCCCTGGATTCAGCTTGGTTTTTATAAATTAATTAAAGCGGGTATTCTGCTTGTAAATTTTAGAAGGTCTTCAGCAAAGTGAGTTAGTTTGCCACAGTTACCACAAGAAATTCTCTAATAACCATGGTTTTGTAGTTTATGGGCTGGAGTGTCAATATCATGACTGCTTATCCACGTAAACTTTAGATGAAAAGTAAATCCCTTTTAACATCTCAGTCACTGAAAGAAGAAGTTTATAATATTTCAAAAAGACATTTTTATTCCAGGGGCAGGCAACTTATGAAATCTATTTAGACTCAATTTAATGTCATTTTCAAAATCATTCCTGTAGGACAGAACCTGTACTTATCACCTGTGTGAATTTCCAGCGGAACCATGGAAATTCACAATGAGGAGACTGGACATTTCTTTGGAAAAGTTTTATATACTTTAATTCCAGCACTGATCTCTAAAGCCAAGTTGTTAAATAATTAATTGAGATAAAGTCACTGCATGGGTTGCTAGTAATTGTCCCTAACCAAGCTGGGAAGGGAACACATGTACAAAATTTTCAAAGAGAAAAAGGCAGAGTACTGCAAATCCCAAACAACTGAACAAGGAAATCAAGTGAGAAAGGAATTCATTTCATAAAACTTTCCAATACCTTACCTCATATAATTGCAAAGAGTCTCTATCTCCCTTTGCCAGGGTAGAATCCTTCATTTCAAATCAAATTTAGAAAGCAGCAAGAAGAAAAATGATTTATTCTCCATAAAATCATGTACCTGGCCTACCCATTTGCAATTTCATGCATGGGAGTGGCCAGAAACTAAAGTCAAGGTAGGTGGCTTTGAGAGCTCTGCAGGTCCACTTCACTGATGCTTCTGCTTCTCCTCCTCTTCCCCAAAGGATCTAGAAATGAAATACTAAGTGGGATACAGGCAAGTCTCTACCGGAAAACTCTTGTCCAGCTAAGAACAGCACTGAGAACTACTCTTGCCTTTCACCAAGATTTATCACTGTTCAGTCATCCTAACTGAAAAAAAAAACATAAAGTATTATGTCCCTTTGGCTAAGGCAGCTGTGGCCACACCCCTGTAAAGGGTACAGGATGCAATCGCCCCATCCTCCCCTCAGCTTCCTTCCTTTGCTTTCCATGGGAGAATTCCAAAGAATGAGTTCTGTACACACACACACACACACACACACACACAGAATGGGCTACTGTCAAACAAGTTGACTATTATCACAGCAAGGGGAGTTTGCTGTTTAGTTTACTTAGAATAGAGTGGCCACTATCTGGGACCTCCCATTTACTATTACTAATAATCGTATATAGCATTCACTTAGGTTACTGAAATAGACTTACTATCCTAATCAAATGAAAGTAGAATTTGTGGAGTAGTAAATTCACACTGTAAAAAAAGATATAAGCATAATACAGGTTGAATGAATATCCAAATATTTGGTTATCAACCCAGAATTTATTTTCAGACCTCTCTTTTAATGCAGAAATGGATACAATCATCAATCAAGTTAGTGCTCTTGTCTTATGCTGGAAAGAGGTGGGGGAGGGATCTCCACTTAGGTCTCCTGTTTTTTTATTGGAGAAAGGGACTTCCTGAAGCTGTTAGTGCACTTGTGGCAGCCATAGCAACTATTAAGTGCTTGTTGAATGGGTGAATGCAATCAAAGCTGAAAGTCTCTTCCCAGCAAATACCCAGGGAAGCAAAATGAAATGTCCCATTTGTCAGGTGCTATTAGGTCCATGTTGCAAATGAGAAAACTGGGGTTCAAAGGGAAGCACTGACAACAGGTAGGATTTAAAGTCAGGTCTGAATGACACCCAAATTTATACTCTTTTATAATCCACTACCTCCTCAAATCATATTTCGGAAAATACCAATAAATCCACTACTTCTCAAGTGGCCAATGGGTCCACACCTACCTCAGTCACAATAAGACTAAGAAAAATAAATCCATAAAGGATAAAGTCATCTTCTTTTATTGGCATCAAAGGTGGCTATACTCCATTAACAATAAACAAACTTCTCAACAATGTAAGCATCTCTGTTTCCATCCCCAGTCAAGGATTGTGTGTAATCTTGACTTGCTCCTAATCATGCAACAAGAGATTCTCCCCGGGGTTGAAAAGAGCCCCATGCACTCTGCTCACAGTGCAGCAATTACTGCTCCTCTTTCCCCGCTCTCTGGACCCTGCTTGATGTTTCCACAGCTCTGGCTCTCCAAGCCATGATTCTTTGCCTTCCAAGTACTGTAACATTTGTCAGATACACCACTGTGGCTGAACTCCAGGTTTTGGTCCACCTGAGCGATTGTGATACATGAAACAAAGTAAAAGGGAAGATCTTATGGAAATGGATGGGCTGCTGACATGACTCAATCCAGAGGATTAGAGAAAGCTTACTCAAGGCATCAGTGAGCGAACTAAACTATGAAGGATGACTAGGAATTGAGTAGGTGGGAGAAAGGAGAGGAACAAGAGGTGTGCAGAGGCACCATGATGGGAGGCAGCACTGCACGTTCATGGACAGAAGGAAGACCAGTATTGATAGAGATTCTCCCAGTGAGGGAGAGACGAGGCTGGTAAAGTTCAGACTTTTGAAACTTTAAGCATCATTGTATAGGAAGGGAAAGGGAAGTTTAAGAATAAAAGACTGGAAATTGGCCCATTTTCCCATCTCCAGGAGATCTTCTCTTTCGGAAAGCTGAATTGATTACCATAGTTCTCAACGTTCAAAGATATTGATCTAGTAAGGGTGCTCTTGGGTGAAATTGTGATTTGTGGATGCCAGATGGATTGATTATAGAAAATTAAAGACATCAAACTTCACTATAGTAGCTTATTCCCAAAGACTCACAGAATGTTTATTAAGACCAAACCAGGGAAGAGCAAAGAAACAATTTTTAGATTGACACACAAATTGACGATGGGAAATTTCTGCAGGGCCTCCTTCATCTATGTTGATGCTGGCACCAATAACACAAAAGGGAATCACAGCACATCAGGAAGGAATAAGCCTTTTCCTGAAAAGCCCATTATTTATCCCCTTTGTGTTTATGCATTTTGCATGCTTCTGAGTCTGACATCATTCATATACATTATTTAAGCCTTGCAGCATGTGTCTGTGTAGCTGGTGCAATTTTTACTGGAGGCTTTTTCTTCTGACCTTGTATTCATAAAGCAGTCAGATGAATGCTTGTCTCATCATCACTCTGCCTTCTTCCGCCACGCATCAGTTTATACGTAAACCAGAAAGCTTTTTGAAAATAAGCTCAAAAAATGAGATAGCTGCTAAAAGACCAAAGCCAAATATAAACCCAAGTTGATGTACTTATATGAAATCTGTGGTTTTAAACACTTAGCTTATAAAGTAGTAGGTAATCAAATTCAATAAAAATAATAATGGCTACCATCTGTTGTCTAATAAGGGCTTACTAGTTTAGCCCTCAGAGTAACCTTCTGGGATAGCCTTACGATACTTATTAGAAAATTGAAGAAAATTGAGGCCTAGAGAGATTAAATAACATATTCACACAAGATCACATACCAAAAAGCTAGCTGAATCCAAATTTAAGGCTGGTAGGATATCAAAGCTTACCCACACATTTTCCACTGTTGTACAACTTCCCCCAACAATAACTTACTACCATTCGCCATGTGCCAAGAACTGTGCAGTTATTTCAGAATTATTGAATTCTCACAGCATTTGTGAAAGATATTAGTAGTCCCAAAATGAGAAAACTGAGCTTAGAGAGATCTAGTAACTTGAGCAAGGACACACAATGGAAAAGTTGAAAGGTGCGAAGGAAGATTTTTCAGGAGCCTCAGAACCTGCACAGTTTCATAGAAGTAAACACTGTGGTACTTCTAGTTCAGTGAAAATAATTTGGGGCATTCTTAGGCTTCACAGTTTTATCTGGGGAATTATCAGTATAGTTTGGAAGAGAAGCAAGTCACCAAAGGACTGATTTCTTTTCCTTAGGTAGACAAGGTTATCCCTTTATCAATGTCCATTCAACCCAAAAGAGCAGTATAGTGAGGCATTGCTTTCAAAAACAAAAGTGAACGATTATCAATTTTCTAACAGATGAATACATAAAAGCAGATGTAATGGGCCAAGAGCTCTAAAAGGTATACACATATAAGAATAAATGGTTCTTTTCTTTTAAATTATTTCTACTACAGAACTGAAGATTCAGATATAGCATATACTTTATTTGAGTTGCATGTATCATGAAATATGAGAATATATTTTTCTTTAATGGTGGATATCCCTTATAATCCCATACTAATATAAAGACGAGTTTTCTTAGATGAAATATTAAGGTGGTTTATATACAATCCCACTTTCCTCATTCAATTCATAACGACTGTTTAACTACATGGTTAATTAGTTACAGCTTGGCTATTTTAGGCAGAATTTAAGAATAGATTTTTAGGCATGTAAAACTGTAATTAAAATGAAACCAAAGGAGATGAATGTAAAATTATTTTATTTGTGCACATGTGCTCTTTGTTTCTATTTGTAAAATGGGTATAGTTTCCATCAATGCTTTTCATACGGCTGAGATAGCAATGAACCCAATAACACCTCCAGAGAGTCTCGCTGAAAGCACATATTTAGAAATTGCAATTATTCACATTAATGAGCACTTTCAGAATTAATTAACCATGAACGTGTAATGAACGATGCAGAATCAAACATATCCTACAAATTTCCAAACTCTGAAACAGAGTTCTCAAATTTATTGTGTTAGAATTCTTTAGGACTCGTGTTTAAAATTCAGACACCACAGACCAAACCACAGAAATTCAGATTCAGAAGGAAAGGGATGAGTCTTAGGTGTCTGCATATTTCAACAGTTACCCCAACTAATTCTGATTTAGGTGGTCCTTGAACCACAGTTTAAGAGACACCGGTCTAGGTCTCAAAATCTAAGGAAGCAGATAAGTGCATTTGAATGTACATATGCAACTGGACGTCACATCTTTACTGATTAGAGACTACTGTTTTATGCTGGCCTAAAAACACAGGTATTTAACTGTTCTCTTAGTACCTGGATATCTACCAGTTATCTAATGATTTTCTTGATATTTGGCAATGACAAAGGTAGTAAGTATCAGAATATATCAATAATTCAGTCCAGACATAAATATATGAGGCACAGATGTCAATTTCCAGCTTTCCCACCTCCTACTAAGTTTCAATAATTCCCTCCCTTTTACTGAAAACATGAGTCCAAACAATATTAAAGTTAAATCCTAGGCATATTCTCTACATTCCAGCTTCATATCAGTATATCTGTTGGTGGCCCCCTGCAGTTTCTACTTTTACTATATGAACACTGCCAAGAATAACATTTTCCCCTTCCAAGTTAAACATGGTATTTATAAAAAGGGCGAGATACAGAACCTGGTAATACAAGGGGAAAAATCACTGTAATAGCAACCAGACTCCTAGTTGCCAAGATCTCTAGCCAGGAAGATTGTGAAATGATTTTTTTTCCCTTGTAGGTAATTGGGTCTCCGATTAAAAGGAGAATAATATCAACTTATAAAGGAAGTATACACATTTGTCCTATAATGCTTAAAAGCTGGAAACTAAGTCATACACTAAGATTTTTCATTACATTTTTAAACATTTTTTAAAAATTCAATGTTAAGATATTTTCTCATTTAATCAACTGACTATATAACTAAGAACTACAGAATAGCCCTGGTTTTGCCATCAAAATAACTACTTACGAGCTACATGACCTTGGCCAAATGATTAGTTTCTTTACCTGTAAAATGGGGACAATAACAATGTGTAGCCAGTACAATTTTGAGAGGATTGAGGCAATCTACATAAACGTACACAAGGCATATAGCATAGTGTCTAGAACAGAGTAACTACTTATTGACAGTAAGCTCTCAGATAGTGTTGTTATTCTCAACACAAAGACTCTAAAACTTTGAAATAAAATCTGGGGACATATTTAGAATATCCTTACCGTGACAAATACTTAACCTAAGTAGAGTAATGACAGTCCATCAGGAAAGCAACAGGCCTCTAGAATGACCCTGAACCGGGTTATCTTATATGATTAAACCAGGCTCAAATTCAATGCTTTTATTAAAATTCAAGTACTACCTTTGAAGAAAAAGCATTGCCTTCTTCAATTAATTAAAGGAATAATAATTATGTCATTCCTTATATTGTACTGTGTACATTTGCTTCAGCAATCTCTTTGGGAAAGATGAAGAGGAGCAGATAAAACTAAAACCATAGACATCTTTGTAAAAGTAAATGGAGTTCATCCAAAATGCCTTTCCTGGAACAAACTGTAACAACTCAATTCACTCCCGCCCTTCCCTACCAAGCTATATTTAAGGATTTGTTAGTATTTCCTCTTAAATCCTATCATCAGGATTTGTAATTTTGCCTTCTAACTTGTTTCAGAGTTTATATATAAACATCTCAACCAAACATTGAAAAAAAAGCTATTGTTTTTCAAATTTAAAAGCTTCCTTCAGTAAAGGATAATAGTACAAGGGGAATAACAGAAGCACCACAAAAGCCAAGACTATTTTACACAGTAAAAAAAATTATCTACCATGGCTTAATGAGCAAAATAAGGCAGATGATCATGAAATATTTGTCACCAAAGATTATATAAATTAAGCTGATCATTGTATCATGATTTATAATAATTAGAAAGTAAATAAAGGTCCAAAAATAAATGAATAGGTAAATTATGTTACAGCCATATTATAGGATATTATGAAGCCATCACATGATGTTTCCAAACCATTTTTAATGACATTAAAAATATTCATGACCTAATAAGTAGAAAGGATCTATATACATAACATGACCTCTACTGAAATTTTGAAAATATGTATTATATATCATATATATAAATAAACTTGTGAAAATAATACACCAAAAGTTTTATAGTGTTTGCTGCTTGGCAGAAGGATTTAAATGTTCCTTATATTCTCTCATATTTTACAAGTTGTCTATAATGAACTTGCATTACTTTAATAAAAGATAGGCTTCAACTTGGCGTAGTATCAAAGATATACAGGAAAAATGAAGCCTGGCATCTCTTCCGTTTTCTATATCCTCCATGTTTCCCTTGCAAATCATCAACCATTTTGACATCTGAACAGCATTTATACTGTGGATTTATGAAGTACTCATTCAAAGAGAGTTTCCATTTATCAAGTAGAGTTACCCAAAACAGTGACTTTGTACCTAACCATATATTATCAATAACCTATGTCTCAAAATGGTACAAACACAAGCATCATCCATCATAAGGGCACCTCTAGAGACCAAAATATTGATACAGGATATAATTGGTAAGGGCACTCTAAAAATAAAAAAAAATAAAAAAAAAGAGAAGCAAAAGACATCACATGAAACCTACTATGAATCTGACTGAGTTTAAAAATCATATTAAAACCTCAAATATTCAACAGTCGTCAAACCCAAAATGTTCAACTGCAAAGGGAATTATGACATCAATTTAAATCAAACACAAACATCAAAAGGAGAGTCCCAAATTATGTCCAGGTCTCCCTAACTCCTACTGGAGAAACACACACACACACAAATCACAGTACAATCATTGTAAGCATTCGTAATCACAAATATCATTTACAGTTTCTCTTTAAAGAAACTTGAATAAATTCTCCCATGCACAAAATTTTTCATCTTTGTCATGGGATTGCATTTTCCATTATGTTTCAGCTACCTTGCAAAGTACTTTCACACATGTTCTAATATCAATGCTAGGAAAATCTAGTCCATTTGGATTCAATTTTAGATAATGCTTTTTTCTTTAATTTTATTTTAAAATATGTAAAACAATTACATAATTTCAAAGATGAAACTATACAACAAGAGATTTTTTTTTTCGTTCTTACATTTTTTTTTTATTATTAATTAAAAAAAGAATTAACAAAACAATTAGAAATCATTTCAATGTACATGTACAATCAGTAATTCTTAATAACATCACATAGTTGCATATTCATCATTTCTTAGTACATTTGCATCGATTTAGAAAAAGAAATAAAAAGACAACAGAATAAGAATTAAAACAATAATAGAAAGAAAAAAAAAACAAAAAAAACAAAAACAAAAAACCTATACCTCACATGCAGCTTCATTCAGTGTTTTAACATAATTGCATTACAATTGGGTAGTATTGTGCTGTCCATTTCTGAGTTTTTATATCCAGTCCCATTGTACAGTCTGTATCCCTTCATCTCCAATTATCCCTTCTCTTTTTTTTTTTTTTAATTAACAGAAAAAAAGAAATTAACCCAACATTTAGAGATCATACCATTCTACACATGCAATCATTAATTCTTAACATCATCACATAGCTGCATGATCATCATTTCTTAGTACATTTGCATTGGTTTAGAAGAACTAGCAACATAACCGAAAAAGATATAGAATATTAATATAGAGAAAAAAATAAAAGTAATAATAGTAAAATCAAAACAAAACAACACAAAACAAAACAAAAACCTATAGCTCAGATGCAGCTTCATTCAGTGTTTTAACATGATTACTTTACAATTAGGTATTATTGTGCTGTCCATTTTTGAGTTTTTGTATCTAGTCCTGTTGCACAGTCTGTATCCCTTCAGCTTCAGTTACCCATTGTCTTACCCTGTTTCTAACTCCTGCTGAACTCTGTTACCAATGACATATTTCAAGTTTATTCTCGAATGTCCGTTCACATCAGTGGGACCATACAGTATTTGTCCTTTAGTTTTTGGCTGGATTCACTCAGCATAATATTCTCTAGGTCCATCCATGTTATTACATGGTTCATAAGTTTATCTTGTCTTAAAGCTGCATAATATTCCATCGTATGTATATACCACAGTTTGTTTAGCCACTCTTCTGTTGATGGAGATTTTGGCTGTTTCCATCTCTTTGCAATTGTAAATAATGCTGCTATAAACATTGGTGTGCAAATGTCCGTTTGTGTCTTTGCCCTTAAGTCCTTTGAGTAGATACCTAGCAATGGTATTGCTGGGTCGTATGGCAATTCTATATTCAGCTTTTTGAGGAACCGCCAAACTGCCTTCCACAGTGGTTGCACCATTTGACATTCCCACCAACAGTGGATAAGTGTGCCTCTTTCTCCGCATCCTCTCCAGCACTTGTCATTTTCTGTTTTGTTGATAATGGCCATTTTGGTGGGTGTGAGATGATATCTCATTGTGGTTTTGATTTGCATTTCTCTAATGGCCAGGGACATTGAGCATCTCTTCATGTGCCTCTTGGCCATCCGTATTTCCTCTTCTGAGAGGTGTCTGTTCAAGTCTCTTTCCCATTTTGTAATTGGGTTGGCTGTCTTTTTGTTGTTGAGATGGACAATCTCTTTATAAATTCTGGATACTAGACCTTTATCTGATATATCATTTCCAAATATTGTCTCCCATTGCGAAGGCTGTCTTTCTACTTTCTTGATGAAGTTCTTTGATGCACAAAAGTGTTTAATTTTGAGGAGTTCCCATTTATTTATTTCCTTCTTCAGTGCTCTTGCTTTAGGTTTAAGGTCCATAAAACCGCCTCCAGTTGTAAGATCCATAAGATATCTCCCTACATTTTCCTCTAACTGTTTTATGGTCTTAGACCTAATGTTTAGATCTTTGATCCATTTTGAGTTAACTTTTGTATAGGGTGTGAGAGATGGGTCTTCTTTCATTCTTTTGCATATGGATATCCAGTTCTCTAGGCACCATTTATTGAAGAGACTGTTCTGTCCCAGGTGAGTTGGCTTGACTGCCTTATCAAAGATCAAATGTCCATAGATGAGAGGGTCTATATCTGAGCACTCTATTCGATTCCATTGGTCGATATATCTATCTTTATGCCAATACCATGCTGTTTTGACCACTGTGGCTTCATAATATGCCTTAAAGTCAGGCAGCGCGAGACCTCCAGCTTCTTTTTTTTTCTTCAAGATGTTTTTAGCAATTCGGGGCACCCTGCCCTTCCAGATAAATTTGCTTATTGGTTTTTCTATTTCTGAAAAATAAGTTGTTGGGATTTTGATTGGTATTGCATTGAATCTGTAAATCAATTTAGGTAGGATTGACATCTTAACTATATTTAGTCTTCCAATCCATGAACACGGTATGCCCTTCCATCTATTTAGGTCTTCTGTGATTTCTTTTAGCAGTTTTTTGTAGTTTTCTTTATATAGGTTTTTTGTCTCTTTAGTTAAATTTATTCCTAGGTATTTTATTCTTTTAGTTGCAATTGTGAATGGGATTCGTTTCTTGATTTCCCCCTCAGCTTGTTCCTTACTAGTGTATAGAAATGCTACAGATTTTTGAATGTTGATCTTGTAACCTGCTACTTTGCTGTACTCATTTATTAGCTCTAGTAGTTTTGTTGTGGATTTTTCTGGGTTTTCGACGTATAGTATCATATCGTCTGCAAACAGTGATAGTTTTACTTCTTCCTTTCCAATTTTGATGCCTTGTATTTCTTTTTCTTGTCTAATTGCTCTGGCTAGAACCTCCAACACAATGTTGAATAATAGTGGTGATAGTGGACATCCTTGTCTTCTTCCTGATCTTAGGGGGAAAGTTTTCAATTTTTCCCCATTGAGGATGATATTAGCTGTGGGTTTTTCATATATTCCCTCTATCATTTTAAGGAAGTTCCCTTGTATTCCTATCTTTTGAAGTGTTTTCAACAGGAAAGGATGTTGAATCTTGTCGAATGCCTTCTCTGCATCAATTGAGATGATCATGTGATTTTTCTGCTTTGATTTGTTGATATGGTGTATTACATTAATTGATTTTCTTATGTTGAACCATCCTTGCATACCTGGGATGAATCCTACTTGGTCATGATGTATAATTCTTTTAATGTGTTGTTGGATACGATTTGCTAGAATTTTATTGAGGATTTTTGCATCTGTATTCATTAGAGAGATTGGTCTGTAGTTTTCTTTTTTTGTAATATCTTTGCCTGGTTTTGGTATGAGGGTGATGTTGGCTTCATAGAATGAATTAGGTAGTTTTCCCTCCACTTCGATTTTTTGGAAGAGTTTGAAGAGAATTGGTACTAATTCTTTCTGGAACGTTTGGTAGAATTCACATGTGAAGCCATCTGGTCCTGGACTTTTCTTTTTAGGAAGCTTTTGAATGACTAATTCAATTTCTTTACTTGTGATTGGTTTGTTGAGGTCATCTATGTCTTCTTGAGTCAAAGTTGGTTGTTCATGTCTTTCCAGGAACCCGTCCATTTCCTCTAAATTGTTGTATTTATTAGCGTAAAGTTGTTCATAGTATCCTGTTATTACCTCCTTTATTTCTGTGAGGTCAGTAGTTATGTCTCCTCTTCCATTTCTGATCTTATTTATTTGCATCCTCTCTCTTCTTCTTTTTGTCAATCTTGCTAAGGGCCAATCAATCTTATTGATTTTCTCATAGAACCAACTTCTGGCCTTACTGATTTTCTCTATTGTTTTCATGTTTTCAATTTCATTTATTTGTGCTCTAATCTTTGTTATTTCTTTCCTTTTGCTTGCTTTGGGGTTAGCTTGCTGTTCTTTCTCCAGTTCTTCCAAATGGATAGTTAATTCCTGAATTTTTGCCTTTTCTTCTTTTCTGATATAGGCATTTAGAGCAATAAATTTCCCTCTTAGCACTGCCTTTGCTGCGTCCCATAAGTTTTGATATGTTGTGTTTTCATTTTCATTCGCCTCGAGGTATTTGCTAATTTCTCTTGCAATTTCTTCTTTGACCCAGTCGTTGTTTAGGAGTGTGTTGTTGAGCCTCCACGTATTTGTGAATTTTCTGGCACTCTGCCTATTATTGATTTCCAACATCATTCCTTTATGGTCCGAGAAAGTGTTGTGTAAGATTTCAATCTTTTTAAATTTGTTAAGACTTGCTTTGTGACCCAGCATATGGTCTATCTTTGAGAATGATCCATGAGCACTTGAGAAAAAGGTGTATCCTGCTGTTGTGGGATGTAATGTCCTATAAATGTCTATTAAGTCTAGTTCATTTATAGTAATATTCAGATTCTCTATTTCTTTGTTGATCCTCTGTCTAGATGTTCTGTCCCTTGATGAGAGTGGTGAGTTGAAGTCTCCAACTATTATGGTATATGAGTCTATTTCCCTTTTCAGTGTTTGCAGTATATTCCTCACGTATTTTGGGGCATTCTGATTCGGTGCGTAAATATTTATGATTGTTATGTCTTCTTGTTTAATTGTTCCTTTTATTAGTATATAGTGTCCTTCTTTGTCTCTTTTAACTGTTTTACATTTGAAGTCTAATTTGTTGGATATTAGTATAGCCACTCCTGCTCTTTTCTGGTTGTTATTTGCATGAAATATCTTTTCCCAACCTTTCACTTTCAACCTATGTTTATCTTTGGGTCTAAGATGTGTTTCCTGTAGACAGCATATAGAAGGATCCTGTTTTTTAATCCATTCTGCCAATCTATGTCTTTTGATTGGGGAATTCAGTCCATTGACATTTAGTGTTATTACTGTTTGGATAATATTTTCCTCTAACATTTTGCCTTTTGTATTATATATATCATATCTGATTTTCCTTCTTTCTACACTCTTTTCCATATCTCTCTCTTCTGTCTTTTTGTATCTGACTCTAGTGCTCCCTTTAGTATTTCTTGCAGAGCTGGTCTCTTGGTCACAAATTCTTTCAGTGACTTTTTGTCTGAGAATGTTTTAATTTCTCCCTCATTTTTGAAGGATAATTTTGCTGGATATAGGAGTCTTGGTTGGCAGTTTTTCTCTTTTAGTATTTTAAATATATCATCCCACTGTCTTCTAGCTTCCATGGTTTCTGCTGAGAAATCTACACAAAGTCTTATTGGGTTTCCCTTGTATGTAATGGATTGTTTTTCTCTTGCTGCTTTCAAGATCTTCTCTTTCTCTTTGACCTCTGACATTCTAACTAGTAAGTGTCTTGGAGAACGCCTATTTGGGTCTAATCTCTTTGGGGTGCGCTGCACTTCTTGGATCTGTAATTTTAGGTCTTTCATAAGAGTTGGGAAATTTTCAGTGAAAATTTCTTCCATTAGTTTTTCTCCTCCTTTTCCCTTCTCTTCTCCTTCTGGGACACCCACAACACGTATATTTGTGCGGTTCATATTGTCCTTGAGTTCCCTGATACCCTGTTCAAATTTTTCCATTCTTTTCCCGATAGTTTCTGTTTCTTTTTGGGATTCAGATGTTCCATCCTCCAAATCACTAATTCTATCTTCTGTCTCTTTAAATCTATCATTGTAGCTATCCATTATTTTTTCTATATTTGCTACTTTATCCTTCACTTCCATAAGTTCTGCGATTTGTTTTTTCAGTTTTTCTATTTCTTCTTTATGTTCAGCCCATGTCCTCTTCATGTCCTTCCTCAATTTATCGATTTCATTTTTGAAGAGGTTTTCCATTTCTGTTCGTATATTCAGCATTAGTTGTCTCAGCTCTTGTGTCTCATTTGAGCTATTGGTTTGTTCCTTTGACTGGGCCATATTCTCAATCTTTTGAGCGTGGACAGTTATCTTCTGCTGCTGGCGTCTGGGCATTTATTCAGATTTCTCTTGGTGTTGGACCCAGCAAGGTTGTAATATTTTTCTGTGAAATCTCTGGGTTCTGTTTTTCTTATCCTGCCCAGTAGGTGGCGCTCGTGGCACCCGTTTGTCTGCGGGTCCCACCAGTAAAAGGTGCTGTGGGACCTTACACTTTGGAAAACTCTCGCCGTACTGGGGGTTCGCTAGCCGAAACGGCTTGAGCCGGCCCGGGGTCCGAACGCAGGGAGGGTTGCTGGTCGCCGCAGCCAGGGAAAGAGCCCGTCCGAATTTCCTAGTCGGCCCTGGGCAACAAGCGTGGCGGGAGGGCGCCAGCGGCAGCGGCCCGCCCGAGAGAGTGCACGTTCCCCGGGAGTCACGGGTTTGGAAGGGGCCTCCCCCACCCGTCACCGTTCTCCGCGGCCTGGGGGTTTCCGATCCAATTCTCTCAGTTGGTCCGGGGGCTGCGCGTGGTGTGGGCGCCAGCCGTCTTTGTTTCAGGGGACCGCCTCTCCAATTCTCCCAGCCGGCCCGGGAAGGGGGAAGGGAGTAACTCCGGCCGCTTGCCACCCCGCCCGGTAAGGCCCGCGCGCCTCGGCGATCTCACCCGAGCTGCTTCTCTCAGCCAGCCAGCCGTTCCAGGATGGGGTACGCTGTCTTTTTTATCTCTGTTGTGGCTTTGGGCGCTTTCTGTATCGTTTCTACTCCCCTAGTAGGTGTCCTGGAGAAGAAACTAAGATCCGCGCGTCTTACTCACAACAAGAGATTTTAAGGGCAGTTTTATATTTTATCCCTGACCTCTCCCCCCGAACCCTCCTTCCCTCTGTGGATAACCATTTGTAATGGCTTTTTTTTTTTTTTTTTTTTAAAGGAAAGACAGAGAGAAGGAAGGAAGGATAGAAGGAAGGAAGGAAGAAAGGGAAACATTTTTAAACATTTTCTTGTTTTTTTTTTATTGTATTCTGTTTCTCCGTTTTTGTTACATGGGCTGGGGCTGGGAATCGAACCGAGGTCCTCCGGCATAGCAGGCAAGCACTTTGCCCGCTGAGCCACCGCGGCCCGCCTGTAATGGCTTTTAATTTGTCATTCCCAAGTTTCTTTTCAGAAATAGAAAATAATTGCATGTTTGTATGTAAGTGTATATGTGTGTTTATTTGTAAACTCACCACCACCACCCCATTTCTTATACAAAAGTAGCACATTATATATACGTTTTGACTCTAGGCAATGGAGGCAGTCCTATTGACACACAATCCAAGGAGAGGCTAAGGATGAGACAGTTGTGTCTTTGCTACTCTTGGAGTAATAAGTAAAAAAGTAATCTGAACACAGAAGTAGCAATAAAATCTGGTTTTAAAAGAATTTCAAAAACGTTATATATGAATATATCAGACAAACTGTGTGCCAAGATATATGCTTTGTATTCTTGGTTTTCTTTAACACTTTTTTCTTTTTTGTGTGTAGGAGGGGCCCCTGTTTTCGACTTTTGATTTAGCAGTATTAAGTTAATCTGCTGGTAAGAAACTGGGAGAAAAATTTATTCTAAGGTCTTTCAACTGTTACAGTTGTTACTGCATGAACAATTTGTAAAATGAAAGCTTTGCCTTATTTGTGCACTAATTATTCTGAGGATGTTTCAGAGAAATCTGCATCAAGATAATTTTTAGACCCTGGAACAAGAACAAATTCTTCCAAGTAGATACCCTTAAGCAAAGAAAGAATTATAAGTGGCCATGGGGGTGCAAAGGCAGTTCAGTGGTAGAATTATTGCCTGCCATGCAGGACACCTGGGTTCAATTCCTAGTCCATGCACTTCCCAAAACAAATAAACAAACAAAAACTCAACAAATAGTGCTGCAATCATGAGATACTCATGGAAAAATAATGAAATGTGAGCCCCGCTATACAGCATACAAAAAAAATAGAAGTGGCCATAATATAATCTGCCCCTGAGGTAATGTGTGAGACTATCCTTATCTCTCTTCAGAAGTATAAGAAGCTATTCATACTTCTACCATTAAAAGTCCATGGCAAATATGCATTTGAAAAGATGCTCAAGATCCTATGCCATTAAAGAATTGCAAATTAAAACAATAATGAGATGCCACTATACATCTATTAAAATGATTAAATTACAAAACAGTGACAGCACCAAATGCTGACAAGGATGTGGAACAACAGAAACTCTTACTCACTGCGTGTGGGAATGAAAAATGGTACACCACTGTCATGGTTAGGGACAGGTGTCAACTTGGCCAAGTTGTGGTACCTGTTCATCTGATTGGGCAAGCGCTGGCCTGTCTGTTGCAATGAGGACATTTCATAGGATTAGGTCATGATCATGTCAGCTACATCCACAGCTGATTCCATTTGTAATCAGCCAAAGGGGAGTGTCTTCTGCAATGAGTGATGCTAAATCCAATCATGGGAAGCCTTTTAAGGAGGACTCAGAGGAGACAGGTTGCATTCCTGCTTTGGCTGGTGAGCCTCTCCTGTGGAGTTCATCCAGGCCATCCATTGGAGTCATCGGCTTCGCAGCCTGCCCTGTGGATTTTGGACTCTGCATTCCTACGGTCACGTGAGACACTTTCATAAATTTTATATTTGCAAGTGTTCCCTGTTGGTTCTGTTTCTCTAGAGAACCCTAACTAATACAACCACTTTGGAAGACAGTTTAGCAGTTTCTTACAAAGCTATACATAGTCTTACCATACAATCCAGTGATCTCATTCCTGATTATTTATCCAAAAGAGTTGCAAATTATTTCCACACAGAAACCTACACATAAATGTTTACAGCAGCTTTATTCACAATTGCCGAAAACTGGAAGCAATCAAGATTTTCTTCAACAGGTGAATGGATAAACAAACTGTGATACATCCAAACAGTGGAATATTACTCAGCAATAAAAATAAATGGGCTATCTATAAAAAAGACATGAGAAACCTTAAATGCATATGGCTAAGTGAAAGAAACCATTAGGCATTCTGGAAAAGGCTATAGAGACAGTTCTAGAAAAGGCAAAACTACAGACACAGTAAAAAGATCAGAAGTTGGGGTTGGGTGGGATATGAACAGGGAGCACACTGGTTGAATTATGGAAACAACCAGAGAGTCTATCAACAGATGAATGGATAAACAAAATGTGGTATATACAGTGGCATATGATTAAGTTATAAAAAGGAATGAAATCCAGCTATATGCTACAACATGGATGAACCCTGAAAATACTATGCTAAGTGAAATAAGCCAGACACAAATGGACAAATATTGCATGATTCCACTTATATGAAATATATAGAATAAGCAGATTCACAGAGACAGAAAGTAGATTATAAGTTACAAGTGGTTGGGGTTGGGGGTAGTGGGTATACAGATTCTGCTCGGGGGGATGAAAAAGTTTTAGTAATGAATGGTGGTTGATGATAGCATAACATTGCAAATGTAATTAATACCACTGATTTGTACACTTTAAAATGCTTAAAGTGGGATTTTGTGTTTTTTATATACCACAGTAATTTTTTTTAAATCTCCCTTATATATAGTCATGGTTCTTTGATCACAAACTCCACTGACAACCCTGCATGGTTATCATGTCATTGATTATGACATGATATGTTCTGCATAGTCATCCTTCCTAATGGAAAAACAATTAAGTAAGCATGTCCCACTGATCATGTGGCCTATGACAGCAATTTTAATTTAGAGTTTATATTCATTTCATAAAGTTTTGGCAAACTGGTTGATGAAAGGTTGTAAATCAGTTTAGAAAAATAAAGTAAATTGAATTTCCATACAAAATCATCACCAAAAATGAACCAACAATAGAATTTTTAAGTCAGTCAATGGCTTCTTATAGTGCCAGGGATTATAAGAGAGGTAGGTTCCAGGCTATTAATAGACAGGAAATGTTCCTTCTATCATAATAAATAAAAGCAGAGGAAAAGTTCTGGGAAGTCAGGAAGCAGACACTTACCTCCTATCAGGAGAACAAGAATTTCCCAGAATCCAAACACAGCTGAGGTTGGCAGGGTCATTACTAGGGCAATATCCCTATGATGAGACTTGCTGTGGACCAGAATTTAAGAGCTCAGTGTGATATAAATAAATCAGCTTTCCTGAACTGCCAGGGGTGTGCCATCTAATCTAGGAGACAACTAACATTAGTTCTTTAACTAGTAAACATTAAAATAATATGAAAACTGATATTAACAAAAAAAAAAGTTCCTGAAGAGTCAAGATAAAAAAAGAGGCAAATGGATGGACCATTATACCCTCCTACGGTTGGGAGCAATCTTTTTTTTTATAACTTTAAATAATACCTTGCTAACCTGAAGTCCTTAGATCCTTAAAAGTGGAATTTTTTGAAGGTTTTGAAACTAACATTAAATTTTAAAAAATGTTTATTTGTGCAATATAGAAAACTGAAGAGCACAAAAAGAGAAGAACACAAAAGTTATCCAGAATCACAAGCAGCTTGACATATCCTTCTAGGTCCTTAATGTGTATGCACACAATTGAGCATACATTTTTATGTGGTTGAGATCACACAGAATGTATCATGCTTTCTCATGAATATTTACCAATTCAAAGTCGCAAAGCCATGAACATTGTGATAACCAAGAAAACACGACACCAACTCAATCAGGGGAAAAAATGCATTCCTGCCTTTCTTGGGAACAAAAAGTTTGTAAAAGATAAAAATGGCAACAGGCCACTATAGATAGTGGCAGAGTTACAAATACTGCAATCCCTTAATGCTCAATTCAAAATTAGAAATAAAGCAAGAGTACAAAATGTATAATACAAGTAAGAGAATTCACTGTCATATCTATATCAAAATCATAGCAAGGCATCTTCCATTGAGTTTTTTAACAACATTTTCCCATGGTACAGCCAAGAGATGTGCATATACAATGGCTACATCAAAATGGAAGTATGAACACATCTGTGTACATCCTCCCCCCTGCACTTCCTTCTGCCCTTCTGCAGCCACCTGATGAATAAGTCTCGATGTATACTGCTCAGGGGTGGTTTAACAATTCCATGTCAGAGATGCTTCTATTTTATTAACAAAAGAATATGTATAAATTCATTAATTCACTAGCTCTATTTTTATCATGCATTGTCACCTCAAGATATCTAAAAAGCATAGATGTTGTGAAATAAAGACTCTTATCCAAAAGAAACACAGGTATTTTGCAAAAAATGCACATAGAAATGTGGTTATAACCTAAACTGTCTTCCAGATACAGAGATGTTAGCAAAGAGCCCTTCCCTTTGCCCCTCCTCTTCTTCTTCATCCACTGTTTCAATGACTAAGTTCAGAAATACATGTAGCTCCAAGAGATGGATTAGCAAAAGTCACTCTCAGAAGATGGGGCCTCTCCTATTAACTAACACAAGGACATTTCTATAGGGATTATTGTTCTACTTCTATTTTAAGTATATTTTGGATGTTAAGACTTATCCTTTAAGACACAGCAAAAACTAAAATGCCTATATAGAACAATGGTCAGGCAATCTGAATTTGAGTAACAACTCATGTGCTAAGAACCCTTCCCTTTGCACCCCCTTTGCTGTCCCCATCACCACCCCCTCGGCATACAGCTCTAAGACATCTAGTTTAACAATACCATTCCCTTCCCATGGATTAACAGAAAAAATACTTAAAGTGTTATTTTACACTCTCTATTTTTAACAAAAGTTGTATACATCTAAGCATCTAGAAAGACAAGATGTTTCAAATAAGGACTTAAATTTGTCCATGATACACATAGTAGCACTGAGCAAACCATAAAACACATAACAAAGGCTATAATCTGAAAGTGTCTTCTAAATAAGAACATCCTGGCCTAGAACTCTTCCCTTTCTCACCTCTGTCAACCCAGTGGTCGCATCTGCAATGCTTAGAGGGTATTTTAACAATTTTACTGCCACAAGAAAATTCCATCATTTTCAGAAAAAAGTCTTCCCTATAAATTTTAACACAAAATGAACAAAAATGTGTTCGTTTGCTAACTCTTCTTTTGTCATATACTGGCAACTGCTCTAACACATGGAAAGAGTAGATGATAACAAATTAGGACTCTGTAAAGTAAAACAAAATGCACAGAACATGTAGGATGATGGTTTATCTTGCCCAACTATAGATTTACTGGCATAGAGCCCTTGACACTTCCTTCTGCCTCCTCCCTGAAACGACATAAACAGAATGCATGCTTGCTGCTCTGGAGGTGGTTTGACCATTTCATTTTCAAAAGATATTTCATATGAATTTTAGCAAAACAATATCTACAAAATGTGTTAATTTACCACCTTTACTTTTAACATACTTTGTTCACTCCTTAACATCTAGAAAGGCTAGATGCTTCAAATAAGGACTTAAATTTATCCATTACATTTACACAGTAGTGTTGAATAAATTACACACACATAACAATGCTTATATCTGAAAGTGTCTTCTAAATGGAAACATTTTGGCTTAGAGTCCTTCATTTCTCATAATTCTTTCTCTCCACCACAAAGCCGGTGGATGAATTACGGGCACATGTGTCACTTAGATGTGTTTTACAATTTCATTTCCAGAAGTCATTTTTAGAAGAAAGCCTTTCTATGAATTTTAACACAAAGTGTACAAAATGTGTTATCTACTAATTCTACTTTTTTCATACATTGGCCAACCTCTTTAATATCTAGAGACTAGGTATTATAGAATTAGGATTTAGTTGTCCAGGATATACTTAATATATACAGTACAGCAAAATTAAATGAATTTACATAACATACAGAGCAAAGGATGATCATAAATTTTCTAGTACACACTAGTAAAACACATTTTACCATTTCTTCTCTCCCACCTCCCTCAAACCAATGAATGAGTACAAGATACAATGTTCAGAGTGGTTTAACAATTCCATTCCCCAAAACTATATTTCCCATCAACGTTTAAAAGCTATTTACAGTTTTATTCTATCTCAATTTTTAAACACATCAAGCACTTCTAAACATTTAGAAAGACTACATATTTCAAGCAAAAACTTATATCCACTGCATATATAGTATTGTTTTTTAAAAAAAAAAAACTGCACACATAACAATGGTTATAACTTGAGGTATTTCTAAAGGTGGATTTTTGAGGTTCCTGAAATTCATTAAATAGCATGCAAATATTACATGTATGTACATATTTTCTTTTTCTGGGGAGAGGGCCCCATAGCATTCATTGTATTTTCAAGAGGTTAATATGTGCCATAAGACTAACTGCATCACAAATGGGACACAGTAGCATATTAAACCATGAAAAGGAACAAAATTCTGATCCATGTGACAGAAATGAGCAGGACAAAAAAGGACAGATACTTTATAAGGTTACTTACATAAAATAACCACAATATTAAAAGTCATAGAAACAAAAAGTAAATTACAGGTAAGGGGATGCTGAGGGAAGGATAATGAATGCAGAGTTGCTATTGGGGGTAATGAAAAAGTTTTGATAATGGATTGTGGTGATGGTTGTGCAACATTATGAACATAATTAATGCCATCGAACTGTATACCTGAAAGTGGTTATAATGGAAAATGTTAGGGTGTATATATGTTACCAAAAAAAAAAAAAAAAGTAATGTACATCAGGTACTGGTAAGGAAATTATGTTACATCTCAACAATAAAATCTTATGCAGTTATGTTAAATATGTGATTCTATGTGATGAGATGAATAAGTCTGTAAAATACATTAAGTGAAACGATCAATATGCAGAACAGCGTGTATATTCAGATTGAAACTTTAAGAATAAACTAGATTCTAATAAGCACTGTTACTTGTTGGAAAGAAAGGAAGAAATTTGGAGAAGCAGAAAAAGGCAAAAGCAAAAAGGAGAGGGGAGGACAAAATGGCGTGGGAAACAGGAGGACAAATGTGTCCAAGTGAGGAGTGAGAGAGGACACAGTGACCTGGGAAGAATCTTGGCTGGATAAAAGGGACTCAGAATTTGATGAGGCAGATTAATGCTCGAGTAAAGAATGGTCTTTGAAGACAAAAAACATGGCCAAATCATTGGCAAAAAAACTATTTTAATTATGCGTGAATAATCAACAGACACCTAACAAAATGTGGCAGTTTAATAACTTCAACAAGGGGAAAATGTCTATAATTACTATACGTCTTTGTGAAAGCAAGAGATTTTGCTGGAGGATTGAATAAATTGGGTGTTTCTGGATCTGGTAGAGGACTTAGCAACAAGATTTAGTAACAGTCTGGGTATGAGAAGGGAAAAGGATAAATATCTCTTAGATGCCTTCTTTTCTAACCAATAAAATTCCACCCATTCTTTACTCATGCCCTCTATGAAACTTTAAGATAACTGCATGAAGTGCCATCTGATTAGGTGAGAAATGAGTGATAAGGATAGTAAATAACATGTTTAAGAAAGGAAAATTCCTCCTTGGACCATTAACCAGAGTCTATGAAGTCCTCTAAGAAACCTCTATGAAACCACCTCTGGCTCTTGGTCCAAAGTGTAATTTTCTTCTCTGTGACACCACTTACTTCTCACTTAATTAGATGCCACTTTATGCAACCATGAAACATTTGAAATGTGTCTGGTCTCCCCAGTGAGAGTAAAAGGTTCATATTATGATATAGGTGCAGGAGCTCAATGACCCTGAGAAGAAACACATAAAAAAATTAAAATGGAAGTATGGTGTCCACCGATGTGTTCACAATCCAAGACTATTTTGCTTCAATTAGTGGTGACATATTGCCCCCACAAATTCATTCTTAATTTCAAAATGATTATTGCATGCGGGTCTTGAAAGTTCCAGAGGTCCTCTCAGGCTGCCTTCTCAAGTTAAGCAGGCACACTCTGGAAGTACATGCTGGTGTGTTCAAGCACAAATTAGAAACACAGAGCATAAGTTTTCAGAGGCTAATCTTATTCAAAGTTTTAAGGAAAGAAGGGAAGCACCAAATAACAATGAGGTAACTTAACAGGTAACTTCAAAACAGCATTTCTATATGAAAATATTTGTATCCTACAAGGGGGTTACAGTAAAACAAGACTTTAAACTCCCAGAAATCAATGTTACTTATTCACTATTTACAGAAGTAGGAATACTTTGGTGGAAAACTCTGGGAAGCACTATTTTAAGTATTCCCCACAGAAGAGATGAGACAACTACAATAACAGTAGCTATTGATTGCACTCTTCCTGCTCTGAATTTTGTAGACGTTTATTCATTTCTTTCTCCACTCCCCTAGGATTCATGGTGCCCATTTGACAGATGAAGAAACGGTAAATGTACATAACTTTTCCAAGTTCATGCAGCTAGTAGGGGACATAGATGGAAATCAAGCCAAGGCTGTCGAACACCAATACCGCTGTTCTTTTTAACCACGCAGTGCAGGATTCACAGATGCTTGGAGTTCTAGGTCTAACTAGTTTTCAAGAAAATTCTTCAAATTATAAGCAAACATTAAAACATCTTAAAAAAATCAGTTCAATAGTCTCTCACTGCTATGACTACTGACATTTTCCGGGCAACAGAATAGTGGCAATAGATGCTGCCAGGATCAGATTTCAGCACAAGAAAGTATTCTTTGGATTTAAAGAAACTCTTGGAGAAGGTGGCAGCAGAGTGGGTAGGGCACGATTATATCAGATACAACTGAATTACAGCACTAATTAATAACTACATAACCCCTAAAATAATGAAATATGCTAGCATCTAAAAACACGGAGAATTTGTCTTAAAAGAAAATTAACTGGCTCCTTCTGTCAGGCCAGTTTCTCAGGAGCATCTTCAGAAATCTAAGACTCTAACCTCTAATTTTCAGGTAAGTGAGTAGTGTTGGTGCCTCTGTAGCCTTCACTAGGAGATTCTTGAGGTCTTTCCAAAGGGATAGCCTAATTATAACTGGCAACATTACAGAGAAATTGCTTCATTCCTGTTACATACATCAGCAAGGAAATGGGACAGACAGAGGAAGGATTTTCGAATGGGGGAGGAGGGAGAGTAAGGTATATGACTAATGCCTGTATACCTCTGGAAAAGATATAACATTTTTACTCTTGAGTGAGCAGATAAGCTTGTGTATTGTATTAAAATCAGGCCCTTTGACTGAAACAGGATAGTCTAGAAATAGTTCAGAAGCACGGGATATTTGAAACTTGAAAAATGTGCTTTCAAAGAGGTTATTTTTATAAGCCAAGTATGCACAGGAAATTTTGTTATTCTATTTCTACTCCACAGCCTAAAGATCTGTATTGTCCTTGTACAAAGACCTTCTTGGACTGAATCCCAGTCACAGTTGGTTTACTTAAAAATCGTGAAACTCTTACTAAATATCATCTGTTCTCGATACCATTTTCTTAAGACAATGCCCTGCACTTATTTTCACTCCCCCATTTCCAAGATCAATGGCATGCTTTTGCCCTCTGCGCCACTAATCTGCATTCTTGCAACACGCAAAACACTAAATTTAAAATAATTTTCATTTTTTTTGTGTTCAATTGGTGAGTACATAAAACACAAATTTAACATTTCCATGAACCCTAAAAAGGTAAATGACTTCATCTGTGATGTATGTCCTAATTACACAGAAGACTGACAACTATCATTTGAGCAATTTCTAGTTCAATTTCATTCTTAATTAAGGGCTTTAGTAAATTGATACATTACTGCAGGGATATTTAGCAGTATCCCTTAAATTAAATATTCACACTCTTTGTATCAATAATTTCATGTCCAGAAATTAAATTTTTTAGGAATACTGACAAAAATGTTCAAAAGTGTAACTTCAGGAATGTTTACTGCAGCACTCTGTAATATCAAAATTTCAAACTACCTCAGTTGACCATCAATAGGGCAGTGCAGTGGTGAAATAAATTTTGGTACAACCATATTAGAGATTACTATGAAGATATGAAAAACAATGAATGTAGAGATGTGTGGATGTCCAAGACATTGCAAGACTGAAAAATGCACTTTGCAGAAGGATGTGAAGCATGATATATTTTTGTTTAAAAGTATATTTGTGTTTGTATATGTGCATTTGTGTGTCTGTAATTATATACAATCCATTGTTAACACTGTTTACCTTTGGTGGAGAAAAAACAATTTGTATTGTTTGAAATTTTACAAAAAGTATATTACTTATTCATGGCAACTTTAAATAAAAATTTTATTTAATTACTCTAAGGATATGAATCAGTTCATCCTCTTGCCAAATATTTCATAATAACAGCTCAGGTAACACCCACATTTTACACTTTCATGGGTATTTTTAATGAAATAAGCACATTTAAACAGTTCCTATTTATAATCTTAGACAAAAAGTTTTTTTTTAATGTGTATGGTGGGGTCACATCTTATTATTTTTCCATATGAGCATCCAATTATTGCAGCACCAGTTGTTGAATTTTTCATTTGTTTGTTTCGCTTGCTTGTTTGTTTTTTGGGTAAGTGCATGGACTGGAAATTGAATCCAGGTCTCCCACCACATGGCAGACAAGACTTTTACCACTGAACTACCCTTGCATCCCTAATCTTAGACAAAAAGTTTTATTAGCAGGAATACTATCTTTATCAGTGATTTCCAGTGGAAAACAAATATACACAGATAAGCTAAACTTGAATCAAGGGGTGACTACCATTTATAGGATCATCAAGCAGAAAGAACCAGCAACAACTAGGCATCACAAGGAGAGAAACTTGCCACAATAAATTTAAGTTACAAAAAAAAAAAAAAAAAAAAAAAAAAGAAATGGCAACTTTACACCTCAGAAATTCAATAACCACATAGCTATATAGTACCTGACCCTTTAACAGATATCTTCAGTTTGGTTTTTTTGGGGGAGATGGTTGTGAGCAGCATGTTTTTTATTCTTAGACAAATGAATTCTGGAACTGTTGTGCCACATGAGAATTCAAGTGAAAGACTTTTAGCTATAAATATTATACATGGAGTATCTACACACATGGGCTACTTTGGCTCCTTTTCCTTTAATTATTCAGCCTCCTGCCACTCTCGATATATTTTATGTTCCATAATATTTCTCTGTCATTTAACAGCTTTTATTCAATGAACAATGCAACACATTGAATGATAAAATTTTCATGGTACCTAATACAAATTACAGCAGTGTGCATCTGTGACAATAACCTTGAAACCCCAAAACAAATCTGTGTGAGAACAAGCAAAAATTCTTATGGCCAACAACATAATTTGTAAGACCACCAAATACATATTTGTAAAGGAAACATAAATGTTCGTAAACCAAATAAAATAAGAATTGACTAACAAATGGATCTTCTTGCTTTGGGGGCTTTTTCTTCAGTGGCTCTCCATAACTGATGATCAATTTTTACTACTAATTGATGACTAATTTTTACCCTGTGGGACAGAGCCATTGGCAAAGAAAGAATTGGTCAGTACTAAATAGCCACAAGCTACCAAAATGGCACTCAACTAAATGTTGTATTTTGATAATTTAGTTTTTCATAGTTGATGTATGTACTGTGCAAGGAAGTGTTTAATAGGTACATTTTAAGGAACATGATCGTACTAATAAAGCAACAGATTACTAAACATATGTTTTCATATATATTTGAGTATACACTATTGACTACTAAAAAGACTTCCTGGGAAAGCAAGGGTCTATTCATTAATAGTTTATCTCAGGGTGTATGGGTGGTTCAGTGGTAGAATTCTTGCCTTCCATGCGGAAGACCTGGGTTTGATTACCAGACTGTGTGCCCACACCCCCAAAAAAGTTAATCTCATCACATGAAATAGATTCAGTAAGTGTATACCTTAGGTCTTAAAGATGCCATAATTTCTAAAATATCCTTTAAAAAGGACAGTTTTACTACGCATTGTATTTCCACAAAATATGGCTTGATTACAAAATCCTCAGCAGCTTACATTATTTATTTTCAGAGACTGAGTCACTTCCCCGAAATTTTACAGTCATCTCTTGTCACTGAAAAAAATTCTGAAACTTAAAAGCTCTCAAGGAAATAAATCAAAATATTCTGGAAAAATTCTGCAGGGGACATAAGATAACTATGTCCATGAGATCAGTCAATCTAAGGAAGTACAGAGAAGGAGAACGACAAAATGTAATAGGTCCTCAGATCTTTTGAAGAACATAAGGAAATAAGAACATATCTGTCTCCCAGCTTAATAACGTATGAGGCCAAATTATAAACCAGATACTTTTGCACAGATTTTCACTCAGCGCCAATCACACTACCAATATTTCCAATTGCATCTAGATTTTCTTTCTTTTGAAATTAGGTCTCATTAATGTGGTTTAGAGTTCATATTCCCCTAAGAGAAACATGTCAGATGACGGTCAGCTTGAGTAATGTACAGTGGAATCATTCATTACCTGTGACAAGCTAATCATGTTATTTGGATTTTCACTAGATGCAATAAAGTCCCAGGGAAAAGTCTGCTTGAATCTATGCAATAAACAGCTTTCTTAGAACTGGAGTGTCTGCCTCAACTTGTAGCATCCAGATTGAATATTACATAAACTTGATTAAAAAAAAAATCATTGGTGAGGAAACACATGGTACAAGAGTTGGAAACTGGATATATGTCTCAAAGTATGGAAAAATGAACTTTAATGGATTAAAAGCATAATTTTCCCTAGGACTCTCACAATGAAAGTTTATGCCCAAAGGCCCCTTTAATCACTGCCTTTGATCATGCTTTGATAATGCTACCATATATGCTAGCACTATATAGGAAGAAAGATTCTTCAAATTTCTCTGTTAAGGTATTTTAGTAGAAGGAAATGATATTCTCCTTTCCCAATACCCAATAAATCTGACTCGACCATTCAGGAAGATCCAGAGGGTCAAATGCCAGCCCTAGTCAAAAGCCTGTTACTTTTTTAATTGGGGGAAACCCTGAAGATACTCCCATTAAATTCCAAAGGGATTTTTCCCAAGATTTTCATTTTATCATCTTGGAAATCATTTCATGTTTTTTGGAATATTTCTATATTCAACCAGCTCCTGATATTCCAACTTCTGAGTTCCAATACTCACCATAAATTCTTCATCTCAAGCCCTCCAATCTACTTTTTCTCTATCCATCATCCCCAGGTCCCTAATTTCCTCCCAATCCTGCTAGTTTTTGAACCCTCTTTAAAATCACCCCCTTGATAAAACCTCTAACTCCCTATCTCTTGTCCCTTTCCACTGGGAGGCAAAGCCCAACAGTGGTCAAACCTAGCTATCTGCCTAGACACTACATTCAGCTTAGCTGGTGGAAAACTAAACAAAATGCAAGAATCTTGACTGGTCCTATTTTACACTCATGATCACAAATATTGCATGGGACTCAATATTGCCAGACAATCTGGCTACATGCTCTAACTTCCCTGGGTCACTACATCACATTTACCTCTCTCTTTTACCTCCCCAAATTCATAAAAACAGAAGCAAACAGAGTTATCTTTTCATTAATACCACTCACTTGCCCTAATACATCCTCTCTACATACCCTTCTGCTATACTGAATGAAGTGCCTCTGCTCTCATCAAAATCCAAGCCACTGACTTCTGCTTTCAACCCCCCCTCAAGAATTTATCTCCTGCAGTGACCCCTTCTGCTGAATCATCAATGTCCTCTGGACAATGTCTGCTAGCTCATACCCATTAATACGTACACAACATTAATATGTTTACACCTGAAATAAAAAAGCCTTCCTGTTGCATTAGCCCCCTTTGTGGCAAATTTCTTGAGGGAATCATCTGCAATCAAAATGGCTACTTCCTCACCTCACATTTTCTCCCCAACCCACTTCACTCCAATTTCTATCTCTACCACTCTTATGAAAACACCAATGATCATCTCCCTTGCAGTGTTTCCAAGCCTAACGGTCACTTTTTCATTCTTATTTTCCTTGATCTCTCAGCTCTGACACTGCTGATAACTCCCTCCTTCTTGCTTCTCCCCTACTTTCTTCTCTTAGCTTCCAGGACACTTCATTGCCATGGTTTTCATCCTTAGCCAGTCTTTCTGGGACAATGATTTGTCAATGAATCCCAAATGCCAGATCTCCAGACTCATCTACCCAATTTCCTTCTTATCTCCACCTGGGTGTCTAACAGGCATGTCATATTTAATATGCAAAAACAGAATTCTTGCCTCTCCTCTTCCTTCCCACTCCCCCCTCACTAAACTAGGCTGTGCTGGCCAAAAGTCAAGGAAGCATTCCTGATTCTTCTCTTTCCCACACCCATAATATCCGAGCCATGAGGAAATCCTGTTGATCCCATCTTCAATACATCTCATATAAACCCATATTCTCTCTTATTGGCAGTGCTGCAAGACTTCCTATCAGTAGCCAGAGTGGTCTTTTTTTTTTCCTTCTTTATTAGAGAAGTTGTAGGTTTATAGAATAATCATGCATATAATTCAGGTTTCTGATACACCTCCCTATTATTAATACCTTACATTGGATTAGTGTGGGACATTTGTTAAAACTGAAAGCACAATTTTATAATTGTATTATTCACTAGAGTCCATGGTTTAACTTAGGGTTCACTGTTCTGTGTTGTGTAGTTCCATGGATTTAAAAATTTTTTTTCTTCTATTATAATATATACAATCTAATATTTCCCCCTTTTAGTCATATTCAGATATATATTTCAGTGTTGTTAATTATGTTACAATGTGCTACCATCACCACCATCCATTAACAAAACATTTCCATCATTCCAAATAGGAACCCTGCACATTTTAAGTCTTAACTTCCCATTTCCTGTCCCCACCCCATCCCCTAGTAAACTCTATTCTCGATTCTGACTCCATGAGTTTACTTATTCTAAATATTTCAAATCAGTGAGATCATACAATATTTGTCCTTTTGTTTCTGGATTATTTCACTCAATGCAATATCATCAAGGTTTATCTATGCTGTTGAATGTATGAGGACTTCATTCAAATATGAATCTGACCTGAATACTCTCTTGCATAAAAGCCTCCACTGGTCTCCACTGCACTTGGAATAAAACCCAAATTCTTTAGGCTGGCTTACATAGTCTCTGTGATCTGACCCCTCCCTATTTCTCTGACCCTACCATGTCCTATTTTCCCTTTACTACTATGTTCTAGCCATATCATTTCTCTCTCTGTTCCTGCAACCGCCAAGCTCATTCCCTCTTAGGGCCTATATTAGAACCATTCCCTCTGCTAGATGTTTCTATCATCGGCATTTGCACAGCTTATTCCTTCTTGTCACCTAGATTAAAGGTCACCTTTCTTGACCCCCAATCGAAAGTCTATCCTGTCTTTATCATCTGCATAGCATTTTTAAATAATATGATATTTTTCTTGCTTATTTGTTAATTTTCTGTCTTTCCCATCTAAAATGTAAGCTCCAAAAGTGGGAAATTTCTATGTTTGGCTCACTGCTGCATACCAGGACTCAGAAGTACATCTAGCACAAAGTGGGTACTCAATAAATATTTAATAATGAATGCTTATATGTAGACTATGCCTGTTTGAAACTGTTGTGTACCCAAGTAAAAGAATGTCCCTTAGTCTTGATTCAATATTGTTGAGTGGGATCTTTTTGATTAAGTTGTTTCCATGGAGATGTAACCTCTTCATTAGGTGGTTTCCATAAAGATGTGCCTCCACCCATTCGAAGTGGGTTTCTTACTGGAGTCCTTTAACAGGGAACCACTACGGAAAATGCTTTGGAGCCAACAGAAAGACATGCGTAGATGCAGAAAGAAAATGCTCCCGAGAAAGCTGTGTGAAACTAGAAGCCAAAGGACCAGTCATGAACCTTCCCAGCTGACAGAGGTGTTCCAGACCCATTGGCCTTTCTTGAGTCAAGGTATGTTTCTCTGGATGCCTTAGTTTGGACATTTTTATGGTCTTAGAACTGTAAACTTGTAAGTAATAAATTCCTTTTATAAAATCCAACCCATTTCTAGTATATTGCATTTCTGGCAGCATTAACAAACTAATACATAGACATCAGTCAAAGAATACAGGCTTTATGGTACAAAAAAAAAGGGTTACCTGTTTACGAATGGAAAACAATATTCAGATTTATGTAACAGACAAAATTTTCCAAATTCTTTCACAGACCTTCCTTTAATCTTCCTAGTAACCTTTCAGGAGGGCATAATGATTCCTTTCTTCAAGACAGAAAGACGCTAAATGATTTACACACATCCAGGTACTGTCAGGGTTGGACTAAAATCTAACCTGTTGATTAGGTTTGCTCAATGCTCCTCCTAATAAGTCTGAACGAACAAGTGAAAACATTATAGTGAACTGGACCTTCCTGCCACACGTGCCCTGTGCACATGCTGCTCTTAGAAGATTATACTGAAGTTATTCTTTCCAAGTCTCTTTCCACAGGCACTCCTACAAAGTAGATGTTTTATTCATCTGCACTTTCCCAGTGCCTACCTAACACATTGCCTGCCTCACCGTAGGTGTTTAACTGCTTGTTGAATTTAACTGAATAGTCACATCCTCAGAGCCAAGTCTTTCCCTCAATGCAAAATAGATGGGTTATTTTATCAGTAATGAAGACTTCACTCCGAATATATAAAAAGCCTTTAATGATTCTTTCAAAAAGCCTCAAGTTTCACATCCCCCAGCACCTTCTGAATTCCTTTTACGACAATTCATTTACTGCAAGTTCCAAAAGATTAAAAGAATCCTAGGCAGTCTTCCAAATCAGTATTCCAAGCCACTTTTTACTTCTAGCTGTTATCAAAAGAGCATTTAGAAAGACTGAGATTCATTCAATCTTAAGTCACAGGTTAGCGATATAAGCAATAGTTTCTCCACGCTCTGAATGTAGAGGAAAATCAGTCATATGGTGTAATAGAAAGAACACTGAGTGGGGAATCAACAATCACAGGCCACAAACCACTGATGCCTCCAAACAGCTGTGTGATTATGTGCAAGCTTTAGTCTGTCTCATAGTTGTCAGTGATAATTACCTTTAGAGTCTTTTCTAGCTCTAAAAATTCTTTTCTGCAAGCAGTCCTGATTATTATGACACTTCCTTCAGTATCTCATCCCATCTAGTCTCCAAGTCCAAAATAGCTAGATGGAGGAGCACCATAATGAGATTTGGGTACAGAAGTAATAGTTAAATATAAATAAATAAGGGAATAACTGGATAGATGGGAAATGCCTTGTATCTTCAACAATGGGCCTTTTCTGAAGACACAGGATAGAAGCAGAATCTTTATGGATAGCAAATTCTAAGTCCCATACACAACAGGTACAACATGCTTTAGAATCAAAGGAAACACACCCCACTCCTCACCCTCACCACTCAATATTTATTTTTTCACATGTTAACTCAGGAAGCCTGCAGAGTATTATGGAGAGATTAGAATTGAGGGAATGCTGGGCCCATTTTAACAGAGCTAATAATCTATGAAATGGTTTCTTTTCTCAGTCACACAATTTTATTTCCTATCACCACAATTACTGATAAACCACTGACAACGCCAAAATGATCAGGCAGGAGAATATAAATAGTGGTGTACTGGAGCCAACTGTTAAATATCTCAGGAATTTTGCGAGCTATTTGTTAGATTTTTGGTAGCTTGAATTCAGCTAAAGTGGAAATATTTACACCATGGTAATCTACAAATACTACAAATCAGAGATTTCATTTGTTTAAGAGACAGCCACACACAGTGGTTCACTAGTGGTAGCTAGAAAGGCTCATCGGGCAAAACAGACCATGTAACATCAACGAAGATCAAAAAGAAGATCACAATACAGGAAACCTAAGTTGTAGCCCTGATGGTCCCACTAATTGGCCGTGAAAACTGGGGTAAGTCTCTGAACCTCTGTTTGTGGATTAAAATGTGGGAGAATTTAAATAAGGAGTCTTCAAAGACCACTTTAAGATTTAAAATTTAGGATTTGTGGTTCTAGTCCTGGATTATTCTCACGCTGATGCCCGAAGGCTTCTTACAGGAAACATTCCATGAAACAGAAACTTGGCAGCACCAAGATATTGACCAGTCTTCCCTCTGTTTGCTAGAATATGGTTTGGCACCATTTCAGCGTGATGCATTTGGCCTCCCTGCCAATGGTCAATTGCATCAAGCTTGGCCATAGTTCTAAAGTTTCTAGGATCTTTTAATTTTTGAGTTATAGCAAAAGAAAGTTTCAGAAACCATCGAGCTGATACAATGGACTCTTTAGAACTAGACTAAAAGTTCTCATAGCATTGCTGGTCAAGCATGTGCTACTTCTCTATCCTGCTGCAGCCTGGATATTTGATATGATTCCTACCCTGGAAGCATGAGGGTAGGAGTGAGAAGTGCCATGCCACCAGAATAAAAACATCCATGCTCTAACATCAAGGTTCCAACCTAGACCTTGAGCCACCATCCTGAGTTCATTATATAGCAAGCCCCTTGAAGGCAGAGGTTGTGTCTTCCCCACAAAATTTGGCACAAGAATCGTATACTTAGGTACCAAAGAAAGATTTGCTAAACTGAATTTTGTGGTTCAGTAGAGAGATGGAAGTTCATCAGTCTGAGGTTGGCACATGGGCAACAAGTAACATTCAGTTAAATGGTTCTCCCAGAGCAGCAAAGACTCCTCAAAATAGCTGCTTATGACAAACCAGCACAGATTTATCTACAATGTAGGATGGCAGTGTCATCATGCAAGGGTTGAGCATGAAAAATGTAAATGATGCTGCTGTTCTTTCAAGTGTTCTCACTTCTGGATGCAAGGATTTGTAAATATCACCATCATCCCATTGTCTTGCTCTTCAAAGGAAAAACGCATTTAACACATTCGAGAAGTACTTAATCAGTAAATGGCAACCGTACATTTGGGCAGAACCCAAAAAGTGATGAGAAGTATAATATCATGCAGCAGGACCAATTTGTCAGTGAGCTGACAGCCAGATTTTAAAACTCAGTCACAGGGAGCAGAGCTTAAAAATAGATGAGAAGTTTAAACTTAGAATGGATTCTAGAAAATGATCACATGTATCAGATCTAAATACAAAGAGATCTTTAAGAGATTATGGAGAAGGGGGGGGGGGTGTGCTTATTTAGGTCACTCTACTGTTTACCCAAATCAGTATCACAGCCTTTGAAAACAATTCTTATTGCTCCCTAGAGACATAAGAACCACAAAATCTTGGGCAGTCCAGAACTAAAAGCATTCTCCCAATCAACAAAATCTTGAATCTAAACACCAAAAGAACACTTCAGGCACACTATGTCACAGAATTTGACTGTATGCCAACTGGAAGTGCAGCCTACGGGACATGGAATCTCAGCTCTCCTTTTAAAGTGCTCATTAATTTAACAAACTTATTTAGCACCTGCTGGGCATCAGGCACTGGGGACCCAAACCTGATTAAAGCCCGTCCAGTCTGTAAACTCAAGAAGCCCCCAGTGAACAGTGGAAAGCAGACACCCACAAATGGTAACAATACAGTGTGCTGAGAACTGTGCTAACAACAGCCCACCCAGATAAATAAAGACTCTGAGCTCCAAATGCCATGTAGGGCAACAGCTGGAGTCAACAGCATCTTTTCATTAAGGGCCAGGTTCTGTGGTGGACTCAAATGGTGCTACCACTTCTAAAGGAAATCATTCTTCTCTGCTCAGAAAGAGAGAGTCAAAACCATAAAGCAGTCAAAGTAAAAAAGCAATCCGGATTTAATACAACGTTCTTATAGGAAAGAGGATTGCCCTTGACATGACCCAAAGCGACAAAGTACAGATATCTAGCGCACTGCATGTAAGATTAGACACTAGAATTACAAGCTCAGGAGATGGTGGCACTGTGGCAGGAGGCAGGAGGTGGGGGTCCTGATAGAGAGAGAGAAGGGGCAATTATGAAGACCTTAAAATTTACGAGGACGCATTTTTAATTTGAGCTCAGAATTTAAAAAATTACACTGGAAGAAGATCATGTTATTTGCTTTAAAAAGTACTTAGCTATGTTCCATAATTTAAGCATATATCAACATTATATATATTGTCTCTACTTACAAGGAGTTTATAATCCCATCGTGCAGTTAGGACTTAGTCACATGAAATAATTTAAGAACATCATTCAGACGAAGTAATCAAACTTAAAAATCTATGTTTTGTCTTTGAGCAGTAGTTCCTAAGCATAACCTGTGCATGTACTTCCTTCACAATTACTGTCACATCTCAGTTCCACTATACTCTAGGCTTTTCATTCCCATTTTCTTACTTAAATAAGTGTATCTTAGTCCCTTAATGGGAAACCAATTTTTGGCCCTAAATAGAAGGTAACCTTAAACACATCACAGTTAAATCATAAAATATCATCCATGAACCATCTGAAATGACCCCACGACACTAAACAATGCTAAAGACTGGCACTAAGCTATCAATAAAGACTGGTAAAGTGCACTAAAGGCTGATACACCAGAAATAACCATCTTAATCAGGACAATGAAGACAACTTTGATGCAAATTCTGTCCCTGGCCCTTGTTAGCAACTTCATCTGTTTAATTTCCTCAACTAGTTACCACCATCATATGGCACAGTCAATGAGGCAGATAGTTCTATGAGAATTATATGAAATAATGTTCTTGAAACAATTCTCTAAATATTAAAGCACCATAAAAATATTGTCATGGGTAAAGTGGAGAGAAAAAAAAAACTTAAAACCTTAAAACTGCCCTCTTCTTTTTGCCTACACTTGCACTCACTTCCTCTGGCCTATTGGTTTGTGCTGGTCTCTAGAGGGAGGCCGAGGCCATCCCTGATGACAGGTGGCCTCATTTCAATCACCCCCACACACTGCATGCCTCAGAGATCAAGGCAGGTTCTGCCCTCCGTGTTTGTTGGTGATGATCTCTACCCTGCAGCTCACCTCCACACTCAGCAGTAACCCACCAATATCATCAAAAAGCACTGAGAACACAGTTCCCTGATTTTCTCTTTGAGTGAAATGCTTTGCTTTTCCAAAATAGTTCAGAGCCTGACATGACCAGCACATTTCTTCAAAAGTGGTTCTCTCCAGGGGACAAGAACACAGCTGTCAGAAGGCTTGACCTAGAAACACGAGACCAAAGAAAGTCAACTTTTCCCCCAACAGCACCATATTCTACCCTGCCACCACTTTACCCAGCCGTAGACAGCCGAATCTCACCTCTGAATCCAACACCGAAACCACAGCTGACCTCTAATCCTGTAACGTTTCAATTTGCACCTTGAAAATCAAGCCAAACAAATCTGAACTAAACACCTTCAATTTCAAAGACAATATTTAACCCCTTATTTTCCGATATAAATTTTAGAATTAGGTATTTAGTGGACTATTACACTGAACAAGCCCGACTGGTGGGGTGCAACTTGAAACAAATGTATTCTTTTGCCCTGCTGCCTGCTCTACTTGCTCTGTGGGACTGGCTCGTCTCTCACCCCCAGATGAAATACAGAGCAGGCACTTTGAATGCTCTGGTTCTTGGAGATAATGAAAAATCCTCTGGTCACATGAACTCACAAAAAGCTTATTTCTATGAAGAAAATATACATACTTTTACAACAGTCAAAACTCCAAACTTCAGTTAAAATGAAATCTTCTCTTTCCCAGCTCCAACCTACATCAGGCAGAAAGCCTTTAAAGAGAAAGGGAGAAGTAGTTGGTTTCTCTATGTCCCACCAGTTTTGGACTCTCTCAGGGTAACAGTGGGAGAGGAGGGAGGAGAGGTGAGGAGACAGGGAAGGCTTGATTGAGCTGGGACAGCTATAATCTGGTGCTGGCACTCTACGAGCTAGGAGTGTCTCTCTTTATCATAAAGGAACTCTTCTGGGTTCTGGAGAAATACCCCATTGCTGAGGATTCTCTTCTGCAGTTCCTTTGATGCGGTCAGTTACAATCCCCAGCCCCCAAGACCCTGGGCCTCCGGAACATGCTCTGTCTCGTTCTGCCAAGGTCTTCCATTCTTCTAAGTGGTCTGCCTGAGCAGCAAGGGCTTCTCCAGGCAGCCTTTTGGAGCAGAAGTGAAGATAACCCCACACCACCTCTGTTTTGGGTGGACCCTACACCTGAGTCACACACAAAACAAACAACAAACCATGCATGCTTGTCCCAAGATCTTACATAATACAGCCCATTGCCAACATCACCCTTCTCATGCCAGAGCCAGAGTTTAAGCTGCCACATCTCACCTTTAGATTTCTCAGGTGAAAGCCAGGCACCAGTTCACAGTGCCTCTCAAACTGCAGAGGACATTCATGAAGCCCTCAGAGCAGTTTTCTTGGTGCCTCTCTCAGTTAATGTGGGTTGGAGGAAAATACCACAGCCTCTCTCCAGCATGTATGTATTTGACAGAGAAAATGGGCTCCTCAGCACATTGACAATGCCTCAGAGAAGTCCTCTCTCAAATCACCAACGCTTCTTTCACTTGGGTGGCCAGGTAATGGCCATGGTAATCATTTTAGACCAGCTCCTTGGCATATCACTTTGGAATGTGAAGCAGCTGTCACCTTTCCCCTCAGGGCCTCAGTTGCAACTAAAACAGGATGAATTCCATCTTAACATCCTTGAACATCAATGATGCTATCAATCCTTATAAGTAAAATTTCCATCACCATATTTTCCTACAAAGAGTGTTTATTTTTTTTTTACCTCAACAAAAAAAAGGGCTTCAAAGAAATAAAGGGCTATACTCAAAACAAAAAGAAACAGAAGAAAATTATTTCCTATTTATAATTACTATCTCTAATACTATCTTCTATAATACTTTCTTCTTTCTGAAAGAAAGAAGTTTCAGTAAAGTGGTAAACTAAGGAATGACCAGAAAACTTGGGGTGTTAGGACACTGCTGCTCTCTATGAAGAAAAGAGCCTCCAAAAGTGGAGCAGTAAACAGTGGCCACAGCTGCCAGGGGATGACGATTGACCAAAAGGTCTGATATTTGACTTTTAAGAGATTATCAGAGACATTCAAGTCTATAGTTTCAGTAAAATAGTAGGGGTTTTGGTTAGAATGTCTCATAAATAATTATCCATAGGACATTTTATTTCTTTGTATCTTTTTCTTAAAAAAGAAATATTGAAGACATTTTGTTGAAATATTTCAGCTCATGGACACTTTTGGTGTTGGTCATATTTGCCTTTAGGAAACAATAAATTACATCATTGATAATTTAGGGAAAGATCAGTAGGCTCAAAATTTTAAGGCAAAGGAATTCTTGTATTATAAACAACCATATTAGATGACTCCATCTTTCCGACACCTCGTATAAGCACTTAGCTCTGTGGCATTAAAAACCCAAAGAATGGGATCCATATTGAAAAGGAAACATAAGAGCAAACAAGGTATCCAGTAAGAGAAGTCACCTGAAAAACTTGTGTGACAGCTTTCATAAAACTCTTTCACTGAAATATTGCCAAAGCTGACATGAAGTTTCGGGGGGTATTTTAGACAGTGCTATTAAAAATGTGTAAAGAAAAAATTTTTTTTGTATAAAATATTAACTATGAGCCTTCTTTAAAGGAACTGCATCATCGTACTCTACTGAATCTTCAAAGATGAAATAATGTTCAGGAGAGGCATAGCAAATGCCCATTTAACCTCCTCCAGTGCAATCACATAAGCTAACTGGGCAGAGGAGACATTGACAAAGAGAACAATCTAAATAGCATAGATGGCATACAGATCCAGAAGGTAAACTTCTAGAGAGAGTACAAGATGCATGGCTCCTCCAAGCACACCTCCAGTTTGAGTGCAAATTTAGTTGTTGTTGCTTTTTTAACTAGTTGGAATCTATTTTTCTTTTAATTGAGTATTTAATTCATACCATTTTCTCTCTTGGCTGTTACTCTGGTTACAATAGGTCTCCACCTCGCCAGAACATTGCATCTGAACTGGCTGAGACAGAACCAGTGTTAAAACAGGCCCCAAAACAGGTATTTCAGAAAAACAAGGAATAGTGATAACCAGCCTTTTTCTTCACTTAGAAAGAGACTATGAGTCAGAAGGTTGAAATCTCTATCTTCCAAATGTAGAAAACTTGAGCTCAGTGCAGAAATGGAAACCAAAATGTATCAAGAATGAAGCAGAAAATGACCTCATAGAACCTCCTCAAACACAAAAAAGTCAAGATGGTTTTTGAGAAGTAAACATCTGATAATCTGGCCTCTTCTATTAGGATTGACCCCACTCCAACATTTTTAAAGGAAGATGTTTTTGTTTTATTTAGCGAAGGGATATGAAATGTGATTAAAGGGATATAATGGGTTAGAATAAATCAACTCACACACTAGAAACACTCCTGTGTAATGATTATTTCAAAGTGGCAAAATTCAGGGCAATCTGAGAAAAGAGAATTCAAAAGTCACATTTCCTGATAAGGTTATGTGGAACACACATGCACAAAACCTCCATATTTTTCAGTGTCTTTGTCAAGGGGTCAAGAGCTCAAACATCAAAATAAGTTATTTTGTACATCACAGTGCACAGAACAACAGAAGGAAAGATACTTTCTTGGCGGGCACTTTGCAAAAGGTCATTTTGCAAAAGGTCCATATCAATCTGAAATGGAAGGATCAGAGCTCAGAGCCTCATGGCCTTCATTTGCTGGACCCCTCCTCTTCTTTGATTGTGGTGGCCCCAGTAGGAGCTGTTTCCTCTAAACCTGCTGGCTTCCTCTCTTCCTCTTCCTCCTCATCCTCCTGGGGTTTGAGGTCTAAGCATTTCTGCATGCATTCCTACATAGCCTGGAACTGGTCTACACAGTCTAACCCCTTGAAATCCTCTGTGCTGTGGTGGAAGCAGAAAAAGATCACCTTAAACCATTTCCCACAAGGAGCACTGGCCATTCTCCCATGGCATGGGCAGTTCCAGTTAATGTCTCCATTTGGCTGCATCAATCCTTGCTCCTCGTATGGATCGCTGGGTTCATCAGCCACCAGCTCTGCACTGCTTGGAGTTTCATGGTCTTCTTTGGTCCTTTCCTTCTTGAGGCATTAGGCCATTGCTGCAGCCCAAGCACTCAGCCCTCACAGTGATGGCAGTGGCTGATTCATGCCTTGACCCAAATTTAGTTTTAATTGATAGGTATTTTTCCATAAAAACAGCCTGTAAACACAAGCCAACTTCTCTGGCACTCAATCTAAGACAACAGTCTGTTTCGATGCTGGAAGAAAATTTGAATATGTTGAACTTGGTGGTAAGTCTTATTGCCTCCCTAAAGAGTTTTCAAGGGTAATGCTATCCTCAAAAATCACCTACAGGACTCAACTTTAGCATCTAACTCCCTTTAAGAAGCACTTTCACTGTGAAGGAAATTCCCATTAGACACTCTATTTTTTTAAATTAATTTACTGAGAAACTATGGGCACACTATTTAATTCATCTGGGACCCAGTTTCACATCTGTTAAAATGAAGCAAGTAGAGCAAATGGTCACTAATTTCCTTTCTAAAGCTAAAAAAATTTAAAACTCTTAAGTTTTACACTAAACTTCAACAGGTGAATAATCTTAATGATCCCAAACATCAAAAAATATAATACTTCACTATCAGTATTCAACTGCTCCAAACTACTCCAAATAATTTCCCTGCACTTGAGTAAAACATATAAAATGAAGAATTGTGGGGGTTCCAATTATTAGCATCATATAATGCAAAGATGACAATGTTGCTGTTTATCTTAACAGGATTGCTAGAGTTAGAAACACTTTTACAAGTAATAGTAACAATTTTTCAAAAGCAATTTTGTTTTCATAGATAGTTTCATAGCATTCCATTAACACAGCTAAAGACATAATGGATCAGAAAATTTTATGTTACCTGACATATTGTGACCTATAACCTTGCTTAATTCAGCAGTTACAGTAGGGCATGTGCACAGCACAACTCACCTTGCAACGTTTCAGGAATTACAGGTTTTGGCAGTTAAACTAAACAGAGAAAAAAATGGCTGTCACAGAGCCAAAACCAAGAATTTAACCCACTCCAGATGTTAGCTTAATCTTTAAAGAATTTCATTTTCACATGGGATGTCATATCATATCATAAATAAGCCATAAACTTATACTTAAAGAAAAAATTATTTAGATGCTTTAAATGTTATATAAGAAATATTTAGACTCCTCATATTGACTCAATATAAGTTAGAATTGGAAAATTCAATATATTTTTTCTAGGTTAGTCTTTCAGTAACATATTCGCTTCTAACATTATAGCTTAGTACTATTGCCACCCCCCCCAAAGTAGTACTTATTTTTATAGTGGAAAAGGATGATTCTTCCTTAACCCCTCAAAAATTCCATAATAGCATTTGCTTGCACGAAAGGTATAATAGACATATTTTGAATATTTAAGTGCAGATTTCATAAACACTATAGATAATCTTCATGCCAAACAAGATGCAACTTGACGAAAAACATCTATGAATGCTTAGAGCAGCAGACACATATTTTTGGAAACAAGAGAACAAGAAAGGACAGGAAAAAATGACAGTATAAAGCAGCAACTACACTGAATGTGTAGTTGTAAGGAAATACACTTATTTCTAAATAAACATAGAGTCTTTCTATATTGAAGATAGATTCCACAGAGAAAAAAGCTATGATATTATTATAATTGAAGGAAAAAAACCTCACCACAATAAGGGTCCATTAACTATGATCTTAAAGGATATTTGAAAAGTTTTTTTAGATACCTGGCACATAGAAGACTCCTAATATTGTTGAACAAATGAATGAAAGAATGCAAAGCAAAATTAAAATGCTCGATAAAATCATCAGGAGAAAACTATATAATATGGGATAATCTTCAATAAAATGTATTCACTTTTATATTCCAGTTACTCTAGCCTGAAACTACTCAAGTGAAATTAATTAACCACATTTTGAGCATAGGTAATGCAGCACAGTGAACTGGATAAGGTGCCCAGGATACAACGTGAATGGGACACAGGCAAAGAGATAAGAAGGCAAATGAGGAGGCAAATATGAAAAGAGAAAAATCATAACACAATGTAATCAGCACTAAAACAGTGATATGAAAAAATAAATCCCAGGTGAGCAGGAAAATGGATTGACTGGGAGGGTTAGAAAAGGCATCACAAAGATTATGACATCTGAATTGTGTATAAAAGTCTAAAAACCAAAAAAAAAAAAAGTAAAAAAACAAAACAAAACAAATAAAAAGATACAAAAATAAAGATAAAAGAATAAAAGTCTGAGGAGGAGAAAGGGGGATGGGGAGAAGTGCAATCCTCAAGTAGAGCACATGTAAGTACTATATGAGAAGGAACTGGCATGAGCGTATGCAATTCCCACCTCCTGGCATGACCTTTCCTCATGGGAACACCAGCAAAATTCTTATTTCAAGATAAATTCACATTTCACCTTCTTGGTAAAGCCCTTTCTAGACCCTTCCCACCCCTGAATCTATCTCAGGCATTAAAATTGCTCTTTCTCCATGCTCTTGTGGCCACGGTATTACTGTTTTTAACAAATAGTATTATGATTATTTCCTTCTTACCTATGTCTCACCCCCCTAGTCTGTGAACTGATTCATGTCTGTACCCCACTGCCTAGTGGCAAACCATTGACAAATGTTTGTTAGGGAGGGGGAGGGAAGCCAGGGGGCAGCTACCCACCATGTAACAGCTATTATCTATACACATTACAAATGTCATCTTCTTTCATCTTCCTAGCAATTCTATGAGGTTGCCATTACTATTCCCATTTTAAAGATGAAGAAACTGAGGCTCAGAACAGCTAAATGACTCTCTGATGCAGACTGACAGAGCCATAATTTAAATCCAGGTGCCCCATCCCCACCTCCAACTCCAAAACCATTCTCTTAGCTGACATTAATGGACCCATCTTACTTAACCTAGATCAACCTTCTTTGTAAATAAGGCACCATATTTCTGGTAATGATTTTATGAACTACTGCAAATTGAGAAAATGTGACTATTTACAGTTTCCGACTGTTGTTTCATAAATTCTGATGTGGGAAAAAGGAAATTCAGCCTTTCTCACTGAGCATACATTGGGAATTTCACAATCATAATTTAAATAAAATAAGCACAGGATAACACTACAAGGATTTGGGGGGGGAATCCTTTACTATTATACTAAATCTGACTCCCCACAACATAACACAGACTAGAAATCTGAGTCACTCTAGTTCTTCTGCAGCCCATATGAAATAAATACTATTGTGAAGAGAGTATGTATTTATTTAACAATAATGTCATCCTGTCTGTGGGAAACGCTAGATGGAAATAAAATATAATGACTCTGACAGTTATCAGAGCTCTAATGTAACTCAAATATTGCCAGCAAAAGACTGGTTTAAATTCTTGGGTCTATAAATAAAGATAAAAATAGATTGTGCAAGTTGAAACCCATTAAGGAGAAAGACCATTCAAAAAGATGAAGAGAAGATTTGGGGCATATGTGAAACATTTTATTTTTACATATATTAACTAGAAAAATAAGAAATGATATTATTTGGTTTGGTAAATCAATATCCACTATAGCAGAGATATTGACTGCTCACTGAATAGCCAAGGGTCCTTTCGTGTTTTCCATTCCCCTAGTCATTAGGCAGCATCATGTGACTAGTACTTAAAACTGGGCTCTGAGCAGAAGTGAAATGCGCGGCAGTGGGGCCAAAGTACTTAAGAGCTGGTATGAAAGTTTCCAGCTCTCTCTTCTCTTATCACCTGACCAAAGAGGTCATGATGCCAGGTGGTGCAATTATAAGATGGTTGAGCCTTTAATAATCCAGTTCGGCACAAGTCAAGAAGGTACAGAGCCTGAGACCCTAAATGACAGTGCAATGCAAGTCCCCTGCCAACTCATGTTGCATATATAGCATCAGCCATTATTGAGCTCTTGTTCTGTCAAAGGTTAGTAAATTACTACAGCCTAATTTGACCTATCCTAACATAACTAAGGACCAAAAATTTATTTACAGTTAAGTTGTCTAAATATCTAATACATGAATTCTATGTTCCATTTGATTGATCCAGATTAAATCGCAGCTTCTCATCACCTTAGAAAGCATGTTTATTTCAAGCGTACATAATATATTATGTAGCATTCATATTTTAGCACTTTGTATAATTACTGGAGCTCTGTTTCAAAGGAATGAGTTTTGTTTCCTGGAAGAAGTAGCCCAGTGTACCACTTTAATCTGGAAATTCTTGCCTGCAGATTTATTCAATGGGTTAGATTGTGCTGCAGTTTCAGAAAATGAAAAAGATATCACTATTATTAATTGCATCCAAAATAATAATGAGAATTTACTATCAGTAAGGCCTTGCAATGTGCCAAGCACGCTGCTGAGAGCTTAATGCACATCATCTCACTTAGTTCTCATGATTTTAGTACCTTTTTACTATCCATTTTTTTACAAGACTATATAATTTTTCCCCAGGTCATTCAGATAGTAGTGGATTTGAAATTTACAAAACTGTCTGAAGCTAGAGTCTGTGCTCTTAACTGCTAATTACCCCAGAGTTTTTCAAAGTACGCCACATTGGATGATTTGGGGTGGTTCATAGATGAAAGTTATTTCTTAACAGTTAATGCATGTTAAAAAGAAATACAACAGAGCAAACCCCTCTGTTTGCTTAGAACAAGGCCAAGGTGGATAACTACTTTTTTTTTTATCAGATGGTTTAAAGAAAAATATTAATAGTTCAGGTAATAATCCAATGTTGCAAAAATCAAGACAATGGTAAGCAAATAACTAAAAGTTGGAAATTATTGAAATACATTTTCTGGTACTGGAAAAAAAATGTTTGGCACATAGGAAATCTGAGTTCTAGTCTCTGCCTCCACCAAGCTCTGTGCCATCATCACTCTGGGCTTTGTTTCTTTATTTATAAAATATCATCTTAAACTGCACTCTCTTAGAGCTCCAACGTAAATATTGCAATTTCTTGGCCCATTATTGCCATCTTATTTTACTTTACCATCCCAATGCAAAGAAATATGATAGAAGTCATAACCCGCAAGCAGTGATGCTTTTTAAAGGCAGATAACCAAAATACAATTGTTCTGCAGTTCATCTTTGAAGGTAAAGTTTTTAACTCATGGACACTGTACTGGTTTGAAAGGATTTATGCACCCTAGAAAAGCCATGTTTTAATCCTAATCCCATTTTATAAAAGCAGCCATTTCTTCTAATCCCTATTCAGTACTGTATGTTTGGCACTGTAATTAGATCACCCCCCTGGAGAAGTGATTTAATCAAGAGTGGTTGTTAAGCTGGATTAAGTTGAGGCGTGTCTACACCCATTTGGGTGGGTCTTGATTAGTTTACTGGAATCCTATAAAAGAGGAAACATTTTGGAGAAAGTGAGAGATTCTGAGGGAGCAGAATGATGTCGTCACGAGAACCAGAGCCCACCAGCCAGAGACCACTGGAGATGAAGAAGGAAAATGCTTCCCACGGAGCTTCATAAAACAGGAAGCCAGGAGAGAAAGTAGCAGATGATGCCGTGTTCACCATATGCCTTTCCACATGAGAGAGAAACCCTGACCGTGTTCACCATGTGCCTTGTCACTTGAGAGAGAAATCCTGAACTTCATTGGCCTTCTTGAATCAAGGTATCATTCCCTGGATGCCTTTGATTGGACATTTCTATAGACTTGTTTTAATTGGGACATTTTCTCAGCCTTAGAACTGTAAACTAGCAATTTATTAAATTCTCCATTTTAAAAGTTATTCTCTTTCTGATATATTGCATTCTGGCAGTATCTGTTGTACAGACACTGAGAGGTGTACTCGAAGCATAGGTCAGACAAATTCTGAAAAATTATTTGTTATTGGTCCATAATAAGATAAGAAGCATGAGCCAGAAAATGAAGCACCTGCATCAATAAGCCCATTATTTAGTTTAGCTGATTGTTTTTTTCATAGCAAGAATTTCTCAATGAAGGAAGCAATGCATTGATCTACACTCTGGAGCAAGCTCCTCATCTAATCACAGATAAGTAACAAAGTTTGTAGACAGCACTTTGAGTAGCATTGGTGTACAGCACAGTATACCACTCTCAATTTTTTATACTTTTAATTTTCATTTAAAATTATACTTTCAATTTTTTATAATGTGCCTCTGCTTAGTTCAGGTACATGAAGCTGCTGGCAAATGAGAAATGCAAACTAAGCTTTCTGGTGAAGTGTTTGCTTTTTCTTTTGAACGGCCAGAAAAATAAGCACAAAACCTGTTCTAGTTTGCTAGCTGCTGGAATGCAACATACCAGGAACAGAATGGCTTTTAAGAAGGGGAATTTAATAAGTTGCTAGTTTACAGTTCTAAGGCTGAGAAAATGTCCCAATTAAGACAAGTCTATAGAAATGTCCAATCAAAGGCATCCAGAGAAAGATACATTGGTTCAAGAAAGCCAATGCAGTTCAGGGTCTCTCTCTCAAGTGAGAAGGCACATGGCGAACACGGTCAGGGTTTCTCTCTCATGTGGAAAGGCACATGGTGAACACAGCATCTGCTAGCTTTCTCTTCTGGCTTCCAGTTTCATGAAGCTCCATGGAGGCATTATCCTTCTTCATCTCCAAAGGTCACTGGCTCGTGGACTCTCTGCTTCATGGTGCTGCAGCATTCTCTGCTCTCACCAAATCTCCATTCTCCAAAATGTTTCCTCTTTTATAGGACTTCAGAAAATAATCAAGATGCACCCAAATGGGTGGAGACATGCCTCTACCTAATCCAGCTTAACAGCCACTCTTGATTAAGTCACATCTCCAGGGAGATGATCCAATTACAGTTTCAAACATACAATATGGAATAGGGATTAGAAGAAACAGCTGCCTTTACAAAATGGGATTAGGATTAAAACATGGCTTTTCTAGGGTCCATACATCATTTCAAAGCAGCGCAAAACCAAAGGCTAAAGGGAATTAGATAGTGAGCCTGAAACAAATTTAAACATGCTCTACCACCTCCTTAAACTGTCTCTATTTAATTTTTCATGGAAAGATGTTTGTGTTGGATCCCTACGTATTTTTGCAGAAAATAAGCAAGCATGTGGTTCTTTTTATTTAGTGATCTTAGGAGGAGGCAATGAGTAGAACTGTTAAATTTGTGTGGGGTCAATTCTGGTTTTGGAAACCAACAATAAATTATAAACCTAATGATTTCAGAAAACTATCTGCAAGGCATTAATTGTCATAATTTGGAGATCCGTGTATCAGAGATAATCACAATACTAAAAATATTTCAGGTATTCTATTCAGGGCTATAACCGCATTGTAATCATCCCTGGAAATCTCAGGGTGTGTGTGAGACTTCCTGGAGGGAGAAAATGTAATTAGCATCTGTTTTGAGAACTGTATTCACACCCCAAATGGTCCTTTGATATTTTCATCTTTTTTATCTTTGTATTCCCAATAGGACCTAGTCACTGCCTGAAATGCCTAAAAAAGATTTATTTTGTGATGCAGGTACTTCACCTCCAGATTAGTAGTGCTAAAAGTCATCTCATGTAGTACAGAACATCATTAAGAACTAACCAAACCAAAACAAAGTTCACTCTTCTAGAGGGGAAGAAAATGTGAGCCAGGATAAACACAATCAAAATGCAGAGTGTACCAACAAGCCACACCTCGCCAGCTCAATGTTCCACCAAAATCCTTCCCCTTTGGGATTTATTTCTATAGAGACCGTCTCTCAGTTCCATAAATAAAACTAGAAGTTGCTAGGAAACAGTCTGACTTCTCAAGACACAACTGAAAGGGAGTGGCTGCTTCCTACCAAGAGGTAGAGAAATCTGAAGCCTTTTGCTGACATATGTGCTATTGTTATAAACCCAGATTCTCAGCATGTCTACTTTACAGAGCCCAGGATTTTATTATGCATCCTCTTTAGCCACAGCAGTCTTAAATTTATAACTTAATTTTGACACTGAAACAATTTTCTCCATCCTAATCTTGCGGTTCCTCAAAAACAAAAGTCCTCTGTGAATGAATGTACCATCTCAACTTACTTCATGTAATAGTGTCCAGTTAAAAAACTGTTTTGCATATTTACAAGTTATTAATATTCATTAGTATTACATTATCTATCTTCTTAAACTTTTGAAAATTCCCACATAACTGGGATACTGTTTTTTTAAGTTTTACATCAAATTTATGTTACTGCTTTTAAAAACAACCTAGTAGTTTTTACCTATATTAAAACTTCCCCAAGCACTCTCCTCTGAAGTAATAATAATTGAAGTAGCTGACTCATTCTCTGGCCCCTTTAAAAGAAGTCAGGTATGCCTCCTTTATCCTTTCCCATCTTTCTAGCCACTCAAGAGGCTCAGGAATAACTACTGATGCAAGAAAGCCTTACTAATCGTGACTAAAACAAGGAGGAGAATATTTTTCTCATATACACAAAAATTCTAGAAATGCCATCCAAACTCCTTCCATCTTGCTACTCTGTCATCTTTAGCTTTTTATCCTCTTGACTGATGTCTCATGATTGCCACATGATACAACAGCTCAAGACATCACACCCTTTCACCAGAGTCCCAAGTACAAGAGAAAGGGACATTTAAAAGACATTTAAAAGTCTTTATGAGGCCTGGCTTTTCATTTTTAAGGGAAGTTCCCTTCAAAGACTTTCCCTTACACCTTATTACCCAGGACTGGGCCACATGCCCCCTCCTAGACTAATCACCAATTGGATTGCCATACAGGCTTAGACCTTGGCATACAGGTCTACCTGCCCTAAAATCAGGGCTTTCTGCCTAACCTCTGACCCTAAGAGTGTTCTGTCAAATACCACAGTGCCGTCAACCTTGTCCTCTCCACGTGGTACAGCAAAATCCCTTCAGAAGTGAGGCTGCCACTTCAGTCTAGAGGTCAAAAGAGACTTTCCTAACCCTAGGAGAAAAATGCCTTACATCTGTTTAAGGCCAGGTGTTTTCTTACTCGATTTGAGATCCCAGATAATCCAATCTTTCTTTTAACACAGTCGTGGCCCTACAACTATAGAAAGTAGGACCTGTACCTTTTAAGGTGATTCATTGTAGAATCAATAACATGCCTGAGAATACCAAATACCTCATTCTATGCCAGGACCTCTGTTAAGTCCCAGCCTCTTCCCTGCTAGGGATTTAAAACTATTAGAAATAATATGAAAAATAACTGGCAAGAAGATGGGACTCAAATAATTAGCCTTATTCTGAGTTGTCTGGAAAAATTAAGTGGAACTGTTTTCTTCCCACCCTAAATCAAGAGCATGGACAGAACTTCCATTTCAGGCATAATAAAGTAACTAGTACCAGACGAGCCCTCCTAATGAAAAGAACTGTAAAACTGAACAAAACATATGAGGCAGTGGTTATCAGACACTGGCTAACCAGTGGTTTAAGACTGTAACCCTGTGAGAAGAGAAACTCATGAGGTTACTCTATGATCAACCAAGTCACAGCCAGGGGACAATTTCCTGAGTGCAGTACAGGGAGCTAGAGGCCATGGCAGTTCTGGTGAGGTGAAGAGGCAGAGATCATAGTTTGGGTCAACTTAAGCAGCTAGAATCTGCAGGCCAGGACACCGGAAAGGAAAGAAGTATGGAGGGGTGGGGCACAAATGCTCATATGGTGATTCCACACAAGCCTTTAGCCAAGAGCTGGACTGTACACATAAAAGGCAAGACTACCAAAGCTTACCAAAGAGTAGCTGCTTCAGGACTGAGAGTGCAAAGGAGATGCCAGAGAATGAGCATTGCTGGAAGACAATGGAGGTACAGCCTAGCCAAAGTGGAGATAACTGGTTAACATCCTGTACATTCAGATAAGACATCAGGAAAGCCATTCCTCAGAAGTAAATCCAACATCCTAAAGGAAGTCTATTATTATAGACTTGCCATAACAAAGCCTAAAACCAATGCCTAGCAAAATCCAAGTTCAGGAGACTGAACTTGGAGGCCAAAAGCTACTAAGTTAGAAATGCTGGGGAAATATATTGGTCTTCCCACCAATCTACCCTAACAAAGTGTAAAATGAAACATACACAAATTCAAAGAACTAGCATTGCCTACTAGAATAAAAATGAATACTCTTACTCCAAAGAATTCAGAATTTCTACAACATAGAATCCTTAATGTCCAGTGAAAATAAAAAATTGCTAGATATGCAAAGAAACAGAAAAGGGGACCCATGTTCAAGAAAAAAATCAGTCAATAGAAACTGACCCTGAGAGAGCCCAGATGTTGAATTTAGCAGAGATTTTAAAGCAGCTATATTAAATTCAATTCAAAGAACTGAACAAAAGTGAGATCTGAATGTGTAAGCAGATAGGGACATCAAGGAAATAAAACTATAAAAAGAAAAGAAATGTAAATTCTAGAAAAGGTGAATAACTGAATTAGTCATTGGATGGGCTTGACAACAGATGGAAAATTGTAAAAAGTTAGTGATATTGAAGACAAAAATAGAAATCATATTATTGAACCTAGATATCAAAAGAGAAGAGATTTAAGGAAAATGAGCCTCAAGAACTTATAGAGAAATATCAAATGATAATGTGCAATTGGAGTCTCGGGAAAAGAAAGTGAAAATAGATTGAAAATAATTGAAAGAATAATGGCTAGAAATTTCTAAACTTTCATGAAAAGCATCAACTTATGAAGCTCAGATAATCTTAACAGGATAAGTAAAAGAAAAATCACACCTAAGTACATTGTAGACAAACTGCTAAAAACCAAAGATAAAAAGAAAATATTGAAAGCAGCCAAAGAAAAAAGACACATTATTCACAGGAGGACTGCATGATGATTTATGTGAGAAAGATATAAAAGCTTCTTGAAATAAACTGAAGAGTTAGCACCAATCAAAAGAGATTTAATTCCTAATTTTTATATTCTTAGCTATATCCATAAGTTGATTCCAGATTTAGAACTCTGACCTATAGTTCTTTCTCTGAAAAGCAGACAATAAGAACACCAAGATTTTATGACTTTAGTTCCTCGGAGATAAGAACTTCGCTTTGGATTCCTTAATTCTTTACTGATTGAATTTATAGAGGGAAATACAATAAGCGGAATGGAGGAAGAGAAAGGAAGGTAGGGAAAAACTGGTACAAGTCATTATTTAAAGTAATCTAGCATCTTATATTAACTTTAAAAAGAAATGATTCTGTAATTCTATATAGCTTAATGTAATACCATGAAACAGTCCAGAGTATTTGAGGCAGATAATAAAGAAGTACTTACAAAGTCCCTTGAGGCACTGGAGAAAAAATATGGAACTATTAAACTTGCCCACCTGGGAAATTCCTGATATTCATTCTCTCAAGCACTGGGGATTCCCAATTTACTAAGCCAAGCCCTCAAACTTGAGGCTGGCCCTTAACTTATTTCTCTAATGGAAAGCTAAGCCTACTTTTAAACACACCTAAAAGTCACCACCAGAGAACCTCTTCGGTTGCTCAGATGTGGCCTCTCTCGAAGCCAAACTTTGCAGATAAATCCATTACCCTCCCCCTATGTGGGACATGACTTTCAGGGATGTAAGTCTCCCTGGCAATGTGAGACATGTCTCTCAGGGATGAGCCTGGCCCTGGTATCATGGGATTGAGAATGTTTGCTTGACCAAAAGGGGGAAAAGAAATGTAACAAAATAAGATTTCAGTGGTTAAGAGATTTCTTTCGAATAGAGTCAAGAGGTCATTCTGGAGGTTACTCTGATGCAAGTTTCAGCCAGATATTACAAATTGCCGCAGTATACCAACACCAACCAACACTATTCCAGAAAACTTTAATGAAAACCAAAGGCACTATCTAAGACTATCTAAGTTTTACTTATTAAGTTTACTTTTCAGAAACTTAAAACCTCTAGATTGTTCATATGCCAGATAAGCCCTGAAACTTAGAGGGACCAGTTTCTCTCAAAACAACCAGTTGCATCCCCCTACCCCATAATGTTAATTAATACCCCTTTTCAACATGAAAAGTTAGAATGTCATTGCCCAAATATCCCTGAAGATTGAGAGAAGGATCAAATGAGAGGGAAGAGCTGTAATAGAGAAGTTAGGATTTAACAAAGGATTATGAGTACCGAACAATTATATAGATACTGCCTGTGGTACTTAGATTCAGGTGTCAATCTGGCCAGGTGAAGGTGCCTAGTTCTGTTGCTGTGGACATGAGCCAATGGCAAGTGAACCTCATCTGTTGCTTATTACATCTGCAGTCAGCTAGGAGGCTTACCTGCTGCAGTGAATGATGTTTGATTTAATTGGCTGGTGCTTAAATGAGAGAGCTCAATGTAGCACAGCCCAAGCAGCTCAGCATACCTCAGCTCAGCGCCTGCAGCTCAGCCCAGGCCTTTGGAGATGCAGAAAGGAATTACCCCGGGGAAAGCTGTTGGAACCTAGAGGCCTGGAGAGAAGGCCAGCAGAGATCACCCTGTGCCTTCCCATGTAAGAAAGAACCTCAGTGGAAAGTTAGCTGCCTTTCCTCTGAAGAACTATATGTTAACTGAATAAATCCCTTTTTATTAAAAGCCAATCCATCTCTGGTGTGTTGCATTCTCGCAGTTAGCAAACTAGAACACTTCCTTTTAGTTTCTAGTAGAACACTTCCTTTTAGTGTCAAACTAGAACACTTCCTTTTAGTTTCAGAAAAAATATACCTGAAATTGTGGAACTGTAACCCACACTATACTTTGAAGTTTGCTCTATAACATCTTGCTAAACTGTACTGTGAAATTTAATACTTTTCATAAATGTTATATTTCAAAAAAAATGTTAAATTCATTTCCAAGCCATGCACCACCACCACCACCCCCAAAAAAAGAAAGAAAAAAGAGTGCATAGGAATGGGGAGCTAACGTTAAATTGCACAGACCTTCTATTTGGCATGATGGAAAAAGTTTTGGAGATGGATAATGCTGATGGTGGCAGAACACTGTGAACGTAAAGAATGACACTGAAATACATATTTAAACGTGGTTAAAAGGGGGAAACTCTAGTTTGTTTTATACTACTAAAATGAAATTTTAAAAAAATCAGCAACACAGGGCTGCACAACACGAACAAGGAACCCTAATGTAAACCATGGACTACAGTCAATAGTACAATTATAATAATTTTCTTTCATCAATTGTAACAAATGTACCACACTAACTTAAGGTATTATTAATAGGGGAAGGTATGCAGAAACTCTATTTTCTGCATGATTTTTCTGTAAACCAACAGCCTTGCTTTAAAAAAAAGTCCGTGGAGAGCTGTTCTCCACAGAAGAACGTCTTCTTGAACCATCATTCAATGGTCATCAGCCCCCTTCCTCTCTCCAGCTCTCCCTCCCATTCAGCAAATATTTAAGTGCCCAGTATGCGCCAGACATGCTTTAGAATTAATTAAGATTATTTGGAATGTTTGTTGACTTGATCTGCTTGGTCAGATATTTGGAATGATGGTATTACTAGTAGATTATAGGCCTTGAGTCTAGTTGTGGAATAAAAAATAACCTAGAATATGAAAATGTGTTTGGGCACTCAGTCTCTGTTTATATTACGTGGCTGCCTCCCATAACACACTTATTAAATTTATAAATTGAGCAGTTCTGTAATTCTAATTATTGTTGTTCCTGTAACAAAACATGCTTATGACAGTAATAAATGAATAGAAATGCCTCTAAATGATATTTTTATTCAGTTGAATTGTAATCTTGTAATCATGTATGACAAAATAAAATTTGTAAAAATTTTAGCATGGAAAATAAAATTTGCATCCATCAAAAAAATGTTAAAAAAAAGAAATCATTCTGTATAAAAAAACCCAAAACTTTATGTCCCAAAGAAATATCACATACAATAATTAAGAAAGCACAACCTACTATGTGTCATCTTACAGTAAGCATTAAAAAATCTAGAATGGATAAAAAAAAGGGGGGGGGGAGTTTACAAAATCAAAGTACGTGAAATTACATCAAACTCCAAAAGATGACTTCTAAATTCTCATCGAAGTTGTAATACACTTTTTGTGTGAATATAATAGGTGTCAGATATACATTTAAATCAATTACCCTTCTCATTTAAATATATATTTAAACACACCTGGGGAAAATGCTGAACTCTGAAGACTTTTCTCCTTTTTTCCCCCATAAGAGAAAAAACAAAAAATAATAACTCGTTGACTTGTTTGCCATTTTTAGATTTCTTGTTATCCAGCATGATTAATCACATTACATAAGTGAGTAAAAACTTTATTTTAATCAACATACAAGTCTGTCACAAGAAACAAATTTCAGTGTGTTTAACATAATTTTAATGAAATTTCAGAAAGATGTTACTTCTCCATGAATTTAGGGTTTCTCAACAGTGGCATTGTTTTAACATTTGGGGTCAGATAGTTGTTCATTATGGGGGGCTGTTCTGTGTCGTGTAGGATGCTTCGCTGCTTCCTTGGCCTTGCATTACCCCCACCCAGTGAGCCAACCAAAATGTCTCCAGACATTGCCCGTTATCTTTTAGAAAGCAAAATCGCCCTTGGTAGAGAACCACTGTCATAAACAGATAGGTCTTTTCCCCCTAATTTATTTTAAAAATGATGCTTTGCCTATAACTTACAATGCAAGCAACAATTTCTGCCTAATGAAATATCTGATGTTACGTTTTAAAAGGACTTCCCTTCATTCAGTCAAAAAGTTCTACAACTTTGAGGGATGTTTTCAAATAAAGCAGACTGTATTTTCTGGATTGCTCCATATACTATTCACTCACAGATGAATAACATATTCAAATCAGCTAAACAGAACAGGGACTATTTTTAATAAAAATAAATTTAAAAGTTTTATTAAAACTTTTATTAAATAAAATGTTAAAAAACATAAAACAAATAAGCTAGTTCTATGTGATTTGTCAGGAGAACATGATATTTTCTTCACCTAATTGATCTAGGACACATCATGAAATTTTGAAATAAAAGGATAATTTAGACTTCAAGTTGTTCTTAATAAAATTTTACCTTTAGAAAATACTTAACACTTTTTCATATTATTTATCTAAATCAATATCATTTTCACACAGTTTGAAAATGTTAATAAATGTTAACGGCCATCTCTTTTCAAAATGAATCTACTGATCAAGAAGCAAAGTTTTAAAAAGAAAACTCTAAAATCTGCAAGTTCCGGCATTTCATTAGGCAAGATGTAACCACAAAATTCATAAAAGCAAAGATATTTAGTAATTGTTGACTCTTCCCCTTCCAGAGAAGAAAGAAAAATTTCCAAACTCTTGATGTGCGTATAATTTGTTTTTTCAGGAGAAAGTATAGAATAGTATGATGCCAGAGGGAAAGTATACGCTTTAAGTCGCATGCAAGTCCATTCCATTTGACTCACCTATATGATAAAGTCCAATCCAATCGCTGGGGTCCACCTCCTCTTTAATGTCCCAGAAGATAATGAGTTTCTGGGCTTGCCCCAGCGTGTACTCATACATGCTGGCAGTCAGGCTGGAGCGGCTCTCGGAAGTCACCAAGTCCGTGTCGCTGTTGGCCCTCTGAAGGGTCATGTTCTCCGGCATGGAGCTCTGGGCAGCAAGGCTCTGAAGGTTCTCTGGGCTCAGTGTGTACCGCATCTGAGGATTCCGACGCCGCACAAAAAGCAGATGTTCCCGGGCTGAGCTAGCCATGCCGTCTGCCTCTCTGAGGTTGACTTACCACAAAGCTGCAAGAGATAGACAAGCATAAAGCATTAGTGCTACAATGGGAGGAATTAGGTTTAAGCTTCCCAGACATAAAGCCTTAAGGAGTGGTTATGAAAACCTGACCCAGCAATAATCTTCTGCTGTTAAAATAAAGCCTATATTCTACTGTCAACTGTTAATGTCAGAAGCAATTTCTATAGGCTGAGGTCACCTGATAGCAAAAACTATCACACCCCCATGGCCCTCAATTTCATCCATGACAGCTTCCTGCCAGAAATTAAGGAGGAGGGGATTTATCTACCATCCCCTAAAGGTATCTATCATTTCCCAACGCCTCACCTTCAGAAATGGCACCCTCTTCTCCTTCTCCACCTTACACATGCATTTACTTTCTGATGCAATTAAATTTTAAAGCAGCAAATTCAAAAACTTTGACACATTCTATTTAAGCTGAACTTTATCATTGAACACAAGTTCACCTGCTCAATTTCCTAAGTAGGAATGTAATTCACTAAAGTCTTCAGGAACTTGCTCAAATGTCATCTTTCACAGAGGTCTTTGATGGCCAATGTCTTTAAAACTGTACCTTGTGCCCCCCTCCCCCAGCATTTTCTGTCCTTCCTTTCTGCTTTATATTTATCTGTAGCAGTTATCATGATCAGATATCCCACATATTTTACTTATCTATTTACTTATTGTCTATTTCTGCAAACAAAAACATAAGCTTCACAAAGGTAGGGACTGTCACCTGCTTTGTTACTACTTTATCCCCAGTATTTAAAACAGTGCCTGGTACACAGTAGGTGTCAATAAATATTTGCTGGATGGATGGATGGATGGATGAAGGATGGGCATCCTTCTCCTAGATACTCCTTGGCATGTCTTACATCTCAGTCCTTTCTAGACCTTATTCTTTGTCATCCTTGATTTTCCAGATGGCCCATACTATTTCTACCATCTGGATCCATGGGAAGCTATTATGTGTGGTTCCCATTTGGCCTTTACCTACAGGAACAGGACCTTTCCTTTTGGAACTCATATGCAGTCCCCTATTGCCTCACTATGAGTCTAGTCCTAAAATACTTGTTTTTTTCCTCTATTGCTAGCCTCTGAAAGAGACTCTTTTCAAGACCCCTGTACTTAAATCCAGCACATTCAAGGCTCGATCTGTCAGTGCCTTTCCTGTCTGTGCATGGATTTACAGCATCTCACCAAGATTCCACGTGTTTTACACAGAATGAATTTTGTTCTCCTGCATACTACCCTCTCAGAAGTATATAATTCACTAAAGCACTTAGGGATTTAACATTAATTCAGCACTCCTAGTCTGCCTTGGCCTGCCTCTTCAATTATTTCATTTAACGGCCATCCCTATAGGGTCCTAGAGATTCAGCATGAGTTTCCATTAAGCAAACAAATGAACAAAAACTAACTTTGGGTGTGATATGTTTACATCATAACTAACAACCCTGGATACGACGGGCGGGTGTGGAGAGGAGAGATGGGGGAAGTTCCTCCCATCCTCTCACCCATTCACAAGCACTTTTTGATAAAAGGGACATTGTAGAAATTGTACTTGCTATGGTCACAGTACTTGCAAATGATTCAAGTAATTTCTTTCATAAAGTTGATCTCACACTCTTAGCACTTTCCCTTGAATTAAAATAACTGATTGGTGGAAAAGATATCCCATGTGAAAGGGATAGAAATAAAAAGAACAAATGAACCAATTTACCCAGTTTAATGGTATTAAGTCCCAAATCTCTCTTCATAAATTTAGCACTTCTTTTCCTTATATGGAATATGGTAGCCCTTACATCATAATATAACCCCTCACTGTTAAATAACCTCAAACTGCTTCTCATGAACCCTAAAATACAGGACAATTTCTAATCTAAAGGTTTCATCAAATTTTCATTTTAGTAAATTTCAACTTTCTTAAAATTTCAACTTTAGTAAATTTCGATCATTCTTTTATTATAAACCCACTGGTGATTGTGTATATGGGAAGGAGATAAAGTGAGGAAGAGATGGAAGTTATCTATACACTTATTTAACAAATTCTCACATGATACTATTTCTAAGTGATTTATAAATGGGGTAAATAAAATGTACATCGAAAACTTGTTGCAAGAATTAGAAAAATCATACACAGAAATGCTCAACAAAAAGCGATTGTTATTTGAGCAGGCAAATACAATTATTGAATTAGTTAATGCATTATTTAGTCTGGGGTAGCTCTCCATGCCAGAGAGTCTGAGAATACTAGGACTTGGAAGACAGGCTAACAGATATAAAATGCTAAAGACCAACTTTAAATGTTAAAAATCACTAAAAATTCTCCCTATTCAACACGGATCCCAGAATCCAGAAGTTGACTACCTATAGGTTTCATGGGCCTTTGAGTTATAGCTAATGAACTCAAACACAGCTCTTACGGCATGGTTTCTACATAAAAGTGAATTCCAACTTCCAAACAACTGATTTGTAAACGAACTTTTCAAATACCCATTTCACAAGCCAGTGACTGGACATAGCAAGACGGGAGATTGTAGAGGGAAAACAAGATGATAAACTTGGACACAGAATGTGGAATTCTGTTGGAACTTCACCAACAGTGAACAGGGACAGAGGAGTGAAAATATGAAAGGAAAGTTTGGAGAAACTTAATCTGAGGACTTCTGCAGGGCTGATTATAAAAGGAAGGAAACAGAGGTGGAGAAACCAGTTAGAAGCTAACTGATTAGTCAAGGCACCTGACGCTTACCATGAAAAGGAAATATCAGTCAGGAATAGTTCAGAGAAAGTGTCCAAACACTCAGCAACAGATTGAATACAGGAATTAAAATGAGGGAGACATTAGGAATAAATTCTGGATTTTCTAATCTACAGAATCATATAAACACTGACAGAATTCTTGAATTATAGATGTCTATTACCAAACCTATTTGAGAAAATTTTATTTTTTCCTTGTAGGAAAAGTAATGTATTTCTCAGAATTCATGTTTTCATAGTAAATAAAATTATACAGCATGTAAAAAATAAATCACAATGTACATAAAAATGAAAAAAATCAATGTGCTCTACATTTATATTTAAAATTTTAGTTCATTATTCATACAATGTTCTCATACAGAAAAATAAATCAATGCTACTGAAATACCTTGTATATTTTCTCTTACTAAAACTTAAGAATTCTTTATCTGTTTCCTGGTTTCATATTTATGCCTTCTGCAATGATAAAGCCAAATTTTCTTTAGAAAATTACACTTTTCTAAAAATCTTTATAAGATAAAACTGATGGCAAGGGATTAATACCCACTTATAGATTAAATAGAAAACTGGCCCTTTAAAGCTCCTTAGATAATCCCTTCCACAGTGAGCCTCTGCCACTGCTATATATCCTGTCCCAAAGGACACAATTTAATATGATGTAGCATTCCTTAAAAAAAAATCCACCCTCTTCTAATTATGACTAGGTCTGCACTATGCTCTCTCTCAGATAGCAGACGTCTCCTTAAACAACCACAGAAAACAAAATCACATTTCTTCCAGAGGTCAAGAGAGATTTAATTACTAAGCAAACTGCAAAATGCCATAGCACACACTTCATTTTCAAAAGCAGATTTTGTTTAAAAGACAGATACTACCAGATGACAAATATATTATGCAAGCATATTTAAGTAAAATATTTTTGCTAAAGAAGCTGGAGGTGAATGTCAATTTACTAACCTTCACCTGAAAGACAAGAACTAAAAATATCAACTGTCAAAGGATTTTAAATATCTAGAAATGCATCCCGGGATTCTAACATTTTTGCTTAATCCTTGAATTCTTTAAAATATAACATACACACACACACACACACACACACACACACATATACCTGTTCAACTATGCTATGTTTCAAACTCCATATGTTTTTTTATTTATATAAATGAGAAAAACAAGAAGGAAGAAAAGATGTTTATGGCCAAGAGATACTAGTAGAAACACATTTAACCTGCAGTAAGCAGAAATGTGAGCAATCTAGGAACAGAAAGCAGTGGCCCATCAGCTCCCAGGAAACCAGCTGACCTCTGAGTTTTGGTTTATGAATGCAGCCACAGTTCTTAGATGAGGAAAGCTTTTAGCAAATTCTCAACTAAATGTCCCTCCCCAGTAGATTACTGGTAAGAGAAAGCATTCACAGAGCCATTACTCAGTGCCTATCATAGATAATCCTAACCCACTCTTTTTTCTCTTCATAACCCACTCTTAGCTTACTTGTCAAGACTGAGCTAGTAAAATTATTAAGAAGACCAGAAAAATTTCTTCTATGCCCTCGCCAGACATTCCCCATGACTTCAGGGCATTTGACGCAACACCTGAGCAGCCAAAATTGCCCCTCACCACCTCTTTCCCAAGTGGAAAAGCATCAGAAAATGCAATTTACCCTTCCAGCTGCTACCCTTTAGGAAAAGCCCCTTCTTCCCACAAATTTTATCAAATACTATGTTATGGTCCACAACATAAAAATAGCCCACCGGTAAACTTGGAAAAGGGATGTACATAAACAGAGACAAACAATTTTAAATTCCCAAAACTGTTCTTTTTAGAATGAGTTCAACAATACTTTCAAGATATTAGTTTAAACTGCTGAACATATCACTAGAATAATAAGAGAAAATAAAGATTTGATTTAACTCATTTTCAGTTCCTTAAACTTAATAAGGCTTATAAATTAAATTATTTAACTTTGCAGACATGAATAGACAATTGATGAAATAAAAATTTAAATGGTCATAAATAGATCAAAACACATTAAAACAAAATGACATATAATATTTTGCCCATCAAATGTCAACTTTTAAAAATAATATTACTCAGAAAAACTGAAGGGGCAGTGGGATGGGAACTCATATATTGCTAAGAAGATAGTTTTACAAAGCTTTATGGAGCCTTGGATATGCTCATACCCTTTTCTTTCCAGGGCTCAATCCTAAGGAATGGAGATGCTGGTACACAGATGCTGGTGAAGATTCATGAAAAAGCTACTCATCACAACATTATTCATCATATATGAAAAAACATGAAAATAAAATAATTTCCAAAAATGGAGGAACAGTTATACCGTGGCATAGCTATAGCACAGAACATTATCAAAAGCATATATTTTTCAGTTCCCGGTGCCTGCCCATGCCGGAAAAAAAAGCATATTTTAAAAAATTTGACATGGAAACTTGTTCATGACAGAACACTTGGTATTATAAACTATTGCTGCATAAACAATTAAATTAGATTAATAAATATACACAGAAAAAGTATGCATAGAGAGTGGAATTATAAATAATCTTCTTTTCCTCTTGGTATTTTTTTCATTTTTGAAATTTTCTACGAATAATACATATATATAAATGATATTTAAAAATTACACCTTAGATAGGAAAGGCTGGTACCAACTTTGCATGTTGTCCTTGAGGGCTCATTAGTTATTTGCATGGAACAAAATCCCTCTGAAAAACTAAAACCGAAGAGGAAGTTACTATAAAGATAAAGGGTAACATAAAAGAATAGGAAAAGAAATGAATCAGAGGTGCTCTCGGGTTACAGCAGCCACCAGGACCCATCCATCTAAACACCTGCCCTCTCTGCATCATGCTGCTCAGAACTGAGTCCTGGAAGAGAGAATCCCATGACCTGGAAAGGAGAAGAGAAAGCATCTAGATTGGCAATTCCACCAAAACTGAAGGCAGTGAGGGAGAAGTGATTCCTCAGAAGGAAGGAAGTGAGCTGGAAATAGAAGAAGGGGGAATGAATGAGAAACAAAAATAAAGAAAAAGGAAAAAAATACCAACAAAAATAAAGTAATCAGTGCCAAAATGACAGAACCTTAAAGAGGTCATGGAAGAAGAAAATAGGTTAGAAAGTTTGGGAAGAATGAAGGAAACACCTCATATTCATTTACCTCAATTATTGAGATGATGGCAATGAGTTCGTAGAGGAATGATATTAGTTGGCTTACGTATCAGTTTTTTTCTTAAACATTGATTCTTTCAAAATGCTATTAAATTAAGAAGAACAAAACTTCATTTTGAGAATAATTTTTCAATGATGTATTAGATTAGGAAAATGAGAGCCATGGAGTTTCTTAGTCTTTCTAAGTATTTTTAAAAAGAAAGGAAAAAAAAAACATTTTGCTTTTATATTAACCACTTTTGGTGGTTTGCTTCTATTAACAAATATGGATGACTTGTGGGGAGGAGAGATAAGGCTCAATTCATTTTAGAGTGGTCTCTTTGGAAAAATAGCTCATTGGCTCTTATTTCCTGTATACCCATAGAGGGGAAGCAATCTGTTTTCCTTTTTATGGAACATTTCCCATACTTTTATCTGCAGCGAAAGCCCAAAATTGTTGGTAAATGGAATTCAGATATTTACACAATCTACATTACTCTGCGGTGGCTGAAGCACATCTATGTGGGAAATGTTTCCTTGAAAAGCAAACCACAACCATAAGGTCCTAGTTTCTGATGATCAAAAGCCGCTAGAAAAGCTAGCCAACTATATTTAAAAACAATTGATTATTCCATGAAAACCAGAAGTCATACCTTAAAACACTGAAAATTTTAGCATGTACTCTATACCCCACAGAACACGTTCTAAATCTTAATGCTTCTCTCTTTCCTTTATCACTGCCTCAACAGGTTTGTGCCATTTCACACCGAGACCACCACTATTTAACAGGTCTCTCTGACCTTGTCTTTCCTATCAGAAAATCCATCCTCTACCTCCCAAAGCACTTTCTCAGTTACAACACTCTCAATCAAGGAAATAACATAATCAAGGGGCCATGATGGATACATAGTGGTGGGGGTGGGACAAAGTTTAAGTAGGGTGGGCAGAGAAGGCATTTAGATGTGAACAGCATGCTGCATTGTCCAGGTGAGAGATGAGGACGGCTTGATTGGAGCAGTGTTTCTGGGGGCCAAGAGAGAGAGCAAAGTGAGATTTTTTTTTTAGTGCATTTCCTTTTATAAGCCCAAACCTCCATGCAACATTTTTCCCTGCAAACTGATCTATTCTGTTAGCCTTGAAAATGCTTAGCATGCCCAGCATCTGTGAATGTCATTCCCTACGCCTACTAAAATTGTATGCATCCATCAAGGTCTAAGTACCACTTTCCTCCTGAGGAACAGAACACAACACTCCTACTACTGAATCCCAGAAGCCGTTTTTGTACCATTCATCTCAACAGCACTTAATAGTGCCTCATTCTAATTATGAATATTCATGTCTTCTCTTTCTAGACTATAAGCTTTTTAGAACAACTATTGTTTCTCTTATATCTTATACAAAGTATAAGATGCTGTTACTTTTATAGCTTGTATCCTCCACTATTAATAAGTGTTTAGTAAATATTTTTCAAATGAATGAATGGACGGGGTTAGTGATACTAGAGACAAAATAGAAACGCAAAAGGATCAAATGAACTGTATGAATACATATTGACTTCTCTTTAAAAATAGCCACATTAGCCGCTCAAAAAGGATATATTGAGTAAAAAGCTTACTTTGTGCCAAAAAGTATAAATAAAGTCCTTGCTATAATATTAAAAGAAATAAAATCAACCTACCTGAAAGAAATAAAAGCTAGACCATAAGGCGTAAACGTAGAAGTCCATAAGAGTTCAAGGTAGGGGCTGGAGTGCTCAAGAAAAGCCTGAGAAAAACTGAGCTGGCTCTTGAAAGGTGTGAAGAAGCTATGGAAATATGGCATGCATTCTAGACCAAAGAAAGAATCCCACGGAAAAGTAAAGAAAGATAGGTATGCACTTTCATTCCCCATACTGGGATCCACGCCACTCTCCTCTTTGAAAATGGCCTCCTACCTCTACCCTTGATCTCCTGCTGTCTATTTTCCACATAGAAGCCAGAGTGATCCTGTTCAAAGTTAAATCAGATCATGTTCTCCCAAATCTCTCCAAAAGCCACATTTCTCTCAAAGCAAAGCCAAAATTCTTACATGGACCTATAAACTCCACCTGGTCTGATTTCAGCAACGCAATTCCAGAGCTGGAAATATGAAAACAAATAAGTCGAAGCCCTGCCCACAAAGACCAGTGAGAATCTGTGTTAAAATTGAGGCCTGTAATAAAAACTAGCTTATTTTCTCTAAATTTGCTTTTTAGAATAATTAGCTCTGTCTTGGCAGTATGCTTAGGACCTTTACATGTATTCATTCTGTATGTAGTGACCCTGTAAGAAAATTAATCCAGTTGTACAAGAAAGGAGGGGTGAGCTTCATTGCTCTATGAAAAAATAGATTTTATGATTGAAAGAACCTTATCACCGAGAGTTTGGGGCCCCCGGCAAGAAACTAGTTATGGTTCTTTCTTCTTTTACATTATAGAAAAAAAAAGGGGGGGGGGGTTCTCAGATACTTGGGTTTGCTAATATCTGTCAGAAAATTTAGTACTTTTAAAGGAGACTTTGAAAAAATGCAGCCAACAAAATTAGCTTTAAGTACAGGTACCAAAAGTCTGAGTAGAAGATAAACTGCCCAAAGCTCTTCAATACCAGGTAAGCCCATATGTGGGGTGGGAAAGGCGGTGGATGGAGCACAGGCTTTGGGATATTTTCAGAGGACGCTAAATTCAAGAAGAAAAGAGCACTCTGATTAGGATTTGCATTTATGATCATGAAAGGAAAATTTTTGTTGCTTGACAAAAGACTCCTGATTATTAATCACATTTGTGGATTTTAAATGCAGCTTTAAAACACCAACTGCTTTAATGCTCAGCGATAGCTTGTTTTAGCTACTTTTAACAGAGTTCTGTTTTCATACAAATCAGGTTCCAGAAAATCAGGAAGCTCAGGCAAACTGGGATGGGCTTGAAATTTAGACCATATCCAAAGCTCATTAGCCCCACCTAATGACAGCACACCCAGATTTTGGGAGCAGTTTTGGGGTAGGGAATAAATAACCATGGAAGTTGAAACTTCAAAAATAAAATTGTCACCTGGAGCTTCATGAATGAAAGTTCCATGTAAAGCACTGCCTCACACTCAAATAGCATGAAACCAGGATGAAACTTACCAACATAATTTTATCACAAGGTAAGATTTGGAGGGTGGGGCAGGGAAAATAAATACTTTCATAGGGTTTTTTCCCAATTATAAAAATTACATGCCCATTGTATATTTTTTTAAATGATAAAGAATAAAATAAATATCATCCATATAGCCATCACCAAGATGATAGGCCACAGAATTTTGGTCTATAAATACATTCAACCTATTTAAATGCATAGACAGTTTGAACAAAATGAAATTATACCATAGAATATAAACTTTTGTAATCTGCTTTGTTTCCCCAAAAATGTAATGTGGACATTCATATTAATAAACATGGAACTATATCACCCTTTCCAATGGCCATATAATATCCCACTGTATGGTACAGCAAAAATTAGTTAAAACTTCTAATTTTCTCAAGTATGTCATTTAGATACTGCTATAAGTCATGTTGTAAACACATTCTCACACATACATTATTGCACACTTGCTTCACTGTTTCCTTAGGATAAATTCTTAGAAGTGAAATTGCTGGATCCTAGGCTGCTAATGAGTGTTATCAGAATGCCTTTTAGAAAGGAGATACGACTAATGTTCCCTATATCTGCAATGCAGGAGAGGTTGGCTATTTCCTTGTGGATATTGTCTACAACACTGAATGCTGACAAACTTTGGAGGCAATGTAATGGATAAGAAAACAAGTTCTAGGACTAGAATTATATAGCTGGATTCAAATCACAGTTCTTCCATGGACTAGCTCTATAACCACTGGAAAGTCACTCCATCTTTCTACATATCTCTATAACACAGGGATTATGTCATTGCACCTACCTTAAAAGATTATTATTAGGATTAAATTAGTTAATATAATACCTGAAATATAATAAGGCTCCATAAATATTAGCTCTTATTATATTAGCTAGTGTTCATGTGAAAGGTAAAACAAATCTCATCTTTGTTTAATTTGCACTTACTTGACTCTTACCAGGGCTGAACATTTTCTCATGTCCATAGGTCTTCTTAATTTAATTTTTGTAAACTATTTTCATTTCCTTGGCTCATTTTTTAAAAGCTGTCATTCATATCATTTGAAAATAATGGTGATTACTGTATCTTTCTGGTTTATTTTTCTGTGATAATTATATTGGTTGGAACTTTTAAAGCAAGTTGAATAATAACACTGGTCATAATATATGCTTTTTCTTACAAATTCCATATTGTTTCCAAATTGTGGCATTCTCTTTTGGAAAAAAAAGTCCTCAATATATATTTTTTAAATTTATTTTTTAATTATTAAACCAAAACAACATACAAACATGAACATTCTTAACATACAAACGTTCCATGCATGGTGTACAATCAATGGCTCACAATATCATTACATAGTAGTATATTCATCACTGTGATCATTTTTTAGAACATTTACATCACTCCAGAAAAAGAGATAAAAAGAATAAAGAAAAATCTCACAGCATACCATACCCCTCCCTCTCATTGACCACTAGTATTTCCATCTACTCAATATATTTTAACCTTTGTTACCCCTATTTTTTTATACACCCCTTACCACTCCCTTTCATTGTTCACTAGTATTTCAATCTACTCAATTTATTCTAATATTTGTTCCCCCTATTATTTATTTATTTTTAATCCATATCTTTTTACTCATTTGTCAATATCATAGATAAAAGGAGCATCAGACACAAGGTTTTCACACTCAATTAGTCACATTGGGAAAACTGTTATCATTATACATTCATCCTCAAGAAACATGGCTATCGGAACACAGCTCTACAGTTTCAGGCACTGTCCTCTACACCTTAAACTAAAAAGGGGACATCTATAAAATGCGTAAAAATAACCTCCAGGATAACCTCTCGACTCTGTTTGGAATCTCTCAGCCACTGACACTTTATTTTGTCTCATTTCACTCTTCCGTCTTTCAGTCAAGAAAGTTTTCTCAATCCCTTGATGCTGAGTCCCAGCTCATATTCCTCAGTATTTTAAATTAAAATCATCTTTCTTAGCTAGATGTACATACACTTTTAATAAAGACCATAGGAATATGTAACATTGGGAATTGTGAATTATTAATTACTCAAATTGATTTTCAGACAAAAGAAATTCAAAAGACAATAATGCTATTTGTCTAATGACCCCCAAATCAATTATTTTTGTTAAAGAAATATAAATAGTAGAAAAATTTTAGACCATTACTTGCAACTAAAAAATGAGCGCATTAATTTTAATTTTTGGCAGGGCGGGTGCATGGTCCGGGAATCGGACCCAGGTCTCCCACATGGAAGGCGGGCATTCTAACCACTGAACTACCCGTGCACCCTCTGAGCCCATTAATTTTAAAGGTCTAGCTTTTAGTCTAGTGTTGTTGACTTCTTGTGTTTTCCCTCTAAAACAGCCTCTAAATTTCAAAAGTTAGACTCCAATTCTCACAATTCACACCTCTATATCCTGAGAAGCCGGAATTACTTCTAGGTATAAAAACCCTTAGCACAAGTCAAGGCCCTCATTGTTAATCCCCAAAATGAGAGACACAAGTCACAAAATTCAAAGTTTTTTTTTTTAAGTTAAAACTGCAATGGAAAAGACACTGTACTAACATTCTACATTAAATCAATACTCTAGAAGGTTTTTTCCAAATCTTAACAAAATACATAGGCCTGATCACTGATTGCCTGAGGACTATAAGCCCACAGGCAAAATTATAAAGCAGAATAGAATATTTATTGAGCACTTAAAATGTGGCAGATCCTATGATAAGAACTTTATATTCACTGTCTTTTTTACCTTATTCCAACAAAGAAAATATTGCCATACCTGTTTGCTTCTCATTGTTTTGACCATGCAGAAACTTCCAAACGGCTTCCTACAAACAGACTGCAGATGGCTTTCTGGGAGTCATTTGACCCCTAACAGGCCATGCTGACAGGCTGTTCTCCAAAGAAAGGTGGGGGTGGGGGGAATTCAGGGCCTCAGGCACTGCAGGGATAGTTTGAGCAGGAGCTGGCGAAAGATTGATTACACAGAGGTCACTGACATCAGCAGATAGGAGAAACCATATCCCAGAGCGAGGGGATGGGAGACACGATAAAATGGCACTTAAGTAAGACCAGATGGCCTAACTGTTTCCTACCCTCCAAGGACACTTTCTTTGAATAAGAGTGAGTATGGTCAACAAACTCTGGATTTACTTTTCTAAAGGATGTCAAATAAGGGAAGTTGTTCAGACAAAACATACCAATTCGACACTGTAGCCCACAGAGTGGCTGATGGTGCCTTTCAATAAAAGATGCTGTAGATCAAAGGAATCCAGTTTTCTTGGCATTCCTATTTACTATACCAAGTCTCAAACAGAGGGCATGTTTCCAAATTAAGCCTAAGAAATGGAAATTATGTGGAAAAGCATCAATAATATCCAATGAATAGATACGGCATGGAGCCAAGAAATGAAATTCTAAATATTGAGATGCTCACACGCTTTGGTAATAGATTAGAGACATCAGTTTCTACTGTGATAAAAAGTGCCAATAGGGCGGTGCAAGGGTAGCTCAGTGGTGGAATTCAATCCTGACTTGCGGGAGAGCTGGGGCTTGATCCCCAGACCCTGCACTTCCCCTCCCAAAAAATGCTAATAAAAGTTTGATCATATCAAGTCTTAAATACATTTTTCTGATTCATTTTTACACACAATTTTATAACTAAAATGACCCTCACAGAGACTGTAGTCTAATGCTTTCATTTTTTAATGACAATACCGACTAACTATGTGAGTGCTATATTACTTTTCCAAGGTCATAAAGCTTGGAATTAATGGGCCTGGAATTAGTGCCCAAATTTCTTAACTACATGCCCCACTTCAAGGCATTTTCACTTCTTACTTACAGAGATATTTTATATATTAGCCATGTGAAAGATCGTCTGTAAACCTTTCCTTTATTAAAAAAAGATATTTTAAGAAGTTTTTCAAATTCTATCCACAGAAAAATACTTCCTACAAACTGGGTTGGAGAATCCAGAAATAACATAAATCAATGATCTTAACTAGTCACAGTATTCTCCTATTCCTGACTTAGAGTAACTATGACCTTGAGTAAGTCACTTAACCACTCTGAGCCTTGATGGTCTCATCTATTAAAACGGAGTGAGATTATATGATCTCAAAGATATCTAGTAGCTGTTCAAATTATATGTCTGTGATTCACTTACACATTAGTATAACCATATGTCCCACTTCTATTCTTCCTATCACAGCAAACTCAAACCCACTACTACCAAAAACCTGAAAAAGTCAAATACAGAACAACACTATAAAGACTGACCCACTCAATTGTGATTGTGACCTTTTGATTAGATGAAAATGTGACTCTGCCCATTTGAGGTTGGTCTTGATTAGTTTACTGGAGTCCTTTAAAAGGGGAAACATGCTGGAGAAACCTCAAAAGCAGCAAAGACACAGACACAGATATTTGAAGATGTGTGGAGTGCCAAGGGAGATTCTTGGTGTGCTGACAGAGAGAGCAGATGCCTAGACATGGACAATTGGAGATTCAAAGCCCAGCAGATATTGCCATGTGCCTTCCAATGAGATGTCAGGCAAGCCAAAACCCAGAGTTGCATCCCAGAGGAGCTAAGTGAAGGCCCACACAGATGCTTAGAGAAGAAACCACTGGCATTAGAAGCTGGAAGCAATGGAACTGGGAACAAGGTCCAGCAGACAGCAGGCTGCCCATGTGACAGACATTGCCATTTCTTAAGTCAAGGCATCTCTCTCTCTGGATGCCTTAGTTTGGACATTTTCATGGCCTTAGAACAGTAAACTTATAACTTAATAAATTCCCTATTTAAAAGCCATTCCATTTCCAACTGCATTTAGCAAACTAAAACATAAGTCAGTGTTAATCAATAAGACATTATGGTATCTTATCTGATCAAAGAATCAAAAGGGATAATACCCACAATTCAAAAAAGACATCATGGTCTAATGCATTAGAAACTATTTCCCATTCCTGTGGCCACCACCAGTCCTATCACATTATATACTTGAGTTACGCAGGCCAGTGAATGCCTAATGAGGCTGGGAGTATCTGGCTTTAGCTGTTTTAACTCCTGGTCCACCACGGAAGGGATGAAAACCCTGACTTTACCTTGCCAGGAACTCAAAGCAGTACGGTTCCAAAACATTCCAGATGGCAAACTGTTAACTGTTTAAAAGGATAACAAGACTGTAAACATACTAATATGATAGCTATATATCCACATAACTAATTAATTACCTGGTATCCATTAAGCATTTATTGTATGTCAAGTACTGATTTAGGTAATGGACTGCTGTGCTGTTTTGAAATTGTTATATACCCCAGAAAAGCCTTGTTCTTCTAATCCTGATCCAATATTGTAGGGGAGGACATTTTGATTAGATTGTTTCCATGGAGATGTGACACACCCAACTGTGGGTGTGACCTTACTTCCATGGAGATGTGACACACCCAACTGTGGGCCTGACCTTTTGAATAGATGGAGGTGTGACTCTGCCCATTCAAGGTTCGTCTTGAAGTTTGCTGAAGTTCTTAAAAGAGCCGTCACAAAGAAAGATCTAGGAGAAAGCTTAGATGCAGACATTTGGAAATGCAGAAGCCCCAGGAGATACCAGGAGCTGAGAGAGCTGACAGGAACCAGAGCCCAGCAAAGATATTGCTATATGCCTTTCCATGAGATGCTAAGCTAAGAGATGAAACCCAGAGCTTTACCCTGGACTAGCTAAGTTCAGATCCACAAATGCCTAAAAAGAAAAAGGAATCAGAAGCTAAAGGCACAGAACCTGGAACAAGGACCAGCAGATGCCAGCCATATGCCTTCCCATGTGACAGACATCAGCCTTTCTTTGGAGTCAAGGTATTTTTCTCTGGATGCCTTAGCTTAGACATTTTTAAGGACTTATAACTGAAAACTTGTAACTTAATAAATCCCCTTTATAAAAGCTGATCCATTTCTGGTATTTTGCATTCTGGCAGCTTTGTAAACTAAAACAACAGCAATATACAAAATATACAAAAAAAGGAAATAATTTCATTCATGCTCTTAGAAGGGTATGCTGCAGTTGGGGAGACAGCATTAACAAACAACACAAGATCACAAATAATTAAATGTTAGAGTCTGCATATAAATGATGGAAAAGTTCAGAGAAAAGGAAAGTCAATTTGGATCAGATTAGACAGAGAAGACGTTTTTCAGGTGGTAGAATTGGAGCTGAGTCTTAAAACCAAGAAGGCTTAGCTGAAGAGAAAACAAGGTTATTCTAGGCTAGAAGCAATATATGGGTGGGTTTAGAACCTAAGTGAGTCTTACCACTAGGAGAAAACAGTTGAAGAAAAAAAATAAGTTCGGAATAGTCTTTGATTATAAACCAGCACACTTAAGGGGGATAAACAGTCCAGATTAGAATCTGTATTAGTCATGGTTTTCTAGAGAAACAGAACCAACAGGACACACATATAATAAATATTATGAGTTTTTTTAATAGGAATTGTCTTGTGCAAGTGTGGGGATGGACAAGTCCAAATTCCATAGGTAGGCTGCAAAGTAGGAAGTCTAATGAAGGTTTTCAATGAATTCCCCCGAAGAAACTGGTTCGCTGAAGTAGAGATGGAACTTCACCCTTCTGACTGCTGAAATCATCACTTCTGTTTTTAACACCCTCAACTCTTTGGATAAGACTTCTTTCATTGATGAAGGCAACCCTCAGATGATTGTAGACGTAATCAGCCACAGATGCAATGAACTTATTGATGATTTAAAACCACAAAATATCCTCACTGTAACAATCAGACCAGTGCTTACTTGGCCAAACAACTGGATACCATAACCTAGCTGATTTAGTTTCCTACAGTTGCTTAAAGCAAAATACCCAGGGAACAGGGTAGGTTAAAAAAAAAAATGGGAATTTATTCGTTCACAGAGAATATGAATTTGGACATTCAAAGAAAATGTCCAGATCAAGACATCATCAAGGAGATGCTTTCTTCCCAAAGACCAGCTGGCTGCAATCCTCAGATCCTCTGCCGCATGGCAAAGTATATGGCAGCATTTGCTGGTCTCTCCCTTCTTTTCTGGGTCCGACTGCTTTCTGCTTCTTGGTTCTGTGGATGTTTTCTCTCTGTATTCATTCTGTTTATAAAGGACTCCAGTAAGAGACCCACCCTGAATGAGGTGTGTCACACCTTCTTAAAACCCTCATTAAAAGATACTACTTTCAGTAGGCTCACACAACAGGAATGGATCAGATTTAAAAATATGTTTTTCTGGAGTACATACAGTTTCAAACCTCCACACTGGCCAAGTTGACCAATGAACTTAACCATAACAGAATCTTAGAGTAAAAAATGGCACATTGAGGAGTGGTGAAAGCTTAAGTTGTATAAGTACAGTGAAGTGGGAATAGGAAAATACAAATAACCAAAAATAAGACTACAAAATAGAGAGACAAACAAACAAAAATAATGGTATAACTATAGCCAACCATATCAATAATTAAATTAAGTATTAAGGGTGTAAACCCTAAACAACAACAGCAAAAAATCCAACCATACACTTCCTATAAAAATAAACTAAAGCCACAGATAGGTTGAATGTAAATAGATGAAAAATATGCTACTCACACAGTATATATAAAAGCGCTGATGTGGCTATAATAAACATCAAATAAAAACAAACCAAGTCAAACTATTACAAGAAAAAAAGAGACACATTTCATAATGATAAAAGGACAATTCTTCAGAAAACATAACAATTATAAATTTATAAATACTTATGAATGACCTACAAATATATACAGCAAAACTTCAGAGAATTAAAGGGAGAAATAGGTAGCTCTCCAATCGTTATAGAAGATTTAACAACACTCTCTCTGCAACTGATTGAACAATTAGAAAATATCAGTAAAAACACAGGAGATGTGAATAACAGTATCAACCACCTTAGATGTAGTGTAATGTCAGTTATTACATCAAGGTGGTGTTGATGTAATAACTGACATTACACTACATCTAACAATGCAAGATAGACATTCTTTCCAGGATCAGACTGTACACTTACCAAGAGATATCATTTCCTGGCCCACAAAAAAGTATCAATAAATTTTAAAAGTTCAAATCACACAGAGTGTGTTCCCTAACCATAGCAGAATTAATTTAGAAATCAAAAGCAAGATGATCCATAGGAAAACTCCAAATATATGGAAAGTAAACAGCACATTTAAACCATGATTTAAAGAATAAATACAAAAATCAATTATATATTAGTGTATACTAGTAGTATAAAATTAGGAAATGAAATATGAAAAAAGTCCATTTATAAAGGTGCCAAAATAATCTTTTATTAGAAAATAATTTAAACCGAACCATAACAAAAATAAAGCAATGTGAAATTTGTTGAATGTAGAAGAAATAATACTTACAGGGAAACTTATAGTTTTAAATGTTTAATTTAGAAAATCAGAAAGCTCTCAAATCAAAGACCTAAGATTCCACATTAACAAACTAGAAAAGGCAGAGCAAAGCAAACCTCAATAAGTAGAAGGTCCAAAATAACAAAGGTAAGTGCAGAAATCAATGAAATTGAAAGCAGAGATATTAAGGAAAATTAGGAAAGCCAAAAGTAACTTCTTTAAAAAGAGCAACAAAATTGATATGCCCCTAGGTAGACTTATGAAGAAAAAAAGAGAGCAAATAACCAGTATCAGGATTGAAAAGAGTTATTACATAGAGCCTACACATACTAAAAGGTTAATAACAGAATATTATGAACAACTTGATTCCAACAAATTTTGCAACTTAGTTGAAATTGACAAATTTATTGAAAAACACAACTGACCAAATAACACTAGAAGAGGCAGAAAATCTGAAGTCTACCTCTATTAAAGAAACAGAAGTTATTATCAAAAATCCCCCCCAAGGGGGGTATATGGGAACCCCGTATTTTTTACATGAGTTCTTTGTAACCGATAACTTCTCCAATTAAAAAAAAAAAAAATAAGAAAAAAAAAATACACACAACAAAGAAAACTCCAGGCCCAGATAGTTTCACTGGTAAGTTCTATCAAAAATTGAAGTTAGAAATAACCCCAATCTTAAGTAAACTTTTGCAGAAAAAGAGAAGTAGGAAATGCAATCCATTTCATTTTATGAGTCCAGTATAACCTTAATATTAAAGCCTAACAGACCATTAAAAATCAGATATAAAATTACCAATACCCCTTATAAATATGAACACTACAACCCTCAATAAAATATTAGTAAATTGAATCCAACAATATAGTAAATGGATCATAAATCATGACAAATTAGAGGTTATCCCAGGAAAATAAGGATGGTTTGACAGCCGTAAGTCAAACAATGTAATTCATTATATTTAAAGATAAAGGAGGAAAATGATAGGAACAATTCAATATAAGTAAAAAAAACATTTGACAAAGTTCAACACCCCTTAACAAAATCTCTCAGCAAACTTTAAATAATGGGAAAACTACCTATGATAAAGGGCATCTGAAAAAACAAACTACAATTAACATTGTACTTAATGATGAAAGACTGAATTGTTTCTCCCTAAAATCAGGAATAAGGCAAGGATGCCAACTTTCACACTACTTTTGAACACTGTTCTGTAGGTCTTAGCCTTTGCAATGAGGCAAGAAAAATAAAGAGTATGAAGAACAAAAAGGAAGGAGAAAAACCATTGTTATTTGTATACGATATCATTGTCTACACACAAAATCCCAGGAAATCTATAAGGAAACTACAACTACTAAGTAAAAAATTCAGCAACATAAAAGGATACAAAGCAAATACACAAAAATCAATTATATTAGTATATACTAGTAGTATAAAATTAGAAAATGAAATATGAAAAAAGTCCATTTATAAAGGTGCCAAAATAACAAAGCCATAAAATAAGTTAAATCTACCAAAACAAATCCCGCATCTATACTTAAAACTACAATATACTACTGAAAGAAATTAAAGAAGACCCAAATACATGGAAGCTACATCATGCTCATGGTTCATATATTGTTCATGATTCAACATTATTCTCCCCAAATTGATCAGCAGATTTAACACAATTCTAATAAACCATTCAGCAATTACTTTTGTAGAAATTGACAAGTTAATTTTAAAATGTATATAAAGATGCAGAGGATATAGAATAACAAAAGTGATTTTCAAAAAGATAAAGTCAGAGGATTTACCCCAACCTGGTTTCATGACTTCATATAAAGCTAGAATAATCAAACCAGTTTGGTGTCAGTGAAAAGATGGACATATGTATCAATGGGACATACAGATGCTGAATTGGTTTTTACAAAAGTGTCAGGGTAATTCCATGGCAAAAGGAAAATTTTTTCATCAAGTAGGACTGGAACAACTTGATTTCTATATGGTAAAAATCACATATCAAATTTTACCTCACATAATATTAAAAAATTAACTCAAAATGCATCATTAACCTAAATGTAAAATTAAAAAGTATAAACTTTTAGAAGAAAAGTGGAGAAAATCTTTGTTAACTTAAAGTAGGCCAAGGATTCCTAGACTACAAAAACAAAAAACCATACAATTTTAAACTTATAAACTGGAATTCATCAAAATTTAAAACTCCTACTCAACAAACACTGTTAATGAAATGAAAAGAAAAGGAAGATACAGAGTTTCTGTTGGGGTGATGGAAAGTTTTGATAACGGAAGGTGGCGATGGAAGCACAACATTTTGAATGTAATTAACACCTCTAAATTATATATTCAAAAAGTGGCTAAATGGGAAATTTTATGCTACACATGTTATAAGAATAAAATTCTTTAAAAATCATAGAGCTGTACAACAGTGAACCCTAAATGTAAACTGTGTACTATAGTTAACAACATAACTATAATATTATTGTTTCCTCAGTTGTAACAAAAGTACCACACTAATGCAAAGTATTAATAATAGGGAAACCTGTATGTGTGTGAAGGGGGTATATGGGGATTCTGTACTTCCTGCATGCTTTTTCTGTAAACTGACAACTTCTCTAAAAAACAAACAAGAAAGACAAGCCACAGACCAGGAGGAAATATTTGCAAAACATGTTAAAGGGCTTGTATCCAGAATATATAAAGAACTCTTTAACTCAATCATAAGACAAACATTACAAAAAATGTGGGTAAAAGATTTGAACAAATACTTGCCAAAGAAGAGATACACATTGCAAACATACACATGAAAAGTTACTCAACATCATCAATCATCAGAGAAATGCAAATTATAGCCATGAGATACCACTGCACAACTATTAGGATGGCTAAAATTAAAAATGCAAAAAATGTGTTGACAAGACTATGAAGCAGCTGGAACTCTTTCATACACTCCTAGTCAAAATATAAAATGACATGAACACCTTGTGTGCTGGTTTGAAAGGATGTATGTCCCCTAGAAAAGCCATGTTTTAATCTAAATCCCATTTCATAAAGGCAGAATAATCCCTATTCAATACTGTATGTTTGAAACTGTAATCAGATCATCTCCCTGGATGTCAAAAGTGGTTGTTTAACTGGATTAGTGACGACCTGTCTCTACCCATTTGGGTGGGTCTGGATAAGTTTCTGGAGTCCTATAAAAGAGGAAACATTTTGGAGAAAGAAGGAGATTCTTCCTTTTGATGAATTCCAGAGAGAGCAGACAAGAACGACATAGCCATGAGAACCAGAGAGCCCACAATCCAGCAACCTTTGGAGATGAAGAAGGGAAAGGCCTCCCAGGGAGCTTCATGAAACAGGAAGCCAGGAGATTAAGTAGCAGATGATGCCTTGCTCACCATGTGCCCTTCCAGCCAAGAGAGAAACTGTGACTGTGTTCGCCATGTACCTTTCCAGATGAGACAGATACCCTGAACTTCATTGGCCTTCTTGAACCAAGGTGTCTTTCCCTGGATGCCTTTGATTGGACATTTCTACAGACTTGTTTTAATTGGACATTTTCTCGGCCTTAGAACTGTAAACTAGCAACTTATTAAATTTCCCTTTTTAAAAGCCATTCTGTTTCTGGTGTCTTGCATTCCAGCAGCTAGCAAATTAGAACACTCTGAAAAACAGTTTTCTTAAAAAGTCAAGCATAAAAAAAAAAGTCAAACACATATACCATGCTATTTCATTATTATTATTTACTCAACAAACTGAAAAAATATGTCCATGCAAAGACTTGCAAATATATGTTCATCAACAGCTTTATTAGTAATAGTCCCCAAAAGAAAACCATCCAAATGTCCATCAACAGATGACTATCCTGCCAGACCTTTCTCTGTACCTTTACATACATCTATATGGTTATTTTGAAATAGATAGGAGTTTTTTTTCTTTTTTAAAACCTAAATTGGATCATACTGAAGAAAGCTAAAAAGTTATACAATAGTAATAAAACCTAGATTTTTCTTGACAAAATAGTTGTATAAGCATTGATAACATGTTGAAGAACAGTCTATCAAAAGCAAAATTAGGAAACATAGGGGGAGGGGAAAAAGAAAACGAGAAAGTATTCATTGGCAATGAAATGCCAAATAAATCAGCCTGAGAAAGAATATAATTAAGGAGACTAGACTTTTTCATAGACTTTTGATTCTACTCAATCCACCATATTTTTCTTCAGTGCAAATTCTATTACATGATTCAAGATGACAGTGACATCTCTGCATCCATTATTAGTGCTTTCCAGACCAAATCCTGGTTATGCTTTAATCTGATTTAGTGGAAAATACTCTTGCTCTTAAATTCAATATAATCAGGACTTCTCAGAAACATAACAAAACATGTTTTTTTTTTAATTAATAGGTCTTCCTTTAAGGCCATTTTTCCTTAAAACAGACAACTTTGAATTTTTGAGTAAATGATAAATCTGCAACTCTGCAATAAATCCACACCCACAAAAAAAGATGCCGAATAAAATGAAGTGATCTTTCATCAAGCCTAATAATGTTGAGTTATTCTATCATAAATCAAGTGAAAACAAATGTACACTTTCATCTCAACATTAGAAATGCATAACCTAAGGAGACCCAGTGGCAAGGAAATGGATGGTGTAGAAAATAAAATACACAAGAGAGAGCCTTAAAGCTGTAGTCTAAACAGATAAAACAAATGGCACCATGAGGACAAAGTGCCACATGAGGAAAAACCATTTCTCACTTGCTCATTGTCCTCTGTTCCAAGAGACTGCCAACCCAAGCAGAAATGCCCCCAACGTGCACCAGCAGTGAAAGAAGTTGCAGATTCTCCCATTCTCCAAAGGTTCCTGGCCAGGGCTTCAGAGTCCTGGTAGACTTTTAATGTGGAAGTTCTGTAGTCGCTAAACAGCAGTTAGTCATGGGAATAGGTAAAAACCCAATTCTGTCTGCCCCAGTGGTCATAAGTGATAGCAACAACAGCTCTGTGGTAGTAGAGGAAGTGCCTTGCCTCCTTCAGGAAATTAGAACAAAAGAAAAGCAGCTGAAATTATTGTAACAGGTGTTCGTTTTATCAATTGTAATTGTTAGCATGGGTTACTTATTGAGGATTGAAATCTCTATAAATTAAGAAAGATGCCTTAGTGCCTGGAAGGTTTGGGAATAGTCAGCTTGTACACCATTCCACTCAGAACACCTACCGCCACCAATCGCAATTGCAAAGTGGAAATTTTAATAGAAGTGAAATTTCAAAATTATGGGACCAGGATTCCTCAGAATACTGAGATAGACTGGCATCAGTTTGCATTATGACTATAGTACCAGTAATTATAGAGACAGTTAATATGTTTCATCATTGCTTTAAACTTGCTTATATAATATTCTATTTTACATTATAAAGTGAAACTATCTCCAAGGTGATTTTAACTGAACTATCTAATTTCTTTGTTCTTTGAATTCTATTATACAAAATAGTTCTTGGCTACAATCTCACACCACTACAACAAGGCAGTAGCACCTGTCCAGTAATCCTTCCTCTGCTTAAAATCCGTAGTGGCAATTGAAACTAATTAGCAACATTCATTATCTGGGCTTTATTTTGACGCAAGAAATAGAATCCGACTGTGCTGAAGGCTTCATATATAGGAACAGAGGTAAAGTACTATTTTAAGCTCATTACCCATCTTCCCTCTTCCATCTATGAGGAATCAGGTCCTTTTATTTTACTTTTAATTCTATCTCTAAGATTTTCCTTTTTATTCTGAACATATTTTAACCCATACGTCTAAAGATGGACTCTGTAGGGATATGTTAAAATAGTAATAATAATAAAGGGCTTAATTCTCCCTGCTGAACATAAAAGATTCTCCACCTCCCATCTCTTAGTGTTTACTTTAGAAAATCTGTAATTAGGAGTTCACTCTTTATCCTTTTGAAATGTGATTAAGGAAGATATGAGCCCTATATCTCCCAGTTTCCTGGGACGAGATTAGCATAACTTTCAGGGTGCTCCTGGCTCCAATTATAACCTACCTCCAAAATATCTTGAGAATGTGTATGTAATAAGTTATATCCACTTATACACGTAAAAAGGGTGAGCTCTCTTTCTGTCTTTGCCATCTCTTTGTGGATTGCCTGTGATGCATCACATTCTGGTTTAATGCTTACTCAATAATAAAATAGTTTTTCTTTCTCATCTACCTTTGTAGAAAGGTTCTGGGTTTGGAGAAATTTCATTTTTAATTATATTTCCCCAACAAACACATTAAAATTGCCCCCCACTTTTGGGGTCATTATCATCCCCAAGCTTCCAACTTCATTTCTGACCTTTCCATATGAAACATTAAGAAAACAGCACCTGGGCGGGCCGCGGTGGCTCAGCGGGCAAGAGTGCTTGCCTGCTATGCCGGAGGACCCCGGTTCGATTCCCGGCCCCAGCCCATGTAAGAAACAAACAAACAAACAAAATATAATAAAATAAGAAAATGTTTAAAGATGTTTCCCTTTCTTCCTCCCTTCCTTCCTTCCATCCTTCCTTCCTTCTCTCTGTCTTTCCTTCCCTTCCTCCCTCTCTCTTTAAAAAAAAAAAAAAAAAAAAGAAAACAGCACCTAAGAAAAAGCATCACCAGCTGTTAATTGCCTCATCTTGGTTCCCAGTTAGGGCCTTCTGAAAAACTACATACCTATTTTGGAGGGGGAAAACTAATGTAGATCCAGGGCTTAACAGTAATGTTGGAAGCTAGAATTATAACCTCAGTTTCAGTATTTTTGTTTTGTTTTGTTTACTAACCATGAGGTCTCTCACCAAAACTAAAGCAAACCCTATTTCCTTTCAAGATATCAAATGACAGGTTTTTGGTGACTAAACTCAGACATTCAATCCTTTTTCCATTACGAAATTGCTGAGCAATGAAGAAAAGAAAAAAGTCAAAGAAAACCTGAAGTATAATTCCCAGGATCTTACAAACAAGAGATAAAAGGCAAAAACTCAGCCTATAATTATCCCATTGGCTATGCTCAAACCCAAAGGTTTTGGGGAGGTAGGGTGCAAAAGGTTAGCACCATGTCAAATTTTTTTTATGTATATGTTAGGAAAGGGGATGATAAGCCTTCCAATAGGGTAATATTACATGTATGTAAAGCATTTGCTCAAAGAAGGGAAGGGTAATGTGCTTGCCTGGAATCCTGAGGCATTAACAATCCAAAGCACAGCTTTAAGAGTAAACATGTGTTTTATTTCTTACCAACAAATTAAAGTTTTTGGCAGTAACTTTATATAAGCAGATGGATAGGAATATTTCAGGAAATGTTAAGGGGCTGATTTGCTATTGCTTTTTAGAACTTCAAGTTATAAAATAAGATTTTGGCTAATCTAGTCTTCGTCCTAATTCAGCAGTGTTTATGAAAAGCAACAGACTTTGCTTTAACTTTCTTATATAGGTTAGTCTGTAAAGCAGTCATTAACTTTAGTTAGGAATTCAAATTTGAATAATTAAAATAATGTTGGATTCAATGTCCCTAGGCCTCCAGAGAAGAATGGATAAACAATAACCATGTACCCAGGACAGTATGGGGTCAGTCTATCCCATAATGATTAGGATTTTTTTGAGGTAAATTCACCATTTTCTCTACTGTATTTATATTTAATCTTCCTTTAGGGAATCTGTCTTATCTTTCACTTTCTCCTGATACAGATTAGTAAAATTTCTCTACAAATACCGATGTTTCTATTAATCAAAATAACTTACATTTCCTACTTGTGCCAGGTAAATCATTGGCTATTCTGGTTACTATCAGTCCAAAAGGATATTAAATGAAAACGAAGCTTCCCAGTTTCTTGGTTTACATTCTTTTAGCCTTGCACAATTCCAATGGACATACCAAGGAATGTTCCTCTTTCTTTGGCCCTTTTCTGTAATCATCTAGCCAATATTTATTTAGCATCTGCTATGCACATGATCCTTCAAAGACTTCCTTTCACAGACTGTCTAAATATACAGCTATAAATCTTTATTCAGATCCAACCACACAATCTCTTAGTTGGCTCTTTAACCTAGCAGACTGCAGGAATCTTTTTTAGAAACTAGAAAATCAGCCAAAGGGCTAAGAATTCAATTCAGCACACCTACATCCTGGAAGAATCTAATGATCAAATAAAAACAACTCTCCCACCTCCTTCCATGAGTTTGATAGTGAAAGAAACTGTGTTGTCCAACTCTATTATTATTTGATAGCTGAGACTTGGATATTGAATAGAAAGGGTTTGGAAAGTGAGGAGTTCCTATAGTGATGTGGTGGGGTTGGCGCCCATGACTCAGGAGCCGGACTGTGTACATCTCTTCCCAACTCTCAAAGACATCAAAATGGTAGTTTTAAATAAGCCATGGAGGACATATTTAAAGTAACACTGTGGATTTCTTCCAAATATTCACCTCGCAAAAAGTTACTCAATTCTATGCAATTCCTGAGTTTGGATGGCTGCTACTTTTAAGACACTGTTCAAGAAATGAAAGCATAAGATTACCAACACTCAGGGAATTTCCAAAGTATTCAGTGGGATAACATAAAAAATATAATGATGGATATGTAACATTTCACCAACCTACTACTGAGGTTGGTGAAAGGGATAAACAGCAGGAATTCATGTCATTGGAAACTGTCAGGAAAAGCTCACAGAACAAGAAGAGGTGGGATTTGAATCAGTTCTTAATTCATATTTAAGAATCTGGTAATCTGAAGAGAATGCCAGCAGTCATTCCATGTAGGGTTACCAAATAGGCAGAGGAACACAGGTCAAAGAGTTTAAGATGAGCTAGAACAGGCAGAGAGAGAAACTGAAGGTCTGTGAGTACAAAGTGATGAAGTATTTTGGAATATTCTTTCATATTTCACTCACTCTTTTTTATCTTCAACTTCATTCTTACCCCAAGCCCCATATTTTCAGGCTTCCTAGACTGGAATTAATACTAGTACCTGGCATGCTGGTGTGCCCCCTGAGAACCAATACACCCACCCCCTTCCTTGTAGGACCTAAGTAACAGCTGCTGTTAACTTCTCCTCATAAAACTCTTACTTAAGTGTTAACTAAGAAATGGTTTAAGATTAATTTTTGCCTAGCCCTTGTCTCTTGTAAATTATTGGAATGTAAATGAAGGTGATACTCATCTTCAATATTTAGAAAATAATCTGCACGCATTCTTTTTTTCTTTTATTGGAGAAGTTGTGGGTTTACAGAAAAATCATGCATAAAATACAGGATTCTCATATACCACCCTATTAAAACTTGCATTAGTATAGTAGATTTGTAGCGACTGATGAACGAAGAATTTCATAATTGTACTATTAACTATAGTCCATGGTTTAACTCAGGGTTCACTCTTTCTGTAATACAGTTTCATGAATTAAAAAAAAATTATTCTAATACCATATACACAACCTAATATTTCTCCCTTTTAACTGCATATAAATATATAATTCAGTGTTGTTAACTGTGTTTGCAATGTTGAGCTACTATCACCACCATTCACTACCAAAACTTTTCCATTGTCTGAAATAGAAACTCTGTATATTTTAAACCTTAACTATTTATTTACTACCCCACCCCATCCCCTGATAATCTATATTCTAGACTCAGATTCTATAAGTTTGCTTATTCTATTTCATATCTGTGATATCATGTAATATATGTCCTTTAGTGTTGGACTTATTTCACTCTGCATGATGTCTTCAAGATTCATCTATATTGTAGCATGTAGCAGAACTTCATTCATTTTTAGGGCTGAATAACATTCTATTGTGTGTACATACCACATTTTGTTTATCCATTCACCAGCTGATGGACACTTGGGTTGTTTCCATCTTCTGGCAACTATGAATAATGCCACTATGAACACCAGTGCGGAAATATCTGTTCAAGTTCCTACTTTCAAATCTTTGGAGTATATACCTAGCAGAGGGATTTTCTACGTGGTAATCATATACTTAAATTTCTGAGGAACTGCCAAATTACCTTCCAAAGTAGCTGCACCATTATAGACTCTAGCAATCTAATGAAGACACACCCAAAATGGGTGGAGTCACATCCCAGCTAATCAAAAGTTAATACCCACAAGTGTGTGTGTCACATCTCCATGGAGACAATTCTAAGAGTACATTGTTTAACTTCCACATATTTGTGAATTTTCCATCTGTGTCCGTTTGAAAGTATTATGTACCCCAGAAAAACCATGTTTTAATCCTGATTCAATCTTGTGGGAGCAGTCATTTCTTTTAATCCTGATTCAATAATGACATGACGGTTGGAATCTTTTGATTAGATTGTCTCCATGGAGATGTGGCACACCCAATCGTGGGTATTAACTTTTGATTAGATGGAGATATGACTCCACCTATCCTTGGTGGGTCTTGATTAAATTACTCGAGTCTTTAAAAGGGGAAACATTTTGGAAAAATGACAGAAACAAGAGAAACTTCAGAGCAGAGCTGACAGTCGAAGAACAGAGATACAGATGCTTGAGATGCTTGGAGCCCAGCAGAGTTGAACCCATGAGATGTTAAGCAAACCAGAACCTGGAGAGGCAGATGCCAGCCACATGATTCCCCAGCTGACAGAGGTGTCCTTAACACAGGGACCTTCCTTGAATTAAGGTAACCTATTGTTAGTGCCTTAATTTGGGCGTTTTCATTGCCTTAGAACTGTAAAGTTGTAGCTTTTTAAATTCCCCTTTTTAAAAACCATTCCAGTTCTGGTATATCACATTCCAGCAGCCTGCAAACTAACACACCATCTCTACTCTATTATTGATTTCTAACTTGATTAAATTGTGCTTAGAGAAGATACAGTGTATGACTTTGATGTTTTTTAATTTATTGAGACTTGTTTTGTGACCTATGATATGGACTATGCTGGAGAATGATCCATTTGCACTACAGAAGAATGTATATTGTGTTGTTGTTGTATGAAGTCTTCTGTATACGACTGTTAGGTCTAGTTGGTTTGGAGTATCATTCAAGTCTTGTATTTCTATATTGATCTTCTATGTTGATGTTCTACCCATTATTGAAAGTATTACAGTCTCCTGCTATTAATGTAGTCAATTATTCCTTTCAAATCCGTCAGTATTTGCTACATAAATTCATTATAGTTTATAATTGTTCATCTTCTTGCTGAATTGACCCCTTTATCAGTATATAATGACCATCTTTCTTCATTCTAACTATTATTATCTTAAAGTTTATTTTCTCTTATATTAGTATAGCTACCCCAGATCTCTTATGATTACAAATTTCGTGGAGTGTTTTTCCCATCCTTTCACTTTCAGCCTGCTTATGTCTTTGAATTTAAGGTGAGACTCTTGTAGACAGCATATGGTTGGGTCATGCTTTTTTTATCCATCCTGCCAGTCTCTGCCTTTTCATTGGAGAGTTTAATTCGTTTATATTTATATTTAACGTCACTACTCAGACAGGGGGAAGATGGCAGCTCAGTGAGGCTTGGAATTTAGTTTGTCCTCCAAAGCAGCTGGTAAATAGACAGGAACAGTACACAACAACTCCTGGGGCTACATCAGTGACCAGACATATAGCGTACACAAGTCTGGACAAGCTGGACTGGCTGAGACGCCACACAGAACTGTAAGTCTCCCAAGCTCCAGAGGCCAGTGCCACTCCCCAACAGGCACAGCAGGCTGGTTCCCCAAGGAAAAAGAAAAGAGACTTTACTAGCAGCCAGGGCTTTGCTCAACCAAGTTCCAACTGTGGAATTAATTAACAAATTTTGACTACTGAAAATAGGCCCCTAGCACACATAAACTGGAATAAATGCTAAAGGTACTAGGAGTTTTTGTACCTATAGAGAGTGGGGCAGGGCTGATGGGGGAAAAAAATCCCACAGACTCTATTTATTTATTATTTATTTTGTTTATTTTTTTGCATGGGCACGCACTGGGAATCACACCCAGTTTTATGGCATGGTGCGAGATCTCTGCCTGCTGAGCCACTGTGGCCCACCCAATCCCAGAGACTTTTTGAGTCAGACAGCACAAAATACTGGAAAAGGACTAGACCCTAAAAAACAGGAGCACATAGAACCTGGAGATCACAGAGACATGTAACAACTTAAGCTCTTGATTGACAAACCTGAGGAGTGGGGGTTCTGCTCTGAAAAGGATTTTTTTTTTTTTTTTGCTTTTTTCCTATTACTTAATAGCTCATTAGATAGAACTGGAAGCTTTCCCAGGCTCCAGCATTGCCCCAGGCAAGGACAGAATTAAGCTTGTCTGAGAGACAAAGTAACTAGTCAGGTGAAAGGAGTTAATTCCCTAAAGGCTACACCTTCCCCAAGAGAAAGGTGGGGCCCAGCTCAAGTGGAATCTGTCCTTCAACCAATTCAGGTCCCAGGGACTGGAAAACTGATGAAATTAATGCCAACCTACACCCAGACCTTTGTCTCAACCATGCCCCCAGCAGGGAAAGTTTGCTGCAGTTAAAGGCAACACAACACTTTACGCTGCTGAGAAGCCACAAGCTGGACAGGACAGGGAAAACACAGACTTGAGAGACTTCATAGAAAGTCTGTCAACCTGCTGGGTCTCACTTTCAAGAAAAACTGATGCAGGCAACTCTTTTCTCCTGAAAGGAGGGCTGTCCACTCTGGGAAAATCTTACTGGGGTCTATAATATCTGAGGATATATATATCCTTCCTATATATATATATATAGGAAGAGGGTCTATAATATCCCTCTTCAAAAAAAAGGCTCCATGTAGGCAAGGTAAGAAACAGAAAAATAAGAACCAAAAAATTCTGATAAAACAGAACCTGTGCTAAAGGTCTAAAATAGGTTGAACCAAATGTCAAAGAAAAAAGAACAAAGCCATCCAGCAAAAAAAAAAAAAAAAAAAAAAAAATCCTTGGTAAAAGAGTTAAAACAACCTCCAGAATAAACTAATTAAGGAAATCAAATACTTAGATACCAGCAAAAAATAATGTCATACAAGGAAAATCGAAGATATGGTCCATTCAAAGGAACAAACCAACAATTCAAATGAGATACAAGAGTTGAAACAACTATTTCAGGATGTTCAAATGGACATGGAAAATCACACCAAAAATCAAATCAATGAATTGAGGGAGGCTATAAAGAAGGCATTGGGTGAACAAAAAGAAGAAATCAAAAGTTTAGAAAAAAATCACAGAACTTTTGGGAATGAAAGGCACAATAGAAGAAATGAAAAAACAATGGAAACCTAAAACAATAGACATGAAGAGGCTGAAGAAAGGATTAGTGACCTGGAGGACTAGATATCTGAAATCTGACACACAAAAGAAAATAAAGGGAAAAGAATGGAAAAATAAGAGCAGGGTCTCAGGGAATCGAATGACAACATGAAGTGCATGAATATACTTGTTGTGGGTGTCCCAGAAGGACAAGAGAAGGGAAAAGGATGAGAAAGACTAATGAAGGGAATAATCACTGAAAATTTCCCATCTCTTAGGAAAGACATAATATTATAGATCCAAGAAGTACAGCATACCCCAAACAGAACAGATCCAAATAGAAATATTCCAAGACACTTACTAATCAGATTTTCAGATATCAAACAGAAAGAGAGAATTTTGAAAGCAGCAAGAGCAAGACAATCCATCACATACAAGGGAATCCCAATAAGGCTATGTGTGGATTTCTCAGAAGAAACCACGGAGATGAGAAGGCAGTGGCATGACATATTTAAGACTCTCAAAGAGAAAAACGGCCAACCAAGAATTCTATCCAACAAAACTGTCCTTCAAAAATGAGGGGGAGATTAAAATATTTGCAGACAAACAATCGCTGAGAAAATTTGTGACCAAGACACCAGATTTACAAGAAATATTAAAGGGAGCACTACAGGCAGGTAGGAAAAGGAAGGAGACAGAGGTCTGGAGAACAGTGTAGAAATGAAGACTATCAAGAAAAGTAAAAGGAGAAAAAAAATAGATATGACATATAAAATCCAAAAGGCAAAGGGGTAGAAGAAAGTACTGCCTTTATGGTAATAACACTTAATGTTAATGGATTAATCTCCCCAATCAAAAGACATAGACTGGCAGAAAGGATAAAAAACAGGACTTATCTATGTGCTATGTACAGGAGATGCATTTTAGACCCAAGGACAAAATAGGTTGAAAGTGAAAGGTTGGGAAAAGATATTTCATGCAAACAACACTCAGAAAAGAGCAGGAGTAGCTATACTAATATCCGACTAATCAGACTTCAAACGTAAACAATTAAAAGAGACAAAGAATGACACTATATATTAATAAAAGAAACAATTCAACAAGACATAACAATCATAAATATTTATGCACTGAGCCAGCATGCTCCAAACTACATGAGGCAAACACTGACAATAATGAAGTGTGAAGTAGATACCTCTACCATAATAGTTGGAAACTACAATTCCCCTCTCTCATCATTGGATAGAACATCTAGACAGAGGATCAATAAAGAATTAGAATTTCAATAATTCAATAAACAAACTGGATTTAACAGACATTTACAGGACATTACATCCCACAACAGCAGGATACACATTTTTCTCAAGGGCTCTTGGATCGTTTTCAAGGATGGACCATGTTGGGTTACAAAGCATATCTCATTAATTTAAAAAGATCAAAATTATACAAAACACTTTCTCAGATCATGAACGAATGAAGTTGGAAATCAATAACAGGTAGAGGACCAGAAAATTCACAAACATAGGAAGCTAAACAACACACTCTTAAATAACCAATGGGTCAAGGAAGAAATTACAAGAGATATCAGTAAATATCTCATGGCAACTGAAAATGAAAACACAACATATCAAAATCTACGAGATGAAGTAAAGGCAGTGCTAAGAAGGAAATTTATTGCCTTAAATGCTTATATTAAAAAAAGAAGAAAGAGCAAAAATCAAGGAATTAACTATTCACTTGGAAGAACTAGAGAAAGAACAGCAAACTCACCCCAAAGCAAACAAGAGGAAAGAAATAACGAAGATCAGAGCAGAAATAAATGAAATTGAGAACATGAAAACAATCGAGAAAATCAACAAAACCAGAAGTTGGTTCTTTGAGAAATTCAATAAAATCATTGGACCCTTAGTTAGGTTTATGTAAATAAATGAAATCAGAAATGGATGAAGAGCCATAGCCACTTGATCCCGCAGAAAGTCACTACTGATAATATTAGACTTTCTTCTGTCATTTGGTGATTTGATTTCTATAAACCTTAAACCATTTTCAGCCCTCAATTCTTCAGTTAATGCCTACTTTCATATTTATTTGTTTTTTGTATTGTACTATATTGAGTCCCTTTTCATTTCTCTCTGGATATATTTTCATATGTGTGCTTTCCTTGTGGTTACCATGAGGTTAAAATTTAACATCCCAAATATATAACAATCATATTTGATTTGATAACAAATTGACCTCAATAGTATACCCATACACTATTCCTATGCCCCTTCATCCCCCCAAGATATAATTTGTCCTTGTTACAAATTATATCTTGGTTTTATGTTCAAAACCATAGAATCATTACTTCGTATGCATTTGTATTTAGCACCTCCCTGCAGGGAAGTAAGAAGTAGAATTATACACTGAAAAATACAATAATGCTGGCATTTATAATTATTAAAATGGTTACCTTACCTTACCTAAATGGGACATTATTCCTTTACACTGCTTTGAATCCCTGTCTAGCATCCTTTGTTTTTAGTCTGAAAAAATCCCTTCAGCATTGCTTGTAGGGCAGTTCTAGTTGTGATGAACTCCCTCAGCTTTTGTTTATCTGGGAATTATTTAATCTCTCCCTCATTTCTGAAAGAAAGTCTTGCCAGATATGAAATTTTTGGCTGACAATAGTTTTTTCAGCACTTGTTTTCTTTCAGCACTGTCTTCAAGCCTTTATGGTTTCTGATGATAAATCAACACAATCTAATTGGAATTCCCTTGCATATAACACATTGCTTATTTCTCTTAGCTTTCAGAACTCTTCCTTATCCTTTGCATTTGAGAGTTTGATCAGTATAGAATGGGTCATATTTTTCTTCAAATTTTTCCTGCTTGAAATTTCCTGGGGTTCTTCGATGTGCATATATATGCATTTTGCTAAGTTTTGGAAGTTTTCAGTCATGATTTCTTTGAGTATTCTATCTGCCCCTTTCTTTCTTTCTTCTCCTTCTGGGACTCTCATAACGTATATGCATGATGGTGTCCCAAAGGTATATGCATGATGGTGTCCCAGAGGTCTCTTAGGTTATTTTCACTTTTTAGAATTCTTTTTTTTTTCTGCTCCTCAGCCTGACTCATTTAAATTTTGTCTTCTCTTTCAGTTCACTGATTCTTTTCTCTGCCAGTTCCAGTCTGCTCTTGAAACCCTCCCGGGAATTCTTCTTTTCAGTTATTGTGATCTTCAACTCCAGTAGTTCTGTTTGGTTCTTTTCTAAACTTTCTTTTTATTAAAACCTCATATTGTTCATTCATTGTTTTCCCTGATATCTTTCAGTTCCTTCTCCTTGAGAAACTGAAGACCTTTTTTTTTAAGTTTTGTCTAGTATGTCCACAGAATGGTCTTCGTCATTTGTGTTTTCTTGATTTTAATCCTCTTCTTCTGGATGGGCCATCACTTCCTGTTTCATTAATTGTCTTTATAATTTTATTGGACACTATACATTTTCATATTTTAAAATGTAAAATAAAATGCTATTTTAACATTTAAAATATTAAACATTTAAACTCTGAGGTTTATCCCTTGAGATGTCTGGGGTTTTTTGCTTCTTTGTTTTTGTTTTTTTGAGTTTATAATCAGCTGGTGGTATGAAGACATTTTCTTGAGTGTCAACTCTTCTATCAGGAAGGTCTACCCCAGGTGAATGCAAAGTGCAGGGTACTCCCTGTCTTTTCCGAGCCTGTGTCTTGTCCTGGGCTTATGCTTGCTAGTGGTTTAGGAGTTCCTCTATTTACAGGAGTTGAATGCCCCCTCTACTTCCCAGGAGACAAACCTGCTCCCTCCCCAGGGTGTTCCACTGTAGGAATTAATGCAAGTAAGCCTTCTGACTCAATTGTTTCTTATACTTCTTTCTTCGTTTTAAGATGCTTTTGCCTGAGAGAGGCGTTTCCCAGATCAGGGTTTTATAGCAGAAGCATGTGATCCACAAAGAGAAGTCTGGTGGCTCCAAACTGTCCTGGAGAGGGAATAAAGAAGTGGCCAGAAAGGACATTAGGAGCTTCTTCCATAGCTCCCCAAAGCTGCATTTACTTGATCTTTCCAGCAAATTCAGCCTTTCAACTGTCCTCCACAGATCTGAGGAAACACACCACCCTTTAGTCTCCTCCACCTCCTTTGTCTGGGGCTGGTTGAAACAATGGCTGCCCTCAGAGCTGGGCCTCCAGCTAAATAAAATTACTAATCAAAAGATGTGATCAGGATTGGCTTGCGCCCACGAGATCCTGGGGAAGTGGAGTTTTAAGTCCCTTTCTTGGCACCAGGAAGTAATACCAGGGACTGTGCCCCATTGCATCCTGCCATCATAGTAGGGGTGATCAACGGTTAATTCCATATGGAAAGAACAATTTAATGTTATTTACCTCATACTCTTGCTCTTGCTTGGATACTGTACAATGTTCTACTGGACTCTAGAATTTCAAAATAGTTGATTCAGACAGTTCCTTCCTTAAATATTTGTTCTAGTAGAGAGACTAATTTCTAGAGTTTTCTGCTCGGCCATCTTCCCCAAATCCCTCTATATGCATTCATTATGCTAGTTGGTTGGAACTGCAAATGTTTCTTATCGTAGAAAATTGCTTCCTCCTTTTCCTTGCCCATTATAAATCCTTCTACAACAACTACTATTCTTACCACTATTAGCCTCTACAGACTCTGCGGTTAAGCTGCCTGGGATAGGAGGAAGAGAGAGAAGAGAAGCGAGAAGGAGAAAAGGGAGGTAAAGGAAAGTGGAGGGGAAGAGATTGCTACTATTTATTGAGAACTATCTCTGAACCTGTTGCAGATTTCATTTAATCCTCATAAAAATCCTATGAGATAGGAAGACATTGAAGATCAGTTCAGCATATTTATTAATGTACTTACCATGCTTCATTATAACCAGATTCAATGTCTGACTCTCTTCCTAAACTCTAATAGCCTTAAGTGCAGGAAATGGCTTTCCATATGCCCATAGGGACATGCAAAATTATTGAATAAAAACAGTGTGTGAAATGATATTAATTTTCCATGTTAAACTTCAAACGTTAAATTAAAATAATAATCCTGGATGTTGGCAATAAAAACTTTCACAACATAAAAGCAAGAAAAGAGGACAGGGGGATTTTTCTCCCCATTTCTGAACAAAACCTCTGTTGCTCCCTTTCTCCCACCTCCCAATTCTTCTTCTTGCTACATTAATTTCATGCTTCTCTAGACCTCTCTTTATGAGCCAGTGAACTGTCCAAGAGGTCTATGTTACAAAATTACCTTCTCTTCTCTTGCTAAAGAATCCATGTCCTTATGAAGCCAAACCACTAGCAACCTCTTCATTGTCCTAGATATTTCTTTCTTTAAAGAATGTATGATTAAATTAATGAAAAGAACTAAAACAAATCCCTCTTTGGTAGAACCTCAGATTGTATGGCTTATGTATACTGTTACCAATAACTACGCCTCCTTTCTCAGGCTTCAGTTACTATGAACCAAGCATGGGCAGGAGGACTCACTGATGAGGCAGTATCAACCTTAAAAGTGATTCTGTGTTTGAAAACAAAGCTTCTCAAACTTCATGGACTCATGAATCACCTGGGATTCTGTAAAAAACACAAACTCATTTGTCAGGAGTGCGGCAGAGGTTGAGAATCTGCATTTCTAATAAACTACCAAGTTATGGCAAAGCTGCCCTTCTGCTGGTCACACTTTAAGTACCATTGCTCTAAACTATTCTACATTTTCACAATGCAGTGCTAATACCTCCACTTCATACAGATTTACTAAATAAATCTTTATGATTTATTTAGGTATAAAGTACCTATAAAGTCTTATAGGTATAAAGTCTTTCAAATTATGGGGTCAACAAGGATTGTAAGACTGAGGATTGTACTGGGTAGTAGCAGAAAGACAAAGGGAAGACTGACACGTATACATGGGTTATCTAAACCAAGCTTCCACGTGTTTAAAAGAGACTTACAGAAAGCCTGGGCTATTTTTTCCTACATTTCTCTGCCTCATCTTCCTAGAAAGCGTTTAAATTTCAAAATGTCTTTTAGCAGGCTAATGACAGATCACTTGCTCGGCAATCTTATGAGAGAAGTAATGTTTTTTTTTTTGAAGGGGAGGAATGTGATATACAAAATTAGGGTCTGTTGTTTAGAGCTGTTCAGTTTTTATTTTCCACTGAAAGTCATCAAATCAATTTGTGTATGTGTGTGTATGTATTTGTATGTGTGTGTGTCTATCTGGAGAAAAAATAACATGAGACCAGCCAAGAAATTTGACAAAAGGAGAGTGGCCCTACCAGTTACTGAAAAGATATATTAAAGCTAGTGTAACAACTCAGTAGCAAAAAGAAAAACAACTCAATCTAAAAAATGGCAAAGGACTTGAAGAGAGATTTCTCCAAAGAAAACATAAAATGGCCAATAAACACAAGAAAAAATGTTCAACATCATTAGCACTAGAGAAATGCAATTCAAAACCACAGTGCAATACCGCTTCACACTGACTAGAATGGCTACTATTAAGAAGGAAAGAAAAAGAAAGAACAAATATTGGTGAGGATATGGAGAAATTGGAGCCCCCATATATTGCTGGTGGGAAGTAAAATGGTACAGCCACTGTGGAAACAGTTTGGTGGGTCCTCAAAAAGCTGAAACTAGATTTACATATGACCCAGCAATTCCACTCGTAAGTATACATCCAAAATAACTGAAAACAGGGACTTAAATAGACACGTGTATACCAATGTTCACAGCAGCACTGTTAACAATAGTCAAAAGGTGGAAATGTTCCAAGCATCTATCAACAAATAAATGGATAAACAAATGTGGTATATACATACAATGGAATAATATTCAGCCCTAAAAATAAATGAAGTTTTGATATATACTACAACATGCATGAACCTTGAAAACATTATGCTAAGTGAAATAAGTGAGATAGAAAAGGACAAATATTATATGATTCCCCTTACATGAAATATCTAGAATAAGCAAATTAATAGAGGCAGAAAATATATCAGAGTTTAGTGAGGGTTGGGGGTGGAATGGGGAGTTATTAAACATAACGAGTACAGAGTTTCTGTTTGGATTGATGAAAAAGTTCTGGTAATGTGTGGCAGTGATGGCAATCAATGCCACTAAACTGTACACATCAAATAGTTAAAATGGTGAATTTTGTTATATCTATATATTTTATATACATACATACACATTAAGAAAAATTTAAGAGTAAATAAAAGGGCATTTTACAGATGCCAGAGGCAACTCACAAGAAAAAATGGAAAGTTTCAAAAACAGAACCCTGTAAGGTCTTACACTTTAATAAAGGTGTTATGGTGAATATATGGGTGAAATGATCTATTCTTACTATTAAATCCTTATCTGATTTGTGATTTCCAAATAATGTCTCCCATTGTATAGGCTTCCTTTTTACTGTCTTGAGAAAGTTCTTTGAAACAGAAGGGTGTTTCATTTTAAGGAGATCCCATTTATCTATTTCTTTTTTCATTGCTCACACTTTGGATCTAAGGTATAGGACACAATAAATAAATAAATCTCCTATCACAAAATTTATAAGATATTTCCCTACATTTTCTTCTAAAAGTTTGATGGTCTTAGCTCTAATGGTTAGGCCTCTGATCAATTTTGAGTTGATTTTTAAATAGGGTATGAAATATGGGTCCTCTTTTATCTCTTTGCATCTGGATATCCAGTTCTCCAAACACCACTTATTGAACAGGCTGCTCTGTCCCAGTTCGGTTGGCTTGACTGCCTTATCAAAGGCCAGAACCATGCTGTTTTAACCACTGTAGCTTTGTAACATGCTTTATAGTCAGGCGGTAAGAGACCTTTCACTTCATTTTTCTTTTTCAAGATACTTTTAGTTGTTAGGGGCACTCTACCCTTCCAAATACATTTTGTTATTGGTTTTTCTATTTCTGCAAAGCAAGTTGTTGGGATTTTAATTGGTATTACATGGAATCAATGAATCAATTTTGGTAAAATTGACATCTTGATTATATTTAGTCTTCTAACCCATGAATACAGTATGCCCTTCCATTTATTTAGGACTTCCATGATTTCTTTTAGCAATTTCTTATAGTTTTCTGTGTATAGGTCTTTTGTGTCCTTAGTTAAATTTATTCCTAAATATCTGCTTCTTTTGGTTGCTATTGTAAATGGAACTTTTTTCTTGATTTCCTCCTCAGCTTGTTCATTCCTAGTGTATAGAAACAACATTTATTTTGGGATGTTCACCTTGTACCCTGCCACTTTGCTGTACTTAATTATTAGTTCTAGTAGCTTTCCTGTAGATTTTTTTGGGATTTTTGAGATATAGTATCATGTTATCTGCAAACAGTGAGAATTTTACTTCTTCCTTTCCAATTTCGATGCCTTTTTTCTTTTTCTTGTCTAATTGCTCTGGCTAGAACATCCAGCACAATGTTGAATAACAATGGTGACAGTGGGCATCATTTTTTTGTTCCTAGTTTTAGAGGGAATGATTTCAGTATTCCCCTTTTGAGTATGATGCTAGCTGTGGGTTTTTCATAAATTCCCTTTATCGTGTTAAGGAAATTCCCTTTTATTTCTATCCTTTCAAGTGTTTTCATCAAGAAAAGATGTTGAATTTTATAAAATGCCTTATCTGCATCAATCAAGATGATCTGTGGTTTTTCCACTTGGATTTATTGATATAGTATATTACACTCATTGATTTTCTTGTGTCGAACCAGCCTTGCATACTTAGAAAAAATCCCACTTGGTCATGGTGTATAATTCTTTTAATGTGCTGCTGGATTCAACTGGCAAGTATTATGTTGAGGACTTTTACATCTATACCCATGAAAGAGATTGGTCTATAATTTTCTTTTCTTATAGTATCTTTGCCTGGCTTTGGTGTTAGGGTGATGCTGGCTTCATAGAATGAGTTAGGTAGCTTTCCCTCCTTATGATGGTTAGGTTCTGGTGTTGACTTGGCCAAGTGATAATGCCCAGTTGTCTGGTCAGGTAAGCACTGCCCTCACCATTGGTGCAAGGATATTTCATGTCTAGCTGATAAACCAGTAGGTTGGTATATTAAAACATCGTGGCTGATTATATCTGTGATCACCTATGACATGTCTGCCAACAATGAGTTAATCCAATCAGTTGTGGACTTTTAAGGAAGAAGACTTTTTCACTGCTTCTTCAGCCAAAGAACCTTTCTGTGGAGTTTGTCCAGACCCTTCATCAAAGCTGTCAACTTTAAAGCCTGCATATGGATTTTGGACTGTTCCATTCCCACAGTTGTATGGGACACCTTTATAATTCTCATAATTACAGGTATCTCCTGTTGGTTCTGTTTCCCCAGAGAACCCCAACTAATATAGCTTGTACTGGGAGTGGTTCTTGAGAAAACAGAATCTTTAAAATGGGTTTTTACAACTGTGTTTCTACTCTGATTAGACTCAAGGGCACTAATCACTCTGTTTCCAATAATCAAGACGGCACTGACAGTCCATGGAGTGAGTTGGCAATAGAGATACACAAACTATTACCATTAGATTCTGCTAATTGTATGCTCCTACAAGATAAGACTCTGGGTGAGAGCATTTTTGACACCTTTATGGAGTTTTGTGGAGTTGAGTGGTATAATGATGTTGGCTGGTTGTTGTTAGATATGCTGGATACATTGATGAGGGAAAGGGATGAGTTGAAGAAATATGCAACTTAAGTGCCATATGAACAATGTTTGCCCTGAAAGAAAATCTTATTTCCTGTGGTTGCAGACTTGAGATTTCTGAAAACAAACACAGAGCCTCATTGTGCAAGTAGCAGATTTACAACATAAACTAAAATATTAACCTTTCAGGGTGTCTGATGTTAACGTAAGGGCTTTGACTGAAAAGGAATGGGATCCTGAAACATGGGATGGAGATACATGGCTTGATAATTATGGTGACGGGGAGATGGAATCCCTGGAATCTGCTGAGCCTTTGCTAGATAGACCTGTAATGGACTGTCCTGAGGAAAGAGTGCCCGACCTCCAGGCAGCCTTAAGATGGCTTCCTGGCCTCCAGTCTGCCCAGAGAGGTCTGCCATTCAATCTCCACCTAAAGAGACTAACCCCTCAGTGCCTGCTAACCCTGTAATTACCTCCCCTGGGTAAACAACCCTCACTCCTCTGTCTGGAGCAACTAATTCTGTTTCACCAGGTGAAACTGCAACAGAATGCTCTGAGGTAACTGGCTTGAAAGACACTCCTATTTCTTTTCATGACCCACCCCCACCACCTCTCTTTTCTTCAAGACCCATAATAGACTAAAGTCCCAACAGCCCCCAAAAGGTGAGGTACAAAGAATGACTCATGAAGAGGTGCACTACACTACAAAAGAATTGCATGAGTTTTCCAACTATATAGGCTGAAATCAAAGGAATATATGTAGGAATAGACATTAAGGGCATGGGAGAATGGTAGGAGGAATATAAGGTTGGATTAAGCTGAATTTATTGATATGGGTGCACTAAGCAGAGATTCTGCATTCAATGTTATAGCTCAAGGAGTTAGAAAGGGTATTAACAGTTTGTTTGGATGGTTGGCTGAAACATAGATCAAAAGTTGGCTGACATTACCTGAAGTAGAAATGCCAGAGCTGCGCTTGTACAATAAAGATGAGGGTATGCAGAGGCTTAGAGAGATTGGAATGTTAGAGTGGATTTATCATGGTAGACCTGCTCATGCACAGCAGGAATATCCAGAGGACACATCTTTTACCAGAACCTTGGAAATAAATTCATGAGACTAGCTCCATCATCCCTGAAGAGCTCTGTAGTTCTTCTCTGTGGGTCAGATATTACTGTGGGAACTGCTGTCACTGAGCTGGAATCCTTAAACAGAATGGGGATGATCAGATCCCAAATTGGCAGAAACCATGTAGTGACAGGTAATCACCATAGACAAGGTAGGGATGGCCACCATAATGGACAGCATACTCAAAGCAGCAGTCAAAATAATCTGACTCACAGAGTATGTGGCATTGGCTATCAGATCATGGGGTACCTAGAAGTAAAATAGATAAGCAATCTACTAAATTCTTATTTGAGCTGTATAAGCAGAAGAATTCTAGGTCAAGTGAACAGAAGTCTAGCTTGAATTACAAAAACAGAGAGTGACAGCCCCTTAATCAATTCCCAGATTTGAGACAGTTTACAGACCCAGAGCCTCTTAAATGAAGGGAGGGCTGGGTAACCTTAGGGAAGGACTCTTCAACACTGCCCAAAATTTACACTGTTAACCTTCCTCTCAGTCTTCCCCAAGGAGATCTATGGCCTTTTACCAGCGTGACTGTACACTGGGGATAAGGAAATAATCAAATATTTAGGGGATTATTAGACGTGGCTCAGAAGTGACACTAATTAATTCCAGGAGACTCAAAATATCACTCTGGTCCAAAAGTCAGAGTAGGGGCTTATGGAGGTCAAGTGATTGATAGAGTTTTAGCACAGATCCATCTCACAGTGGGTCCCCGGACCCATTCTGTTGGTCATTTCCCCAGCTCAAGAATGCATAATTGGAATCGACATACTCAGTAACCGGCAGAATCCCCACCTTGGTTCTCTGATTCATGGAGTGAGGCAGGAAGGGCCAAGTGGAAATCACTAGAACTATCCCTACTTAGGAAAATAGTGAATCAGAAGCAATACCATAGTCCTGGAGGGGCTGCAGAAATTAGTGCCACTCTTAAGGACTTGAAGGATGCAGGGGTGGTGATTCCCACCACATTCCTATTCCTATTCAACTCTCCCAGTTGGCCTGTGCAGAAAACAGATGGGTCTTGGAGGATGACAGCGGATTATCCTAAACTTAACCAGGTGGTGTCTCCAATTGCAGCTGCTGTTTCAGATGTGGTATCATTGCTTGAGCAAATCAACACATTGTGTGGTAGCTGGTTATCTTACAAATGCTTTTTTCTCAATAGCTGTCAGTAAGGACCACCAAAAACAGTTTGCATTCAGCTGGCAAGGCCAGCAGTATACCTTTACTGCCCTGCCTCAGGGTTATATCAAATCTCTAGTCCTATGTCACAATCTTGTCCAGAGGGACCTTATTTGTTTCTCCCTTCCACAAGACATCACAGTAGCCCATCATATTGATGATACCATGTTGATTGGACTTAGTGAGCAAGAAGTAGAAACTATTCTAGACTTATTTGTAAGGTATTTATGTATCAGGGGATGGGAGATAAATCCAACAAAAATACAGGTGCCTTCACCTCAGTGAAATTTCCAGATACCCAGTGGTGTGGGGCATGTCAAGATATCCCTTCAAAGGTGAAGGATAGGTTGTTGCATCTGGTCCCTCCTCAGACCAAAAAAGAGGCACAATACCTAGTTGGCCTCTTTGAGTTTTAGAGCTAACATATTCCTCATTTTAAGATAACATATTCCTCATCTGGCCCCAATTACCAAGTGACCAGAAAAGCTGCTAGTTTTGAGTGCTAGTCTTGAGTGGGGGCCAGAACAAGAGGAGGCTCTGCAACAGGTCCAGGATGCTATGCAAACTGCTCTGCCACTTGCGCCATATGATCCAGTGAATCCAATGGTGCTGGAAGTGTCAGTAGAAAATAGGAATGCTGTCTGGAGCCTTTGGTAGGCCCCTATAGGAGAATCACAAGGTAGACCCTTAGGATTTTAGAGCAAAGCCTTACCATCCACTGCAGATAACTCCTCTTCTTTTGAGAAACAGCTTTCAACCTGCTACTGGGTCTGAGTAGGACTGAATGATTAACCATGGGCCACTAATTTACCATGAGACCAGAGCTGCCTATCACGAGTTGGGTGTTGTCTGATCCAACAAGCCATACAGTGGGGCATGCATAGCAGCACTCCATAATAAAATGGGAATGGTGTATAAGAGATAGGGCTCAAGCAGGACCTAAAGGTACAAGTAAGTTACATGAGGAAGTGGCCCAAATGCCCATGGCCCTACTCCTGCCACATTACCTTCTCTTTCCCAGACCAGAGCTACAGCCTCTTGGGGAGTTCCTTACAATCAGTTGATAAGGAAGAGAAAACTTGGGCCTCATTTACAGATGGCTCTACACACAGGGACCACCTGGAAGTGGACAACTGCAGCACTATAACTCCTTTCTGGGAGGTCCTTAAAGGACAGTGGTGAAAGGAAATCCTCCCAGTGGGTAGGAACATTGAGCAGTGCACCTGGTTGATCATTTTGCTTAAAGGGAGAACTTGCCAGAGGTGCATTTGTATTCTGGCTCATGTGCTGTTGCTAATGGTTTGGTTGGATGGTCAGGGACTTGGAAGGAACATAATTGAAAAATTGGTTACAAAAAGGTCTGGGGAGGAGATATGTGGATAGACCTTTCTGAGTGGGCAAAGAACATGACGATATTTGTATTCTACTGAATGTTCACCAGAGAGTGACTTCAGCAGAGGAAGGTTTTAATAATCAAATAATAAGATGGCCCATCCTACAGATACAAGTCATCCTCTTTCCTCAGTCACTCCTGCCATTGCCCAATGGGCTCATGAACAAAGTGTATATGCTAGTAGAGATGGAGTTTAAGCATGGGTTCAGCAACATGGGCTTCCACTCACCAATGCCATGAATATTTTATACACCCCCTCGTTTTTGAAGGACAGTTTTTCTAGGTATAGAATTCTTGGTTGGCATATTTTCTCTTTCAGAATCTTAAATCCATCATACCGCCTTTTTGCCTCCATGGTTTCTGCTGAGAATTCTGCACATAGTCTTATTGAGCTTCCTTGTATGTGACTGATTGCTTTTCTACAGCTGCTTTCAGAATTCTGTCTTTGACTTCTGAGAATCTGAATAGTACGTGTCTTAGAGTAGGTCAACTTGGATTTATTCTGTTTCAGGTATGCTATGCTTCTTGCATCTGTAATTTTATGTCTTTCATAAGAGATGGGAAATTTTCAGTGATTATTTCCTCCATTAGTCTTTTTTCCTCTTTTCCCTTCTCTTCTCCTTTGGGGACACTCATAACATGTATATTCATGTGCTTCATGTTGTCATTCAATTCCCTGAGACCCTGCTTATATTTCTTTCATTCTTTTCCCTATCTGTTCTTTTGTATGTAGGAATTCAGATGTGCCCTCTAGTTCACTAACACTTTCTTCTGTCTCTTCAAATCTGCCATGTAGGTCTCCATTGTTTTTTCAGTCTCTCTTACTGGGAGAGATTGTGACTGAGAGACCATCTCTACAAGAAATATAAAGGAAGTACTACAGGCTGATAGGAAAAGCAGGAGAGCGAGATCTGGAGAAAGGTATAGAAATGAAGATCATCAGAAAAGGTAAAAAGAGAAAAAATAAGTTATGACATATAAAATTCAAAAGACAAAATGGTAGAAGAAAGTACTGCCTTTACAGTAATAACATTAAATGTTAATAACATTAAATGTTAATAGATAATGGAAGATACACCCTTTAGAGACTTATCCTCACCATTCACCTGACTAGTTACTTTGTCTAATGAAAAGAGACATATTGGCAGAATGGTTTTAAAAAGCAGGACTCATTTCCATAAGTTCTGCTATTTGTTTTTTTCTAACTTGAGTTCTTCTTTGTTAGCCTTATGTCTTCTTAATATCCCTCAATAATTTTGCCATATCTTCCCTCAATTCATTGATTTGATTTTTCATATGACTTTGCATGTCTGTCTGAACATCCTAAATTAGTTGGTTCAATTCCTGTACCTTATTTGAAATTTTGGTTTGTTCATTTGACTGGGCTATATGTTTGATTTTTTTTAGTATGACTCATTTTTTGCTTGTGTCTAGGTATTTGATTTCCTTAATTAATTTATTCTGGAGGTTATTTTCACTCTTTCACCTAATATTTTCTTGTTGGTTGGCTTTGTTCTCTATCTGTTCTTTAGAATTCAGTCCAAATTATTCCAGACCTCTAGCATGGCTTCTGTATAACTGATCAGAATTTTTCATCTCTTATTTCTGGTTCTTGCCCTGCCTATTGTAATCTTTTTTTGAGGAGGGTCTCCTCAGATATGATCAACCCTAGTCAGATTTTCCCAGACCAGACAGGCCCAAGTCTCAGGTGGAGGATATAATCAGTATCAAGTTTCCCTGAGGGTAAGACCTAGCAGGTTGTCAGACTTTCCTATGGAAGCCTCCAGACTCTCAGGTTTTCCTCTCTTGCCCAGACTGTGGCACTTGTTAACCTGCAGCTTCCCACCAGCATAAAGTGATGCAGTGTCTTTAATTTTCAGCAGCCTCTCCCTGCCAGTGGTAGGAGGTCAGCTTAGCTTGCTTTTGTTTCCCAGTCCCTAGGGCCTGAATTCCCAGCATCTTGAACTGGGTCCCACCCCCATTTTCTAGCAGAAGATACACCCTTTAGAGACTTATCCTCACCATTCATCTGACTAGTTACTTCGTCTCTTAGGTATGCCTTAATTCCACCCTTGCCTAGGGCAGTGCTAAAGCTTGAGAGAACTCACAGTTCTATCTACTGAGTTATTTAGAAGTTTAAAAAAGAAAAAAAAGCCTTTTCAGAGCCTGACCCCAGCTCCCCAGGTTTGCCAATCAAGAGCTAGAGTTGGTATATGGTTCTGTGAGTCCCCAGGCTCTATGTGCCTCCTCTTCTTGGAGCCTAGCCCTTTTCCGGTATTTTGTGCTGCCCAACTCAAAAAGCCTCTGTTGTTGGTTTTTATGTTTTTTGTTTTTGTTTTTTTCTGTCAGCCCTGCCCCCTCTCTGTCTGGGTGAAAACTCCTAGTTCCTTTAGTGCTTACTCCAGTTTTATCTCTGTTCAGGGTCTGTTTTCAGCAGTCCAAGTTTGTTCATTAATTCCACAATTGGAGCATGGTTGAGTTACCTTCTTTGCCCCTAATAGGGTTTGATACTTTTTCCCTTGGGAACAAGCCTGTTGTGTCCCTGGGGGAGGAGTGCCAGCCTCCGTGGCTTGGGAGACTCACAGTTCTGTGTGGGATCTCAGCCGTTCCACCCATTCCAGATTGGTGTCTGATGTGTGTCTGGTCAGTGAAGTCATCCAAACAGTTGCTGCATATGGTTCCTGGCTATTTACTAACTGCTCTGCAGGACAAACTAAATTCCACACCTCACCATACAACCATTTTGCCCTGCCTCTCCCCATAATATATATTTAAAATATAAAATAACATATACAAATTACTAAAAGTAAAATTATTTATTTTTATAATCTCAAGATAGAGAAGACTGTCTGAAGACATTAGAGTCATAATATAGTGGAAAAGGCTGTTATGTTTTACTACTAAAACTCTAAAACTTAGGTGGCAAGAAACAGCATAAACAAAGGCAAAGGAAAAATGAAAAGTTTAGAAAATATTCGTTAATATGACGGAAGGTTAATGTTTAGTATTAACCCTTGTGAAATATTTTAAAACAATCACCCCAAGAGAAAATTAAGCAATTTCCAAGGTATTTATTAAGTGGCTAACCAAAAAGTATATATACCATGAAGAGAAAAAATAAAGTGGGAGAAATAATTGAGTTTAAAAAAAAAGTAAATTATATAAATGATTTTTATAAGAAAAATTGACTTTTTCTTACAACAACTCTAAAAGTAATTCACATTTGTCTTAGGCAAAATTCTAAAAGAAAACCAGAGGAAGAATTACCCCCAAAATCCTAGTTGAACCTTTTTTATTTTAAATCTTCTTACTATACCTCATAAGTAATATACATTAGCCACAGAATAATTACCAGAAGAGAAAAGAGAAAGAACTCCAAAGAAAACTCTAAAAAGCAAAAAAATAAAAATAAAAATTTACATTTCATTTTATAACAACCAAGTCACAAGTTTAGAAAACAAAACTAAAAAACATTAAAATTTTTAAATAAGACCTAGGTATATACTTCCACAATATTATTTATTGTTATAGGCAAGCATCAATTGCAAGAACTATTTCCTAATATACACAATTAATGTAAGAGGACACAGTGCATACAGAAAAATGTAGCCTCTCTTCCAAAGCCTCACAGTTTAAAAAAAATTTATTGAACTTACATGGGGACATATCTAAACTTAATTTCCTAGAGTATCCAATTTTAAATTTCCAAATAAAACACATTAAATAAATAAATGAGCCTCATTAAGGCTTATTTGTTAACATTGCTAAACTTAGGGGTATTTTGTAAATAAGTGAAGATCAGACTTATATAACATCACTTCATGCTTATGAAGTATTTTGAGGACTCTAAACTTTATCTTTTCCGTCTACCTTTCTTTCATATGAGTTGCTTCATGATGGTTTTGTTTTGTTCAAAATATATGGTGATAATTGATTGCCCATTCAATTTTTAAAACGTGATAATTAAAAACCTAATTATCAAAACTGGTGAAAATAATTTTAAAATGGAAGAATAAGATAAAGGCACTTATCCTCCCAATTACCAAGACTTATCATGAAGCTAGGGTAATTTAGATGACTTCCACATTACCTATAGAAAAGATTAAAGAGTCAAAAAAATAGGCTCACCGATACAAAAAGAAAAAACCTTGATACATGAAAGAAATGACATTACAACTTCGCAGGGAAAGAATAAAGTAGGCAATAAATGGTTCTGGAGACACCTCTTGCCACAGGGTAATAAAATAAGATTGGATCCTACCTCACTACAGACCACAATAAATTCCAGGTGGATTAAAGACCTAATGGTGAAAAGCAAAAGGTCTGGGAGATAACATAGCTCATCTCTACAGGGTTAAGAAGGATGTATTAAATAAGACATAAGAAATATAATCCCTAAAAGGAATTGATAAATATAAACACATTAAAAGTTAAAGCTTACTGCATTGAAGGACAACATTTAAAAGTAAAGATAGGTCCTGGAGATAAATAACAGACAACTTATTAGTATCATGAATGTATAAAGAACTTTAAAAATCAGTAAGAAAAAAGATAAAAATGGCCAAAATATATAAATAAGCAATTCACGGAAAATGAAACCTAAATAGCCAATATACATATTAAGAAATGATAAATTAAAACCACAATGACATATTATTTCACATCATCAGATTGGAAATTTCAAATAGACTGAAAATACCAAGTATTAATGAGGATATGGATCAAGGTGAATTCATGTTTGCTAGTGAAGCATTTCGTAAATGGGAAAATATGCACATCCTGCAAACTTACTAATTCCATTCTTAGGCATAACCTAGGAAAATCCTAACATATTTTCATTTTTTAAAATTCCTTGCAGGATATTTATAACAGTAATAAAAGAAAAAAAGGAACGAACAACATAAATGTCATTCAGAATAAAGTGGCATAGATAAATTATGGTACTTTCATACTTTAGAATACAATGCAGCTCTGGGAATGAATGAACTAAAGCTACCCACAATCAATATGTATTGAAGGGGGCAAAGTTGCAGACAAGCATATAAAATATATTGCATATATGTATTATATAAGTTTAAAATAGGCAAAACAATAGCTTACTATGTGGGACTCAAACATGGATAAAAAAATAGAAAATTTAGAATCATGCAGGAGAAAGGTTATGCTTTATGGTATTAAGGGGATAGATAACAATATAGGTATTTGTCATATTATAGTTTATACTTTTCTTATGTCTTAAATACTTCATAATAAAGACCTCATCCTAGTTAAATTGGCACCCATATTCCCTGCATAGAGAACTGATAGCAACTGATTGTGACCAAAAGCTGTGTTCAAGTCACATTAATTCTGAAGTTTACTAAAAGTCACATCCTTTGAAAATATCAAACTGGAATTAGTGCTATAGCTCAAAAAAAAACTATATGGTCACAATGAATACGTTTTAAAGTCAGTTTTCTAAATCAGTGGTCTCCAAAGAGGGGTGCATTGGATGATAGAAAGAAAGTTATTGGGACTTCTCTATTTTTCCATAAAATCCATTTTAATTTGTAGGTTTTTGTCTGTTATATAATACATATAATACATAAAAATATAAATTAATTCATATAACATCTACTTGCAGAGTGGTATGTATATGTCATTTATACAATGTCAAGAAATTTAAAAACCATTGTTCAAGATAATCACTAATTTACTCTATAAATATCTTGCCTAAGTAAACTACACCCAGACCCTGCAGGTTAAAAATAAAAATTTTAGAGAAGGACTGACTGACTTTTTAAGAGAGAGAGTTTATTAGTAAAAACTATCTTGAACCAGATGACTAAAATTGCAGTCTGAGAATAGCCTGAGTTGGCCAGCTTTCTACAGACCAAGTTTTACACCAGGCTTCAAGACAATGGTTCATATAAATAGCAACCAGCAGCACCAGGTCTAGATTTATTAGTATTAAACACTGTGCTTAAAAAAAGGGGGGGGGGGGGAATCATTTGGAAAACCCACATGGAAATAGGACACAATCTAGGAAACGGAGTGTAACTCTTTAACACAAATGCTAAATTAACATTCCCCAACAGCTTCCAGCTATTGACATTCATTTTGGAACAGGGAGGACATATTTAGAAAATGGCACTTCACCAGAAAACGTGGGTGAGGGTGTAGGATTTTGCCTGATACAATACAGCTCGAATTATTCAAGAACAACTTCAGAATCAGGGGTTAGGGGAGGAAGGGGGACTGTTTCACAAACTTTGGATTAGAGTGTAATACAACAACAAAACGAACTACATAATTATTAGCTTTATTTTGTTATATATAACTGTTCAAAGAGCTGTATTTTAAAATAAATCCTTTGATCCCTTGGCCTTGAAGCTGGTGACCTTGGTTATTGCCAATTGAATTCATAATAAAAAGGATCTAATTTTACTAAATATATAATAAAGTATTTACATATGCCTTTTGGTAAAACAAGATGACTATTTATTCACATGTACTTCTTATCAACATAACAATAAGCACACAATTTAAGAAAGTGTGCATTATCAGCCAGCTACCATAAAGGCTTATATTTTGGCAGAAGTAGAAATAGGGGCAGATGAAAAAATACTGCAAATATCATTAAGCCATAAATCAAAGAAAATTAATATATTTACTAGGATATTGTACATTTTACTCTAACAATAATAATGTTCTCATACCAGGCAAAAGAAAACCTTCACAAGGAATTCTTCACAAACATTCACTGGAAAATCTCAGAAAATTTCACTAAAGGTCATAGTCGTGAGTAGTACCAGTTTATACAAACATCTATTTTGTGGTTTTGTATGGGAGCTACACATCTCTTAAAAAAGGTGCGAAGCTTATATAGAAAGCTAGCTGTCATTTCAGTTGCTAGTGGAAAGATTTAGCAAACAATTACTACCCTGTCTCCATTGCTGACTACTTTTTTAGGGTTGATTCCTATAAGGTAAATTGTAGGATGTAATGGATCATCCCAAGATAGACGTACATTTTTGGTAAAAGCATTTGCTAGGATTTCTAATTTCTTCCCTTGAGTGTGTAAGTCAAAGAATATCACTCTAACATCCACGCCCTTAGAGCAGAGGTGCATTTATTAGAATATGGTCAATATAAAAAATATGGTAGATGTCACACTCCCACACCCTGTTCTCAATCCTCTGTGTCTTGAGAAAGGGGACTTAACAAAGATGAAACTCCACAGCTCAAACATCTTTCTGAAGTATAACTATGGCTTAGTTTCTGCGGTCCCACAGCTCTACCTCCCAGCGAGCATCAATGACCAAAGCCCTTCCTCAGTGGTTTTCTCTGAGACCCCAGAATCCCAGGACACCACAGTCCCCCTCTACCCACCCACTTTTGAACAGTTTCTCCTTCATTTCAAGGGCAGAAATGAAAAGCTGACCATGTGAGAATTCCTAAATTTTCTCACCTTTTGTCTAGAACTTTTTCAGTTGCAGATAATAGGAAGGAAAGAAAAATGAAGATGGGAGGAGAGAAGGGGTAGCAGGAGGAAAGGGCATAAGTTGAAGCCTCACAAAAGTAAAAAAATCAAGGGTGATCTCTAATATCTTACATCTTCAAATGTGGCTAGATCCAGGAGATGTCATGAGAACTTAATTTCTTTTTTCTCCATCTCTCGCCTCTGCTTTTTCCTGTATTCTCTGCACTTTCTTGTACAGTCTCACCTAAACAGTGGCAGGAGATCAGCCAGCTGTTCCCAGGCTTACATGTCCCCAGCTTTATGTCCAAAAAAAGAGGGCATCTCTTTCTAAAGTGTTCCAATAAAGTCTCCAGAATGAAATTTTACCAGCTCAAACTGGCCTCATGTGGGTTATCTCCCATCCCTGAACCAATCACTGAGATCTGGGAGGTGCAAGGACAGATCCAATTGGTCTGACTGGGGTCATACATCCACCCCAGGCATTAGGAGGAAAAGAAATTTCAAAAGGCAAACTGGGGTGCTGCTATAGAATGACATTTAGGCAAAACCACAACTTACCGCCACTCCATCTAATTTCTGAACTCTATTTTGCTTCTTGTCTTTCAATACTCTCACAAATTTTCCAGTATAGCATGCTGTATTCCTCACCATGTCTGCTGAGCATAAGACCTGGACATGTTTCCCTAAAACAGGACAGATCTGTTCAGGGAGTCAAACTTGACTAGAGTCAAACAGTGTGGGTTCCAATTCTGGCTCTGTCACTTCAGCAAGTTGGAACACATAGTAAAGCAAGATTCTGAACTGTAAAAGATTCAATTTTTCCCCTGAAGGCAAAGTTAAAAATCCAGATTGAAATAATATCAAGTCCTCGATTCATTATAAGCAAAAGTCAAATGAAAATATATAAAACAGAAATTAGCCCATACTGAATGAATGGAAAAAAGGTGTTAATGGATATTTTTCCAGCAGTTGTCTAAAAAGAGTTTGTCTATTCAATTTCATCAAACTATGTCCACTAAAAAAAACTCGATCTAAATTTCTTTCTTACAGCTAAAAATTCATAGAACATTTGTACTAAATCTTGCATGCTTTTTAAACAAAGAAACACTTCTCTCAGGACAGTTCTCAGCTTTCAAATGTTTCAAGAGGAACACTCTATTTGGGATGTAGAATGTTTATCCTCAGTATCCCCTCCAAACACCACAGGAGATTTCATTTTCAATAGTGCTACCATTTAATAAAAATTCTACTATAGTAATTATTTTTCCTTTAATTCTTTTCTGTTTGTGAATAAAAAAAAACTGGATGCATATTTCATAATTCTCCAAATGAAATCCAAATAAAACTGACGAACAGAGTTAGGGCCCACTGTGAGTTCACTAGTTTGGAAGGAGGGGTGTGAAGGATGCCCCATCTTCCAGGACCACTTTCCAGAGGACACAAGTCTCACTCATGAAATAAATCAGGTGATTAAGAGCTAGATTATGAGGTACCGGAACAGTAGCAAATTAGACAAGAGAAATCAAAATGACCCTGCTATCAGGAGTGGCTTCAAGGTGAAGAGAAGACTTGACATGGACTCTAGGGAGCAGCAGGATTTAGATGGGGAGGGATGGGGGGTGGGGGGGACCACACACCATTGCAGTTCCTGTGCAACTTACAGGGGATCTGTTAGGAAAAAAAAAAAAAAACCAAGAAACATTTCCACAAATATGTCTCTTTGCTGCTGTTATGTCATATTACTTTTCCTATTTTTCAGGAATATAAAAAGCAAATTTTACATTAACCCTGTAGCTTTGCTGTCACTGTTGTTTCACAGTAGAGTCCATTAAAGTAAACTTGATCTTTCTTCTCTTATGACCCAATAACCATAATCAGTAAAAAGGGTATGTCAAGGGGAGATAATCACTGTTGCTTTTTGCAGTTATTATCGTTATTTATTTTATCGTTACTCTCAACGGTTGTTTTTCATCTAACCTTAGTTTTCACAGAGACCTGTATCAGGGGCGGGGGTTGTAGGGAATGTCAAAAGAACCAGATGAGAACCCCATCAAACCAAGAGAAACAAGCCAATCCTGCAATTGTGAATGGGGCAGTCTAGGACACTAGAAAGCTGCCTTTATCTTGTTTTCGTAGTTAATGGGAATCCTATATGGATTTATATTCCACCCCACCCCTACCCCCCACCCCCCACCCCCCATCCCTGCAAAATAGAAATTCATTGAGTGAGAATAGGTAGTAGCCAAGGCTAGGGTAAAGACAATCTCTAAATTGTGATGCATAGAAGACGGGCCATCTTACAACAAATCTGATGATTATAAGATTTCATTCCAAGGGAAGGAAAGGGTCAAGCAGATTAGAGCCCCACTTTTGTCTGTTAGGTCTAATTCATTTAGAGAGTTGTTTAACTTTTCTATTTCCTTGTTTACGTTCTGTCTGGGGGTTCTGTCTATAGAGGAGAGTGGTGTATTGAAGTCTCCTACTATTGTTGAAACATTTATCGCTCCCTTCAGTTTTGCCAGTGTCTGTCTCATGTACTTTGGAGCTCCTTGATTGGGAGCATAAACATTTATGATTATTATAACTTCTTGGTGAATTGACCCCTTTACCTATCAGTATAGAATGCTCTTCTTTTTCTCTTATAGTGTCTTTACATTTAAAGTCTATTTTGTCCAGTATTAGTATAGCTATTCCTGCTTTCTTTCGGTTACAACTTGCGTGGAACATCATCTTCCATCCCTTCATTTTCAATCTATTTGTATCTAAAAAAAGATTCATTTATATAAGTAGCACACAACTGGATTATAGTTCTTAATCCATTCTGCTAATCTGTATCTTTTAACTGGTAAATTTAATCCATTTACATTCAAAGTTATTACTGAAAATGCAATGATGCATTGCAGCACAGTTATAGGCACAGGTGGGGATGCTATGCTGGTGCCTGTGAGCCCAGATGCCCAGCAGTGGGAAAGATGTTGCATGGGTCTGGGCAGGCAGTGCCCTGGTGTACACTGGTCTAGGGCACGGGGCCCTTTGTCCTCATGCACAGAGCTCAGGGCAGCAGGTCTGCGTAGCGCCTGCATGGGCTGGGGGCAGATGTGGCCCAGCTGTGCACGAGAGCACTTGGCCAGAGCTGGTGAGCATAACTGGGGTGGGGGTGGGGGGGTGCGTGTGTGTGCATGCGCAGATCTGGGAGTGCTGTAAACTGATGTACAAGTGTGCAGAGCTCGGAGTGGGGGGTGGAATTGCATGACTGTATAGGCTGGGAGGGGGTGTGGCTTGAGTATGAAGGTAAGCACCTGCAGCCTTTATCTGCTAGCAATCACCTGCAGGGGGTAGGGAGAGGAAGGTAGGGCTCCGGAGGGGCAGGGCAAAACTGCACTTGAGCAGGAGAGGGTTGGGCTGGGGTAGGTGTGAGTACACTCTAGGTGTGGGTTTGGGGCAAGTACAAGCACTGGGGTGGGGTTGGCTGGGCCGCGTGTTTAGAGCATAGGGAGGAGGGGCCGGTGACAGGGATCAGGTGTGTAGGGTGTGGCATGAATTGTGGGTCACAGGCCTGCTCCATTGAGGGTAGCATGTTCAAGGAACGAGACTTATTTCCTAGTACCTGTATCCCTGTCCGTGTACTCTTGAGGGCTCTAAGCTTCTGTGTTAGGTTGTTTGCACCAGCTGGATGGTTTCCAGTTCTCTGCTTCTCAGTTCCTCAGCTTTTGCAACCAGGGCCTCTCTGTGTGGTGTAGAAGATTCTCTGAGGTCACTTACACCCTGGAATTGCCATCTTAGTCACCCTCTGTCCCTTCTCTAGCTGTTTCTTGGAGCAGGCATGAACTTGATCTATTCCGCCATCTTCCCAGAACCTCTAGTGTCTTCTTGATCTCCTTTATGTCATTACCCATCCTATTTATTTAGTAAATGTATTTGAACATCTTTGATTAGTTGTTCCAAAGTCTGTGTCTCCTCTGGTGTTTTAATTTGGTCATTGGACTGGATGTATCTGTCTGCAACTTCATATGGTTAGTGATTTCTGTTGTCTTCATGGCATGTAAATATCTTGGTAGGGTTACTTTGGACGTTTATTTCCATCAGTAGTTTAAAGCTTTGTATTTCCGGGACAGGTGGAACAAGATGCAGGGCGTGGGGAGGGGCACAACAGTGCAGTGATGGGTTGCAGTACAGGAAATGCACAGGTCGAGGCCTCTAGGCTGGTGCCTGTCAGCGTGGAGTGCAGGTCATGGGGTTGTGAACATGTGACATGTGGGCCGTGGGGGCGAGGTGCAGCTCAGGCAGGCCTTGGAGTGCAGGAGCAGGGTGGGAGACACAGAGGTAGGTTACAGCAGGAGGCAGATGGGGTGGCTGAGCAGCTGTCCTGAGGCTGGTATGTGTGTAGGATGCAGGTGGGCATGTGAAATGTGTGGGTCTTGGGTGTCAGAATGTGCTAGAGGGCACAGAAGTCAGGGCATAGATGTGTCTTCCTGCAGGGGGAGGGGACTAACAGGGCCAGGATGTGGATGTGTAAGTGTGTAGGGGCGGGGCACAACTCACAGAGGTTGTGGGATATGTCAGGGGTGGGTGTTGATGGGTGGGTGGGGCCCTGGTGCCTGTCCGCAGGTGCAGGGGTAGGGTGGGGCAGGTGGAGGCTACATAGTATAGATGTGACCAAGAGCACCTGCCAGGTGTGGGAGAAGGGAACTTGTGTTTGGGGTGGGGCAAAGGTGAGTATGTTGAACAGGGGGGTGGGGTTGCAGGGGTCAAGAGATCCGTGCATGGATATGTGGGTGCCCAGCAGCAAGGATATGGCTATGCAGATGCATTGATCTGGGGGGCATGGCCCTGGTGTGCACGAGTCTGGGGTGCAGGGCCCTGGTGTGTATGGGGCCCTAGTGTGCTTGTGTGCAGAGGTCAGTGACAGTGCAGTAGGGTTTTGCCTATGTGGGCTGGGGGCAGGTGTGGCCCAGATGTGCAAGTCAGTGCTTGCCCAGAGCTGAGGGGGTGTGGCGTTAGTGGGTACATGCGCGCGCACATGTCTGGGGGCTAAATTCTGATGCGCACATGCGCAGAGCTGATAGGGTGCCAAGTGAGGTTGACCGAGCATATTGGTTGGGTGCAGGTGTGGTCCAGGTATGAAGGTGAGTGCCTGCCTGCCAGATGCACAGCTGATGCCCGTCAGGGGGCAGGAAGAGGGAGGTGGAGGTCAAGGAGCTCACCTCGGGTATGGGGGTTGTGGTAGTTAGATTTAGTTGTCAACTTGGCCAGGTGAAGGCACCTAGTTCTGTTGCTGTGGCCATGAGCCAATGGTGCATGAACCTCATCTGTTGCTCATTACATCTGCAGTCGGCTAGGAGGAGTGCCTGCTGCAATGAATGATGTTTGACTTAACTGGCCGGTGCATAAATGAGACAGTGCAACTTAGCACAGCCCAAGCAACTCAGCATACCTCATCTCAGCAATCACAGCTCAGCCCAGGCCTTTGGAGATGCAGAAAGGAATCACCCCAGGGAAAGTTGTTGGAACCCAGAGGCCTGTAGAGAAGGCCAGCAGAGATCACCCTGTTGCCTTCACACGGAAGAAAGAACCTCAGTTGAAAGTTAGCTGCCTTAGTCAAGCCAACTCACCTAGGACAGAACAGTCTCTTCAATAAATGGTGCCTAGAGAACTGGATATCCATATGCAATAGAATGGAAGAGGACCCATATCTTACACCCTATACAAAAATCAACTCAAAATGGATCAAAGATCTAAACATTAGATCTAAGACAATAAAACTGTTAGAAGAAAATGTAGGGAAATATCTTATAAATCTTATACTAGGAGGCGGTTTCCTAGACCTTACACCCAAAGCAAGAACATAGAAGTTGGTCAAGAAAGTAAAACGACAGCCTACACAATGGGAGATAATATTTGGAAATGATATATCTGATGAAGGTCTAGTATCCACAATATATAAAGAAATTGTTCAACTCAACAACAAAAAAACAGCCAACCCAATTACAAAATGGGCAAAAGACTTGAACAGACTTTTCTCAGAAGAGGAAATACAAATGGCCAAAAGGCACATGAAGGGATGCTCATCTTCCCTGGCTATTACAGAAATGCAAATCAAAACCACAATGAGATATCATCTCACACCACTAGAAAGACCATTATCAATAAAACAGAAAATGACAAGTGCTGGAGAGGATGTGGAGAAAGAGGCACACTTATCCACTATTGGTGGGAATGTCAAATGGTACTAGCGCTGTGGAAGGCAATTTGGCAGTTCCTCAAAAAGCTAAATATAGAATTGCCATATGACCCAGCCATACCATTGCTAGGTATCTACTCAGAGGACATGAGGGCAAAGACACAAATGGACATTTGCACACCAATGTTTATAGTAACATTATTTATAATTGCAAAGAGATGGAAACAGCCAAAATGTCCATCAACAGACGAGTGGCTAAACAAACTGTGGTATATACATACGATGGTATATTATGCAGCTATAAGACAGAATAAAGTTATGAAGTATGTAACAACATAGATGGACCTTAAAGGCATCATGCTAAGTGAGATTAGCCAGAAATAAAAGGACAAATACTGTATGGTCTCACTGATATGAACTGACATTAGTGAATAAACCTGGAGAGTTTCATCGGTAACAGAGATCATCAGAAATACGGTAAGATATTGGGTAATTGGAGCTGAAAGGATACAGATTGTGCAACAGGACTGAATGTAAAAACTCAGAAATGGACAGCACAATACTACCTAACTGTACTACAACTATGTTTAAACACTGAATGAAGCTGAATGTGAGAATGATGGAGGAGGAGTGAAGGCACAAATGAAATCAGAAAGACAGACGATAAAGACTGAGATGGTATACTCTAGGAATGCCTAGAGTGTATAATGATAGTGACTAAATGTACAAATTTTAAAAATGTTTTTGCATGAGGAAGAACAAAGGAATGTCATTGCTGCAGGGTGCTGAAAATAGATGGTAATTAATATTTTAAAATTTTAACTTATGCATGAGACTAAAGCAAAAAATGTTCATTTGGTGCAGAATTTATATTTTGACTAGTGCATTTCCTAATACAACTTATGTAGATAGCTTAATTGAACACCATAAGTACATGGAACCTTCAGTAGGACATGAGATTTTGTTGGTTTGTCCAGAGTGATGCCCCGATAAATCCCAGGGTGATTTGAACAGTGAATAAAAAAGTGTTTGCAAAGTCCCCTTTGGGGAATGGTGAGAAAGGGGGAAAATTCAACTTCCCCAAGTTGAATTCTTGATATTCTCACAAGCAGTGGGGACAACCAAAGCTATAGGCTGAGCCCCCAATCTTGGGGTTTGTTCATACAAAACTTAACCCCACAAAGGATAGGTTAAGCCTAATTAAAATTAGGCCTAAGAGTCACCCCCAAGAGAACTTCTTTTGTGGCTCAGATGTGCCCTCTCTCTCCAGCTAACACAACAAGCAAACTCACTGCTTTCCCCTTGTCTATGTGGGACATGACTCCCAGGGGTGTGGACCTTCCTGGCAACACGGGACAGAAATCCTAGAATGAGCTGAGACTCAGCATCAAGGGATTGAGAAAAACTTCTCCACCAAAAGGGGGAAGAGTGAAATGAGGCAAAATAATGTGTCAATGGCTGAGAGATTCCAAACAGAGTCAAGAGGTTATCCTGGAGGTTATTCTTACACATTAAATAGATACCACTTTGTTAGTCAAGATGCAATGGAGAGGCTGGAGGAAACTGCCTGAAAATGTAGACCTGTGTTCCAGTAACCATGTTTCTTGAAGATGATTGTATAATGACATAGCTTTCACAATTTGACTGTGTTGATTGTGAAAACCTTGTGTCTGATGCTCCTTTTATCTACCTTATCAACAGACAAGTAAAACATATGGAACAAAAATAAATAATAGGGGGAACAAATGTTAAAATAAATTTAGATTGAAATGCTAGTGATCAATGAAGGGGAGGAGTAAGAGGTATGGTATGAATGAATTTTTTTCTGTTTTCTTTGTATTTCTTTTTCTGAATAGATGCAAATGTCCCAAGAAGTGACCATGATGATGAATATGCAACTATGTGATGATATTGTGAATTACTGATTATATATGTAGAACGGAATGATCAAAAATTAAGGATGTTTGCATTTGTTTGGTGTTTATTGGTATTTTTAAAAAAATTTAAAAATTGATAAAAAATAAAAAGTTAGCTACTTTTCCTCTGAAGAACTAATGAAATAAATCTCCTTTTATTAAAAGCCAATCCAGGGCGGGCCGCGGTGGCTCAGCGGGCAAAGTGCTTGCCTGCTATGCCGGAGGACCTCGGTTCGATTCCCGGCCCCAGCCCATGTAACAAAAACGGAGAAACAGAATACAATAAAACAAGAAAATGTTTAAAAATGTTTCCCTTTCTTCCTTCCTTCCTTCCTTCTATCCTTCCTTCCTTCTCTCTGTCTTTCCTTTAAAAAAAAAAAAAAAAAAAAAAAAAAAAGCCAATCCATCTCTGGTGTGTTGCATCCTGGCAGCTAGCAAACTAGAACAGATTTGTTACCGGAGAAATGCGGTGCTGCTGTGGTTTGCAAATACCAGATATGCTGGAACGGTTTTTTGGATGGGTAAGGGGAAGATTTTGGAAGAACTGAGAAGAGAATGATGGAGAAGTCCTGGAGTGCTTGAAGAGACTGTTGGTGTAAAGGGAACCACTGCCAATCTGGACAAGGGGGGGGGCACAAAAGGGACAAATTGGAGTTTGTAGAGTGAGAACCATGGAAGCTCGGTGTTCTAGTTTGCTAGCTGCCAGAATGCAATACACAGAATCAGAATGGCTTTTAAAAGGGGGAATTTGATAAGTTGCTAGTTTACTGTTCTAAGCCAAGAAAATGTCCCAATTAAAACAAATGTATAGAAATGTTCAATCTAAGGCATCCAGGGAAAGATACCTTGGTTCAAAAAAACCAATGAAGTTCAGGGTTTCTCTCTCAAGTGAGAAGCACAAGGCGAACACAGTCAGGGCTTCTCTCTCAGCTGGAAGGGCACATGGCAAACACAGCGTCATCTGCTTGCTTTCTCTCCTGGCTTCCTGTTTCATGACACTCCCTGGGAGGTGTTTTCCTTCTTCATCTCCAGAGGTTGCTGGCTCGTGGACTCTCTGCTTCATGGTGCTGCAGCATTCTCTGCTCTTTGAATGTCTGAATCACTTTTATTCTTCAAAATGTTTCCTCTTTTATAGGACTCCAATAAACCAATGAAGACCCACCCAAATAGGTGGAGACATGTCGTCAACTAATCCAGCTTAACAGCCACTCTTGACTAAATCACATCATCCAGGGAGACGATCTATTACAGTTTCAAACACACAGTATTGAATAGGGATTATTTTACCTTTATGAAATGGGATTTTGATTAAAACATGGCTTTTCTAGGTGGCATACATCCTTTCAAACCAGCACACTCAGGTCTGAAGCCAAGAAACTTCAGCCAGGAGAGTGCACCCATGCATATACATGGAGAGGGTGAGTTTGCCCTGAAGGCAGAGGATGAGTCTTCCATCTCATTGCAGTGGAACAGTTGTGCAGCCTCAGGCCTTTGAGAAGGTACAGCATGCTCCTTGGGGACTGGGGAGAGCCTGGCTGCCACCACATGGAGGGGTTGAGCGTGTGCCCCAGAAACGGCAGACAGCCCAGGTGTGGCCACGATGCCTGGAGAGAGTGGAGCTGAGAAAAAGGTGGTCTCCTCAATGTTCCCCAAGGTTGATTTGGAAAGAGGCGGGCCACTGCAAAGGCCCTTGGAAAGGGTGGGACTTCGACTTTCTAAAGCTGAAGGATAAATGACTTTCAGACTTTGAAATACAATGGTGTTTGCCCTGCAAGTTTTCCTTCCAATTTCTCCCTATGGATCCTATGACTGTTCCGCCTTTGCATATTGGCACCAGACAATTTGTTTTGAGGTTCACAAGTCCACAGCCAGAAGAGAATTTTTTGTACCTTAATATTGTTTAAGGTGATGTATGTAGTTGCCAAGTTGACAAGGGGTGGATATGTGGTAGTTGGATTCAGTTGTCAACTTGGCCAGGTGAAGATGCCTAGTTCTGTTGCTGTGGACATGAGCCAATGGTACATGAACCTCATCTGTTGCTCATTACATCTACAGTTAGCTAGGAGATGTGCCTGCTGCAATGAATGACATTTGGCTTAATTGGACGGTGCTAAATGAGAGAGTGCAACTTAGCACAGCCCAAGCAGCTCAGCATACCCCATCTCAGCACTCACAACTCAGCCCAGGCCTTTGGCGATGCAGAAAGTAATCACCCCGGGGAAAGTTGTTGGAACCCAGAGGCCTGGAGAGAAGGCCAGCAGAGATCACCCTGTGCCTTCCCGCATAAAGAAAGAACCTCAGTTGAAAGTTAGCTGCCTTTCCTCTGAAGAACTAATGAAATAAATCCCCTTTCATTAAAAGCCAGTCCATCTCTGGGGTGTTGCATCCCGGCAGCTAGCAAACTAGAACAAGGGTCTTGGGAGGTATGGAAGAGACAGTGTGCTTGCGTGAGAGAGGTGGGTTGGGCTGGACAGGCTTGAATGTATGTGCGGCGCTGGGCTGTGGGGTGGGAATTTGTGGGGAGGGGTGTCGAGATGGGGCTGCTTGTAGTGAGATTTGGGGGTAGGTTGCAGGGTTCAGGTGCATGGGGTGTAGCGGGGGTTGTGGGTCGAGGGGTGGGGATCTTGGGCCTGTGGGTAGCGCTTTCAAGGAATGGCTTGGCTTACTTCCTTGTCCCTGTCTCCCTGTCCATGCACTCCTGATGGTACCAGGCCTCAGAACCAAGTCTCTTAGGCTGTCTTGTTTGAAATATTTTGTAAGGTCATCTGAATTCCTTTTTAATTGATGGCCGTTGCACCAAAGCAATCTTAAGGCCTTAGTCTTGTGTGCAGTTTAGTTACAGGAGAGAATGTCACGATCGGGTGAACTTAAAGTTCTTTGATTCTTGTGATTATTTTTTATTATAAACTAAATAATTGGTATTTTGAAACTCTGTACTAGTTTCTTAGCTTGTTTTATGTAAATTCACTTTCAAAGATATATCCAGTTTTGTGGAATGCCATGTTTTAGTTTGCTAAAGCTGCCAAAATCCAGATACCATAAAATGGATTAGCTTTTACAATGGAGATTCGTTAACTTGCAAGCTTACAGTTCTGAGGCCATGAAAATGTTCAAATTAAGGCATCCACACGTGATGCTTTCTCTCCAAGACTGGCTTTTTTATGGCCCTGTCTCCTCTGTTACATGAAAAGGCACATCACAGTGTCTTCTCATCTGTCCCTTTTCTTCCAGACTTCATTGCTTTCAGCTTCTTGCTTCAGTGACTTCTTGTTTCTGTTGCTTTCTCTCTCAGCTTATGTGTGTGTACTTCTCTCTCAGCTTCTGTTCTTTCTCTCTATTTCATCCTCTTGTAAAATACTCCAGTAAGAGGATTACAACCCACCTGGGACATGCACCGAATGAAATAACCTAATGAAAAAATCCCACCCACAACAGATCTACACCCATCGGAATGGATTAGCTTTAAGAACATGATCTTCTGGGTCCATAATGCTTCAAACCATCACACACCACAAAAAGATTTTTGAGCTTGTGAGCTTGAAAGCTGGACCCTGAACTATGGTCAGTTAATCTGGCAATGAATGCTATCCTTCAAATAGTCCCTTGAGAGATGGCCTGCCACTGATTTCCACTGTACATGTGACCACAGCAGTGCAGTGAGTGGCGGGACTCATATATGCTTATTTTCCCAAAGTATTTATGCTCCGAGCAGAAACAGCAACTGTAATGCTTGCTCTGGCCTAGAATAAAACAACCATAACTGCACCACTTTCAGCAGCACATAAAAGCCTGTGTCTTCTGAATAGGATGAAATAAATATGCAATTGAAAGGGTCAAGGAAGCCAAGCTAAAATGGTGATATTCTACCTAATTTTAGGGTGAGAAACAAGCTTGTGGTCTTCAAAAGATTTGTTAAAAAAAAACATTTTCTGCCAAACACCTGTTTTTACCATATGTCACTCTTGCTTAAGTAATCCTGAGAGCAGCGATGAGTGTTCACAGAAAAGTTTAATTATGAATGCAAAACCTTCTTGAAACTTGCTAATAAAAGCTTTTCAGTGTCTACTGACTACAAGTGATAAGGTGATGACTAGAGAAACTGCAAAGGGCTAAAATTAAATCCTTTATTTCCTCCCAATTAAAATATTTATTTTCAAATTCATATCAAAAATGTTCCTTGAGTGCAAGGTCTTCATATGTACAATGAACTGATCTAAACATGCAGGGGAAACATGACTAAAGATTGGATTTTGTACTTAGAGTAGCCAACAGACAAGACAAAGGATGTTTTAGGTGCGGCTCTCATAGTTATGAGGGATTTCAAACTTGCTTAAGTAAAAAAAAAAATCTTTTTACTCATGTAACTGAAAACTCTAGGCATAGGACGAGTTTTGCATGGCATGGTGTGGGCCTTTAACATCGTCACTGACTGGACTCTCTCATCCTTCGGTTCTGTGTCCTGTAGCACATGGAGATCTACCTCTTCCCTAATCAGTGCCTTTTCCTGGTCCCTGAAAAAGAGCTCAGGACTGAATTCTTGACTGAGCACCATTGCATTGATTTGCACAATGTGCATATCCCAGAACCCAGCACTGTGGCCAGGGGATGGACTGCGCTGACTGCCTTAGGCTGGGGTTCTCTGCCCTGTGCTTGGAATTCTGGGGGAAGCCTCACTCTAATCTACTGCACTGCAAATAGGGGTTCCCAAACAGAAATCAGGGGCTTTGCCATGTATAGAACAATCAGATCACAATTTGTTCTTACTACAATCGATAAGTCAAATATAAAAATAAGTATATTAGGATAATGAAGTACAAAGGGCTGTGTGTGGAAGGAACATTAAAAGAAAAAGGAATCTTATATCGGGGGAATTGGAAAAGATTCACGAAGGAGCCTCCAGAACCCACTGGAATTGACTTGAAATGTGGAAAGAAAGATATTTCAGGCAAGGAGACATTTCTTTTATTGGGCATAACGGGGAAAGCATGACCGAGATGGGAGTCAGGTTGCAGAAGAATACAATTGGAGAATAGGTAGTTTGGAAAGAGTAAAGGTTGGCATCCTTGGAAAGACATTTGGGGTCATGTTGTAGAAGATCTTGAATGCTAGGTCAAGATATTTATTGCAGTAGACAGTGGGGAGTCATTGAAATATTTCTAAGCATGGGTAATGCATGAAATAGAACCGTGGTTAAGTAAGACTAGGAGTAGTTTGCAGGATGAACTGAAGCAGAGAGACCAGTTGTGAGACTATCATAGTCCTCTAGGAAAGGCGACAGTAGTGGGAATTGAAAGGCAGGGCAAGATGAGATAGGAGGGGTCAGAGATAACCTAAAGCCCTTGAGGCAGGATTCCATTCGTAGAAATAAGGAAGACTAAAGAGGGATCTGGTGGAGGGAGAGGAGAGAGTTCCTGAGTTTGTCCTCAGAAAAACTGAGTTGTGTATTAACCCAGTGTAATAAGTTTGGTTACTTCCAGAAAATTAAGATGCACTTTCAATTCACAAATTAGTCTTTCAGACTGGAATTTTAAAGGCTAAGCAACTACCTCAATGTGTATTGATGTCACAATTAGACTTAAAAGAAAGACTTTCTTACGTTGTTTCCAAGTATTACTAGAGCCCCCAAATACTGACAACATAAGACAACTGGCCAAACATGGTAATAATATTGAACTGAAACATATCTAAGAATGCTTTCAACTCCATCAATTTATTCAACAAATATTTAACAAATCCTATATGCCTATATGCCAGGCATTATAATAAACTGTTATAAAAATTAAAAACTATATATTCCCTTCAAGAACACACACAGAAATGGAGAAGACAGACTCCATCAGGGATGATTTAGCTTGCTAAGTGCTATGGAATAATTTGCCATGGAAGCACAAAGGATGAGCATGCAACTCAGCTGGCATGGGGTGGGGTGGGGTGAAGTGTTTCTGGACTATTTCCATTAAGTAATGGAGTAAGACATTCTCTTCCCTATAAATTTTCAGAATCTAGTACGAGAACACAACCTGTGAAGTATGAAAGAGTCTTGCTGAAACATCAAACCTGACTCTGTTCAAGCCACTAGATCCAACTACCAGTTTACAAGAAACAAAAGGGCAGGAGAATATATTAAACTCACCACAAGGGATGCAATCTGTAAAATCCAGACTGCGGGAAATTGTAATAGGACAAATAACTCATTTTCTTTAAAAATTAGATTGCAAGAAAAAAAGAGATGGAGGAATACTTAGAGTGAGATAGTTGAAAGACATATGAACCAATTGCAATGTGTGGATCCTGTGCAGAAATTTTTTAAACCCTTGCTGTGGGACAAATTACAATATTAAGAGACCAACATCTTTAGTGAAACTCAGGAGTTATTATTCTTTTAGATGCAATACATACTGAGATGTTCACACATGAAATGACAAGACATATGTGCTTGTTCAAAATTACATAGGGACCATCCAAATGGTCCCTACCTACTACCAGGCTCTGCCCTGGAGAGAAGGGTAGGAGGAAGAGCTCTAAACAAGGAAGGGGGGGTTAGTAAGTAAAGCTAATCTATAAAGGCAAATGGCCCCACATTGCCAGGGCCTCTCACCTTTCTCACTTCTTTCTTTGCATGAGTGCCTGCATGTCCTCTTACATGTGTACCTAATAAATTTTCTGTCTTCTTAAAAAAATTATATAGGGATATGGAGAAGGGTTTGAACAGGGCATCATTGACCATGGGTTGATGGTTATAGAGCTCAGTGATAGGCACATGGGGGTTCACTATATTAACCTGTCTGCTTTTATGTGTGTTGATAATAAATATACTCTATAATAAAGTGTTTAATTAATTTTACATTAAATAAATTAAACAAAATGGGTGACTTAGGACAAGTCACCTAACTTCTCTGTGCTTCAGTTTTCTCTCCTGTAAAATAGGATAATGCTAAGACTTGTCAATAGAATGAGGATGAAAGTTACCATGAAATAGAGAAAGCCAAGAGGAACTTTCAGAATTTAATCATATCTTATTGTAATATTCTTGAGAATTGTGTTCTTAAAGAATGAGAAGTGCCATTACATCATCAGAGATGCCTGTTCTTCACATTTTAACATCTCTGAAATGTGTTGTCAGAGTCAATGGCATCTTACACTCAATGAAATAATGTCCGTGAAAAAGAACACAAGTTTAAATTTGGTTGAAAGGTCTTCAAAAGTGAAAAATCCATGTACACATCTGAAGAGCCAAAGAAATGCAAAATCCAATTACACAGCAAGCCAAGATGGAGGTGCAGACTTAGGGAAATAGAAGGAAAACACTGGTAGTGTGGAACAGAAGGAAACACTGGTAGTGTGGAACAGAAGGAAACACTGGTAGTGTGTGTAACTTGAAGCTAGAGGTGTGGGCCAAGTCCTTAAACTGAACCCATTCCTGTGGGTGGTAATCCATTGTTAAGCAGAACCTTTGACGAGGTTACTTCAGTTGAAGCGTGGCCCACCTCAATCAGACTGGGTCTCAATTCTATTACTTGAGCCCTTTATAAGCAGAATGAAATTCAGACAGACTGAGAGAATGTCACAGGAAGCAAGAAGCTGATGGTCAGAGGAACTTGGAACTGGGAAAAGAAGGGAGAGGCCACTAAGAGCACTGGCATGCAACAGAGGAACTCAGAACCAATGACCACCAGCAAACAGCCCCAGAGCCCCCAGTCTTTGGGAAGAAAGTATTGCCTTAATGATGCCTTTATCTGGACTTTTTCCTGGACTCAAAACTGTGAGCTAATTCCCATAGTTTCAGCCAATCGTTTGCATGGTATTGGCTTGAGCAGCCAAGGAAACAGTTGTGAAAATGCTCACTAGAAAATAAGCATTTTTTTTTAACCTCGAGAATAATCTGAAGTATAAATATCAATGATATTTACAATTAAAATACATTCATACAATGTATACAAATGTGTATGATAATCAAACCTTAGTGTTAACGGTTTTATCTAAGGTATCTGCAAATGTTACATTTCATATGCCTGTAACACACTATAAGAAAATATGGCCTATTGGAATGACAATCTCACAACTTAAATTTAAAATAATCGAGTAATCTTTTAGACCTGTGGTTTTAAAGGGAAGTCTTACTCGAGTTATATGCAGGACTAAAGCACTTGAAGAGAACCCCATCATAGTCATATTTGTGTTTATTACATTTATAAGAACTGCGTAGATACTTGGGAAGATTTGTCAGTCAGATCATTGCAGTACCTAGAAAGAAAATAAGTATATAAATTTAAGACTTTTAGGTTTAATGAAATTTGTAAGTAGGGCAAACATGCCATGGTCTTTTAAAAACTGTAAAAAATTGCTAGATTTACAAATAGAATTAGTTCTGCTACCTAAAATGCAATAACAAAAAAGAAAATCATGGCCAATATTTCTGAAGTGCTTACTAGGTGCCACGCTCTGTTTTAAGCACTTTGTATATATTAACTCATTCAGTCAACACAACAACTCTGAGTTAGGTACAAATAACGTCCCCATCTCCACCCATGAGCAAACTACGCTGTGGAGCCAGTCTGTGTGCCTAACGGAGAATGCGGTTATTTTTTTTTATTATTAATTTTTTATTTTTTTAAACATAACAACAAACAAACACAAACATTCTTACCACATGATCATTCTACATATATAATCAATAATACTCGGTATCATCACACAGTTGTATATTCATTATTATGATCATTTCTTAGAACATTTGCATCAATTCAGAAAAAGAAAACAGAAAAATATTCATACATGCCATACCCCTTATCCTTCACTGATCACTAGCATTTCAATCTACTAAATTTATTTTAACATTTGTTCCCCCTATTATTTATTTTTAATCCATATGTTTTATTCGTCTGTCGATAAGGTAGATAAAAGAAGCATTGGACACATGGTTTTCACAACCACACAGTCACATTGCAAAAGCTATATCATTATACAATCATCTTCAAAAAACATGGTTACTGGAGCACAGCTCTGCATTTTCAGGCAGTTCCCTCCAGCTTCTCCATTATACCTTAACTAAACAGGTGATATCTAATTAATGCATAAGAATAACCTCCAGGATAACCTCTCGACTCTATTTGGAATCTCTCAGCCATTGACACGTTGTCTCATTTCCCTCTTCCCCCTTTTGGTCGAGAAGGTTTTCTCAATCCCTTGATGCTGAGTCCCAGCTCATTCTAGGATTTCTGTCCCCTGTTGCCAGGAAGGTCCACACCCCTGGGAGTCATGTCCCATGTCCCACATAGAGTGGGGGAAGGCAGTGAATGTGGTTATTTTTAGTCAAAGAAAACCTTGGTAAACGATTTCTGTGTAGAAAAAGGAAGCTACACCTAATATGGCCATAGTAAGGATTAAATGCAAAGTGCTTAGAACAAGCTATCAAAGAATACTAGTTTCATCATTACCATTAGCAATTATCATTACCATATTATTTTTTAAAGAAAAAGGCAAAAACTTAACCCACTAAGCTGAAGATGAGACCTAGGTGACTGCGGCAAGGCCATCCGAGGCCTAAGTATGATAAGGTCTACAGCTAGACCTGATACATTAACATGTTGATGTGTATGACCAGTCTAAGAAAATTTGTGAAAAAATAATTCAGGGGAAATACAATAAATTACCAAAATATCCTCTTTCTAGGCAGCAGAAAAGCATCTGTGCACTCTGGGAACAGCTGCAGAGCTTTGTCTACAATATAGTGGGTGAATGCTTTGGAGATTCCGCTCTCTCCTCTGGAAGCAGACATCCTCACCCAGTAAGTACATCAGGGCCCTGGCAGAGAGGGAGCATTTGAAGGGCATGATGTACCTACAGATGAAAATTACCAAAACAAAGACCAAGATGATGTAGAAGGAAAAGAAAAACAAGTAGAAAACTTTTGTGAACAAAAACAGTTAATGATATTCAGGAATGGACCCAGGATTTGTGAAGGCGGAACCTTATAAATTTGGAGGGGAAGTATCAAGCAAGTAAGAGACAATGAAGCACCATTAGTGGAATTCGTATATCAGTTGATAAAGAGCTTCCCCATATATGATCTTATGGAATCTTTTCTGTGGCTCTTATGAGGTAGATAGGCTGGGTATAATAACCTCCTCTGAGAATGAAGGTATCATGTCTCAGAAAAGTGAAGTTCCTTGATTAAGGTCACATGCTATAAAATGTGGCAAGGTCATGATTAGGTCTTATGCCTTTTAAATCCTTACAAACATTTCATGTCCTTGTTTAGTGGTGGAAAAAAATTAAAAGGTTCATATACCCATTTGACTCAAAATCACAGAGAGACCTGAAACCAAGAAAATAGGATGTTCACAGTATTTAAATAAAAAAAGCATTAGAGTCATCAGTTTTTTAGCACATCTGTAAAATAACAGCTCTTCAGTAAAGAGACAAGAGAGTATAGTAATTAAGGATCCAAGTTCTGGGGTCATATTTCCTAGTTTCAAATATCTCTTCTGAGATTGGTCAAGGAAACTTTAAAGAAGTTCCAAAGGCTGCCTGTTCTCATCTCAAAAATGGGGACTAACAATAGTGGCTGCTGCATTAAGTTGCTGGAGGACAAAATGACAGGAAAAAGTGCTTGTTTGGTACAGTGCATGGTTCACAGCAAGCATTCAATAGTATAGTCAATAGTATATTACAATGTGTTCACAGCAAGCATTCAATAGTATATTCAACAGTATATTACAATGTGGAACTTGGTTAAAACCTTACTATTGATTTCACTCAGCTCAGTTACTCTATGATCTGAACCAGGTTATTCTTTGCATCTTTCACACACAAGATATTTCTTCACGTGCCTTTTTTATCTTCCTTTTCATGCCTCAAGCTCCTTTAAAATAAGGGCCATTTCTAAGGAGTTATAAGAGCAAGCTTATAAACAATAACAGACATTATTTCATTGACGTATAGACTTTAAGAAAGCAAGTTTTTCTGGTGATTTCCATAGTTCAGGCTTCAGGTAAAATGAAGGAAAACTCTGTGTCTTTGTTGTTGTTCAGTATCCAGGTGTAACGGCAATATTTAGAACAGGGAAAAGGGACAGGGTTTCACAGGCTGATAGATCTATTTGAATAAGACATTTTGAAATTCATTTATTTTTAAATAAAATAAATTAAAACCTCATTATAAGCTCTTATTCTCTCTAGGTTAAATCCTATCTAGAACATCTAGGAACTATTGGTGTTACTTACAGCACTCAGTACTAAAGTTAATGCTGAGATTACAAACATAAATCCATTCATGGATTGCAACAGGAACCATTTTCCTTGTAAATATGTCATTTATTTGAGAATGGTATAACTGGTGGAAAGATCACACAACTGAAACACAGGGAAACAGAATTTCACATTCCAATTCTATCAGTAACTAGCCATGTCCCCCTGAGCATGCCACAATCTCAACAGGCATCAATTTCTCCATCTTTAAAAATAATATTCATTCTGACTCCATTGTAGGGTAATTATTCACTGTTTATGAATTTCCTTTACATGTGCTAATATGCTTACGAAGTTATAGCATCTTCCCTCTAGTATTAAGTCTTATGTATATTAGATCCCCAATAAATTGTAGATATGATGGGATCATTAGAGAAATTTAGCTATTAGTTATAGCAGCTGTAATTGTCTTTTAAGATGTGGTTAAAGCAGAATATATCAGTAAATAAGCAATTTATATATTTCATCAATGGCATCACCTTTGTGACTTACATTTTCCTATTATTTTGACAGTAAGCATGCCTGCAATTATAGAGTATGAATGATAATCTTATGAGCACTGATCTATTTTGTTTCATTTTTTAAATATTTAGCTGTAAGTGTGGAATCATTACATTGTATGTTCTACATACATCTTAATCCAGGTAAATTTATGTCTCTTTAGATTGGCTGCTTAACTTTCCAAGTGTGATGAACCTTATTTTCATCTTAACCTAAAAATATACCAAGCATTTATAATGGTATATAACACTTATAAACTATTTCAGGCAACTGGGTTACTCTACTGAGACTTTAAGAAACAATTTATGAAGTAGCTCACTTCAGTGATTCAAAAGTATATGCACATCTCCCAAGAGCCTCATTCACTCATCAAGTACACAGAAAGTACCTATTATTATTATTATTATTTTGTTACATAGAAGGTGCTTGCTAAAGTCAAGGGAGATCTAAAATTCCAACAGAACACCATCCTCACTATCCAGGAGTTTATGGTGACAAGCACATAGTGAAATAAATACATAACAGATATACCCTGGTCATGGAGAAGGAGAGCCAAGTCAGTCTCAGGGGTTAATCGAAAAGAATATTTGGGAGAACACTGAATACCTGAGGATATAGAAAGCAATCTTGCATTTCTCTCATTTTTTAGGAAAGGTTAATAATTAACAAATTCATAAAATCATAAATGAATTATTTTATTAATGAATTAATAATGAATAATGAATGAAAATGAATTAATAATTCATAAAATTCATAAAATAATAAATTCATAAAATCAAGCAAAGAAATCAATGTTTTCACGATGTTAATTAAAATGCCTGTTATTTCCTTTGTCTAGGGGCCAATTTCACAGTTACATGATATTTAAAATTACCTAAGAGACAATTGCCTTTAAGAATAAATTTAATTGTCATTGTACTTCATATTAAGGCCTCTAAGTTGAAGCCACTGATCTTAATGAAAACAGGTTCTTAAATTAAAGCAGGCTGGTACCCAGAAGAAATTCTGGGAGAAAAAGAAAATACAAATAAATCAATGAAATACATATTGAACTTGAATGGAGGGGAGGGTCTTTGAAGCACAAAGTTCGGCAACTAAAACTCTTATATAGGGGCCCTTCAGTGAATATCCTGCTTATTTGACAACTTTCTCATTAGATCCCCACCTGTAAGGCTTATTTATACCTTCCTGGAATGAGCAAGGTGACTGCCTCATCACATCCAAAGTTTTATTAAGAAAATGTCACAACCCCGTTCAAGTGATTTCACAATAATTATAATTTTTAAAAGTCAGCAGGGGGTTGTTCTAGTTTGCTAGCTGCTGGAATGCAACACACCAGAGACGGCTTGGCTTTCAATAAAAGGGGATTTTTTCATTAGTTCTTCAGAGGAAAAGCAGCTAACTTTCATCTGAGGTTCTTTCTCACGTGGGAAGGCTCAGGGTGATCTCTGCTGGCCTTCTCTCCAGGCCTCTTGGTTCCAACAACTTTCCCCGGGGTGTTTCTTTCTGCATCTCCAAAGGCCTGGGCTGAGCTGCAAGTGCTGAGATGAGGTATGCTGAGCTGCTTGGGCTGTGCTATGTTGAGTCTCTCATTTAAGCACCAGCCAATTAAGTCAAACATCATTCATTGCAGCAGGCACGCCTCCTAGCTGACTGCAGATGTAATCAGCAACAGATGAGGTTCACATGACATCAGCTCATGTCCACAGCAATAATATAACTAGGCACCTTCACCTGGCCAAGTTGACAACTAAATCTAATCACCACAGGGATTCAAAAGATAACAATTAACTCAGCATATGTTTCTTGCATACCTATTCTGTGTCAGGTACCAGAATGGGGATCAGAAATGCAAACAAGACTGGAACCATCAGTGCTCCATTCATTTCACTGGTACTTAATTTTTCATAATTACCTTTCATGTGTTATTCATACATATGTATAACTGAAGGATAGAAAATTAATAGACATTAAGTCTAATGAACCATGAACTATAAATGATAATTCATGCAATCATTTTTAAAATAAATGAGGAAAAAAGGAAAGAAAAATACAAGGGAATCAATGAACTAACCCCATTCTCTGTGGCTAGTCTAAGGCTTCTGCACTTCATACAGAAGAGATAGTTTTCATCTCAGTCACACTGCCCATAAATTCTCAGTCTCCTGACTTAGAAACTCCCTTGCTTCCAATAGCAATAATGTCATTAAATAGCATAAACACATACAATTGAAATCAATCTAAGGACTGCCTGAAACAAAGCTCAGGTTGGTTTTCTACACTTTAAACCCACTATAAGATTGTGTTGCTCCCCTCTCCTTTGGAGGTAAGCTTACATGCAGATCTACAATCATCTTGTATTAAATATACATTTCCAGGATCTAAGAAGAGTTGTATCAATAAACATCATGTTACCAGAATGCCCAGGTCGTGAAAATCACATTAAGTACCTTACTATATCCCCTTGTCAGTTATGCAACTCCCCACCCTTTATTCTCTTTACTCCTTCTTTGCCCTCTGTTTTTGAAGAGGAGTTATATTAATTGTAGGATCAGATTTCACAATCCAGACCAGAACTTAACTTCACGAGAACCACTGTTTAATTATTTTGAAATTATAAATAAAAGTTGGGAGTAAAGAGGATACTGGAAATGTATATTTAATACAAGATAGTTGCAGATATGCATGTAAGCTTACTTCCAAAGGAGAGGGGAGCAACACAATCTTAAAGTGGATTTAAAGGAAAATAATACAAAATTTGGAAGGGCAATTTGATAACGTGTCAACTTTTTTTTCCTTTAAAAATTATATATGTTTTGACCTAAGTTTCACTTATAGGAATTTTTCTCAAAGATGTGCATAAAAATTTAAGCCCTTATATTCATCACATGATTTTTAACAGCAAAATCTGGAAATAACAGTAACACCCAAAGTACTTGGTTAAAGAAATCAGGATACATCCAAAAGACAAAACACTTAGAACCCACTAAAATATATTAACTGACATGGGAAATGCTTAACTATAGTTTAGTTTAAAATTTTTAAAGTGTCCAAAATAACCCGCAATACCACTACTCAGTATACCCAGAAAAGCTGAAAGCAATGACACAACAGACATTTGCACACTGATGTCCACAGCAGCATTATTCACAATTACCAAAAGGTGGAAACAATCCAAGTGCCCAACAACAGAGGAGTGACTTAAAATGTGGTATATACATACGATGGAATATATTATGCTCTAGTAAGAAGAAATGATGTCCTGAAGCATACGACAAGATGGATGAACTTTATTTCACACAATGCTGAGTGAAATAAGCCAGACACAAAAGGATAGGAACTATACGATTCTACTTTTATGACCGCAGTAAAAGTAAAACCAGAGGCTTATAATAGAGAATATAAGGGACCTAGAGAAACACAGAAGCTAGAGATGGGTGAACGGTTAGCTAATCAGGTTGAACTCAAATGGAAGGGAACAGATAGAAGTGAAGGTGATTTACTAGTGGGTCTATAAATAATATTACCATATTGAAGGTCAACATGACTGAAAGGAGTTGTGTAGACCCATGTGTCCCCTTGATTAACACTACAAATGTAAATAAGTTTTTGCATGAACTACTGCAAAGGTATGAATCTTGTACAAAGAGTGTATAAGTTTGGGGTATAGGGGAAAAACTGCTATGGGCTATGTTTAACAGGAAAACATCAACAGTACCACAGCAACACCAGATGTAAATATCAGGGGAAGGGACAAGAGTTAAGGGGAGGTTTAGAGGTTTAGATTTTCTAGTTGGTGAGGGTGTGTTTTTTGTTATCTTTCTCTTGGGGACAATGAAATTATCTAAAATTCAGAGTGTTGATTGACTGTTGATTTTGGGCATTATACATGAGGCCAAATGAATGGAGGTGGCTGAAGGATGCCCTGATTGAGAATTAGATTGGTGAAAGATGGCGTATATATATGATCGAATATTGTGCTGCTACAAAAAGGTACAAAGTTGTAAGGCATGCAACATTGTGAATGGACATGTGGGACATTTGGTGATACAAAATAAGCCAGAAACAAAAGAGCAATTACTGTATGGTCTCATTAGAAAATATTTATAAGAAAACAGGGGCCTAGATTGTAAGCTCTTACAGCAGTCACATTTAGTCCTGAGAAGCAATTGTTATTTCTGGATTTTGAGAGGCTGTTTTATATATGTATAACCTGGTGTTTAGAGATAAGAATGAAGCCAACCAGGTTGGGATTAAAGCAATTGAAAATACAGGAGTAAGGAAGACATTGTTATATTTTAGAACCTTATCTACTCTTTGAGACCAAAGGAAGAACGGTTTACTTTGTCCAGAACCTAAATTTTCTGAGCTCATAATCTGACTCAACCTGTCAAGATAGATCATTTAAACAATCCAAACGAAGGAGTCCAGAATAACAATGAGGGCCTTTAATCCTGTATAGTTTAATGTAATGCCTCGATACATCCCAGAGTTTATTAAGCAGATAAAAAAAAAAAAAAAAAAAAAACTGGCAAATTCCTTTGAGGGATAGGAGAAAAAATATGGAACAATTAAACTTTACCACCAGAGAAACCCCTAATACTGTGTCAACCATTAGGGACACCCAAATGAATAGGCCAAGCCCTTGATCTTGAGGCTTGCTTTTGTGAAGATTATGTATGTAGCAGAGAAGCTTAGCCTACCTATAGGTGTGCCTAAGAGTTAATTCCAGTGGGCCTCTTTTGTTGTCCACATATGGCCTCTCTCTCTCTAAGCCCAACTCTACAAGTGAAATAATTTTCCTCCCTCCTATGTGGGACATGTCATCCAGAGATAAAAGTCTCCCTGGTGGTGTGGGAGATGACTCCAGGGATGAGTCTGGCCCTGGCACCATGGGACTGACAATGCCTTCCTGACCAAAAAGGAGAAAAGAAGTGTAACAGATAAGGTATCAGTGGCTCAGAGAGTTCAAATAGAGTCGAGAGGCTACTCTGGAGGTCACTCTTATGCAAGCTTCAGTTAGACCATAACTTGCCAAACCCCAACCAAAACCATTCCTGGCAATCCTAAAGAACACCTAGGACATTATATAAGATTCTACAAAGGTTCCATGCCCTAGGGTAACTTTCCAAAACCTATAACTTCCAGATGGGTCCCTGGACCAAATAAGTCCTGAAATGCAGAAAGGCCAGCCTCTCCAGAACATTAAATAGTTCCATCCCCCATCCCATATTACTGACAGCCCCTTCCAACATGAAAAAGAATGGGCATAGCTCAAATACCCCTAAAGAGTGAGGGAAAGATCAAAGGTCATGGTGGAGTTATACAGAGTAGGTTGGGTTTAACACATGATTATGACTGCTTAATCATTATATTGATATTTCTTTTAGTCTCCAGTATCTTAGAGCATCTAGAAGTAAAAACCTAAAATTGTAGAACTGTAACCCATACCAAACTCTGAAATCTGTCCTAAAACTAATCGTTGCAATGTGCTTTGAAATTTATTGCTTTTTTGTATATGTTCTTTTTCACACACACAAAATATATATATATATATTTCTTCTAACTTCCAGTGTTTTGGAGCAGCTAGAAGGAAATCTGAAATAATGGAATAGTAACCCATAACAAACTTTGAAATCTGTTCTATAACTACTCCTTCAAGTGTACTTTGAAAATCATTGCTATTTCTTTCTTTTCTTTGTATATATGTTATATTTAACAATAAAAAACATTTTTAAAAAGTTTCCAAAGCAATACATATGACGTCACTGTTTAATAATACATCATGTTTATTTCTGATGTATCTTTTACTTAGGCCCTGATTTTAGAATAAACCCTAGGTTAAGATGAAAGAACACAAAACACTGAATCTAACAAAACTGTGTGAAAGTTGTAGAAGATTGATATTAAAACAAAAATGCGGGCAGGTCACAGTGGCTCAGCAGCAGAGCTCTCGCCTGCCATGCCAGAGACCCAGGTTTAATTCCTGGTGCCTGCCCATGCAAAAAAAAAAAGTATAAATCCTGAAGGTCAGCTTGAACATTTTAGAATTCTCCACCTAATATGGAGTTATCTTAAAGGCAGGATAGTCGGAATACCCCATTAGCTACATATAGATGTTCCCTTTGTTCCTTCCTATAGTCTAGCTCAGTGGTTCTCCAACTTTAATGTGCAGAAAACTTCTGTCCTATGTTGCCTGCATAAAATCTTCCATACTCTCCTTTATGATTAATTCAAGGTACTTTTATTTTTGTAGGGGCTTTGATTTACTCAACACCCAGTGACTACTACATATATAGAGAGAGTATCTGTGTGTATACCTAAAAAGAGACTGGATGGAAGCATACCAGACTAGTGGGATTCTAGGTTAATTTATTATGTTCTCATGCTTTTCAACCACTAACAATTATCTTGCAATCAGAAGAATGTTTTCTTTTTAAATAAGCAGACAAAACCCTTTTTTACTTTTCCTCTCCTATACATCTGACCATATTACAAGGAAATCAGACAAAACAATATCCAGCATTTTCTAAATTAATGATCCATAACCATTCCATCAAAATGTGGTTCTTGGGTAGAAACCATGTGGATCCTTGGAGCTTGTTAGAACTACTGGCTCTCAGACCTTGCCCCAACTTACTGAATCACAATCTACAGCCTAAGAAGGTGCTCAGGTGGTGGGTGGAAAAGTTTGAGAAGCACTACTCCAGAAAAACAAGGCATATTGATAATTTAAATTGCTGTGGTTTTGGAAAGCTGAACTATTTTACATAGAAATCCTAAAATCCATTATTTACAACCATTTCTTAAATATATTAAGTTAGCCCTTTCTTGAACATAGAATGATCAGGTTACTTCATTAGCCTTGAGGCCCATCAAAGAGAGTAAAATTTCTTGTTCCAGCATTAGATAACCTTCAACTGCTCTGGGTCTAGAGTTCCTGTGCTACTTTCTTTCTGTGTCTGCTATCTCTGAGCCTGCTTACAGGCAGTTAGACAGCTCCCTC